>NC_091364.1:5794353-5966180 GCF_038502225.1 Cherax quadricarinatus | reverse complement strand
AAAAACTAATATCTCTTCACATCCACCACATGGAACTTTGTGAAAAATCTTGTATTGTTAGTGTTTGTCTCAACATCACAAATAATACAAGATGACACACACAATTGCTTATTGGCTCGGGTACAAAAAATTGTGATCTTAGAGGTGATGTTACATGTAGGGATAATTATATATTGCTCTAAGATGGAGATAAATAGTATAAAATATCAACATGATGGAGAAATAGAAATGCAGAGTAATGCGATCCTTTATCAACTCTGTTTCACCCACACAGTGGACTTTATCAAGTCACAAACACATCTTAATAAAGCCAGTGTCACAAACACATCTTGATAAAGCCACAGTGTCACAAACACATCTTGATAAAGCCAAAGTCACAAACACATTTTGATAAAGCCAGTGTCACAAATACATCTTGATAAAGCCACAGTGTCACAAACACATCTTGATAAAGCCAGTGTCACAAACACATCTTGATAAAGCCACAGTGTCACAAACACATCTTGATAAAGCCACAGTGTCACAAACACATCTTGATAAAGCCAGTGTCACAAATACATCTTGATAAAGCCACAGTGTCACAAACACATCTTGATAAAGCCAGTGTCACAAATACATCTTGATAAAGCCACAGTGTCACAAAAATCTTGATAAAGCCACACATCTTGATAAAGCCTTGATGTAAAGCAGTGTCACTTACATTGTCACAAACACATTTTGATAAAGCCAGTGTCACAAATACATCTTGATAAAGCCACAGTGTCACAAACACATCTTGATAAAGCCAGTGTCACAAATACATCTTGATAAAGCCACAGTGTCACAAACACATCTTGATAAAGCCAAAGTCACAAACACATCTTGATAAAGCCAAAGTCACAAACACATCTTGATAAAGCCACAGTGTCACAAACCCATCTTGATAAAGCCACAGTGTCACAAACACATCTTGATAAAGCCACAGTGTCAAAAGCACATCTTGATAAAGCCACTGTGTCACAAACCCATCTTGATAAAGCCAGTGTGTGTGTTAAACATAGTCAATAAAGGATCACATTATACTTTATTTGTGTCTATTTTTCCATATTGCTTTACTTTGTCCTTTGGATGTATGGAAGTTTGTTATGGGATTCTCTCTGCAGTTTGTGATGATGATTATTGCAGTTTTATAATAAATGTTTTGGGTGTTGCAATCTTCCTGACATATCAACACCACTGTTATATACACACCTCATAATTAATATTATATAATATTGATATTAAAATCTCTGGGCCCACTAGATCCACACTTACCAAAATAAAGTACAGTGGTACCTCGGGATACAAACATTATACAGTGGTACCTCGGGATACAAACATTATACAGTGGTACCTCGGGATACAAACAGCTCAAAACTCGAACAATTATGCAAGTGCTTTTGTAAGTGCATTTTTGGGGGTTTAATTTACATTATTTCTCATGAGAACAAATTTGTTCGGTATCGGCACTCGAACAGCCTTCTGGAATTAATTTTGTATCCCAAGGTACCACTGTACTGTACTACAGTGGACCCCCGCTTAACGATTACCTCCCAATGCGACCAATTATGTAAGTGTTTTTATGTAAGTGCATTTGTACGTGTATGTTTGGGGGTCTGAAATGGACTAATCTACTTCACAATATTCCTTATGGGAATAAATTCAGTCAGTACTGGCACCTGAACATACTTCTGGAATGAAAAAATATCGTTAACCGGGGGTCCACTGTATATTGTACATGTCTATACCATTACTATGACTTGTAAATGATAAATGTATAGGTAATCCTGGCTTTATACATCATTGTTCCATGACTAAGACCACACTGCTGTGCCATCATCTAAGCATAAGAAAAGAATTTTTCCTCTGAAAGTCATACGTGCCATAAGAGGCTACTAAAATGCCAATAGCATTATTATAATAAAAAAGAAGCACTAAACCACAAGGGCTATACAGTGCTGCAGGGCAGGAAGGAAGCGAGGGTATCAGGTGGCAAAAGGGAGATGGACGAGTAATAGGTTACGGAGAACAGCGGGGCAGTGGATGGTGAAAGGGTAGAGGGCAGCAAGAGATTGAGGTAGAAAGGGCTGAGGGGAGTGCAAAAGGTATCATTATCAGAGTTTGTGGAGTAAATCAGTCATTGTCAAGAAGTCAATGAGAGAGTCAGGATTAAAGGAGGGTCCATCAGCAAGAAGGGAAGGTAGAGAGAGAGTAGTAGAGCGGAGACGACGTTGGAGGTAAATTCTGCGTGCTCGCTGATAGAGAGGGCAGTCTAACAGAATGTGGCTAATCGATACTGGAACTTGACACTGCTCACAGAGAAGAACAGGGTGCCTCTCCATGAGATGTCCATGAGTAAGACGAGTGTGGGCAACGCGAAGGCGGGAGAAAGTAGTCTCCCAACCTCGACGCTGATGACAAGAAGATGGCCAGTAACCTATGCTCGGTTTAATAGACTGAAGTTTGTAACCAAGCAGAGTTAACCAACGTTGTTGCCAATGGGTGTGAAGGTGGGTAGCTATTACAGCAAAATAGTCTGGAAATGGAACACCTCTATATGAAATTGGTAGGTCATGTACTGCTGACCGCGCAGCCAGCAAAATAGTCCGGAAATGGAACACCTCTATATGAAATTGGTAGGTCATGTACTGCTGACCGTGCAGCAGTGTCTGCCTGTTCATTACCCTGTACATCAACATGACCAGGGACCCAACAAAAAACAATATCTTTATGCTTGGTAGAGATGCGGCATAGCCAAAGTTGGATACGGAGAACTAGGGGGCAAGGTGTATCAAATTTCCGTATAGCCTGTAGAGCACTAAGGGAGTCTGAGACAACCACAAATGATGACACAGGCATAGATGCAATATGAATAAGTGCTGCAAGAATGGCATACAATTCGGCAGTAAAAATGCTAGCCGAAGATAGTAAATGCCCTCGCATGACGCTGTCCGGAAACACTGCTGCGAATCCGACACCGTCAGAAGACTTAGAGCCATCTGTGTACACTGCGATGGCATGAGAATGAGAGTAAAAGTGGTCAAGAAAAAGAGAGCAGGAAGCGACCATAGACAGTTGGGCTTTCGAGCAAGGGAGAGAGAAAGAACAGACTCGAACAGCTGGAACTTCCCACGGGGGTAGGGAAAAGTGAGATGCTACATGAACATAGAAAGGTGGTAAATGAAGAGAAGACAAGAGCGAATGAAGGCGAAGAGAGAAGGGACGGAGTAAACAGGGGCGGCGAACAAATAAAGAATGTCTACTAATATCAGTGACCATTCTATAAACGGAAGGATTGCGGAGATCATGAGAGCGTACATAGTAGCGAAGGCAATGGGCATCACGGCGATTGGATAAGGATGGAACGTTCGCTTCTGCATAGAGGCTCTCAACAGGGGAAGAGCGAAAAGCACCAAGGCATAAACGTAATCCTTGGTGATGAATGGGGTTAAGGCTAGAGAGAGTAGCAGGAGATGCCGCTGAATAGATCTGGTCACCATAATCAAGTTTCGATAAAATGAGGGTGGAATGTAGGCGAAGGAGGGTTCGACAATCAGCTCCCCATGAAAGATGAGCAAGGGTTTTAAGAAGGTTCAGCCGGCTGTGATAAGTTGCCTTCAGAGAGGTAATGTGAGGTTTCCAGGATAACCTATGGTCAAAGAGGAGGCCCAGAAAATTGACTGTATCACGTTCAGGGATACGGGAGCCATAGAGGTACAAAGGATGATCGGAGATGACAGAGCGTCTAGTGAAAGTAATTTGGTGGGTTTTAGTGCTGGAAAATTTAAACCCATGTGTGGTGGCCCAATTGGAAACACGGTCGACCGCATGCTGGAGAGAAACTGTAATGAGGTGACAGTCAGCGCCTGCACAGGCAATAGCGAAGTCATCAACATAGAGTGATGACCAAATATTTGATGGAAGACTAGAGGTCAAATCATTAATAGCAAGGAGAAAAAGTGTTGTGCTCAGAACACATCCCTGGGGGACACCTTCAGCTTGGATAAAGTCCGGGGAGAGCACATTATTAACCCGAACACGGAAATGTCTATCAGTTAAAAAGTTCTTAAGGAAGGATGGTAGATTGCCTCGGAGGCCTAAGGAGTGGGCTTGGGCCAAAATATTATACCTCCAAGTTGTGTCCTATGCCTTCTCAAGGTCAAAAAATATGGCAATAACTGAGTGGTTATTCGCAAAGGCATTACGAACATACGTATCCAAGCGTAGTAAGGGGTCTATGGTAGAACGTCCCTTACGAAAGCCATATTGACGAGTGGAGAGACTGTTGTGTGTCTCTAAATACCACACTAAACGTCTATTTACCAGGCATTCCATCACTTTGCAAACTGCACTGGTAAGAGCAATGGGACGATAGTGGGAGGCTTCATGTCCCGTAGTGCCTGGTTTGCGGAAAGGGAGAACAATGGCAGATTTCCACAGCTGTGGAAGAACTCCTTGTGACCAAATAAGATTGAAAAGGCGTAATAGGACTGCAAGGGCTGACTGATGTAAATGTTGTAGCATACGAATATGAATGTCGTCAGGCCCAGCTGCCGATGATCGGCAAGCTGAGAGTGTTGCCTCCAGTTCTTGAAGTGTAAAAGGCACATTATACTGTTCTTCTCTGAGAGAAGAAAAGTCCAAGGGTGCTAACTCTCTGGCAGACTTTGAGGAAAGAAACGAGGGGCATAGATGGAGCCTCTGAGAAATACGGACCAGATGATTGCCAATTTCATTGGCAACATCTAGTGGGTTTGCTATATCAACACCGGCAACCCGCAGAACAGGAGCCGGGTCAGGAGAATATTTACCACTCAGTTTTCATACTTTTTTCCAGACTGCACTCATAGAGGAAGCAGAGGTGATGGTGGAGACATAATCTCGCCAGCAAGTGCGTTTAGCATCACGGATGACACGGCGAGCGATCGCACGCTTCTGCTTAAAATCAAGAAGTCTCTCCGTGGTTCTATTGTACCGGTACCTGCCCCATGCAGCGCGTTTCAAACGTACTGCACGAGCACAAGCAGGAGACCACCAAGGCACGCATTTCTGAGAATGCCTGCCCGAAGTTTGGGGTATAGAATGAGAAGCTGCGGTTAAAACGGAGGACGAGAAGAGGTGTAAAAGCTCATCAATGGAGGACGAAGAAGGAACCTCACTAAAAACATTTAGTTGTGAGTAAAGGTTCCAATTTGCCTGATCAAATTGCCAGCGTGGGATACGAAGAGGTGGTGAATATGAAGGGGAAGTAAGAATGATTGGGAAATGATCGTTGTCATGTAAATCCGGGAGAAAAGACCAGGTGAAGTCTAATGCGGCGGAGGAAGAGCAGACTGAGAGATCGATGCAAGAGAGTGTGTGAGTCCGAGGATCAAAATGGGTGTGAGTACCTGTGTTTAAAACATGGAGGGGGTGGGTGGCAAGAAAAGCCTCTAACTGAATGCCACGGGAATCACAGTGAGCCCCCACCCCCCCCAGAGGAAATGATGGGCATTAAAATCGCCAAGTAACAGAATCGGTGGTGGTAATGACGAAACAAGAAAGGCAATATCCGGAATAGATAATGCCCGAGAAGGAGAGAGATATAAAGAACAGAGCGTATACCACCTATGCAAGTGGATACGGGCTGCTGTGTAATGCAGCGAAGTACGAACAAATAGCTGATGGTATGGAATATCAGTGCGTAGAAGAAGGGCACTTTCATTAAAGGTCCCATCAGGAAAAGGATCTGAAGAATACAATAAATTATAGCCTGAGATGGGAGAGATAACAGCAGAGTGTAATTTTGGTTCCTGTAAGCAAACACCAACAGGGGAAAACTGGGAGAGTAACATCTGAAGCTCACCCCGATTACCCCTGAGGCCGCGTATATTCCACTGTAAATAGGCCATGATTGGCAATGATAAAGATACTTGAAATCTGCAGGTAAGGGTTCCTACGGACTAGAGGGGTTAGAAAAGTCCACATGCGGAGGCAGCGGAAAACGTTCAAGCAGCGAAGGAACGGTGCGCTGTGAAGAAAGGAGTTGCATAGATGGAGGAGAGGAGAGAGAAGGAACAGAGGGTGGATCAGTGTCCATTGATGGTTTAGTCTCTGCAATATATTCAGAGATTGCTTCAAGTGTTTCGGAATTCAGAGACGTCATATGGGAGACAATATTGGAGATGGTAGGGGAGGATGAGTAAAGATTGGAACTGTAATGGACTGTACCAAGGTAGGTGGGGGGGCGAAAGGGTGGAGGGAACTGGAGAAGAAGCGTGGAAGGGGACAGAAGAGGCAGAAACCTGGGAGGTGGCAAAAGAGGAAGAAACTTGGGAGGGAACAGGGGAGGTAGGTATAGTACGAGGAGGAGGGTGAACCTCTACACTTGTAACAGAGCCAGTGAGAGGGGAAGAACCCGGTACAGAGACAGGGAAGGTAAAATGAGGAGGTGGAAGAAGGGAAAGAGGGGTTAAAGGACCTTTTTTTGACTTCTGAGAAGTAGAGGGACGATTGGGAGGAGGCGTCGTACGAGGTCTCGTCGATACTGAGGCTTGTGAGGGAGAACACGAAGAAGCGAGAACAGACTGAGGCGTTGAAGTAGGGACGTCTGAGCCTAGGACAGCAAAAGAATTAGATACAGGAGTGACTATGGGAGAGGTAACCACAGAGGAGGTTGCAGAAGATGGGACCCCAGAAGTGGGGGGACGTTTTGAAACACGGGAATAAGAAACACGAGGTAGTCTCCCTTGGAGGCGGAAATGAGAAACTGCCATGGCATAAGGGAGACCTTCTGCCTCTTTGAGATAATGGATTTCCCGCTCATTTAAGTAGACTTGGCAATGGCGAGAGTACGAAGGGTGAGCCTCATGACAAGGCAAGAGGGAGGTCGATTGCAAGACGTATTAGAATGGTCATCTGCACCACAGACTGGGCATTCGGCTATGGATCTGCAATATTTTGCTGGATGGCCAAATCGCCAGCAATTTCTACACTGTTGCGGTGTAGGGATCACCTTTCGAACTTGTAACCAATGTCCTGCTACATAAACTGAGGATGGGAGTTCACGGCTGTCAAAAGTTAAACGAGTCACATTGCTAGGGTATCGTCTCCGCCCACAGGCAGGAAGAACATAAGTGTCTACCTTGAGGATTGGGAGATCTTGGAGTTCCAGCTGTTCAAGAATGTCATTGCCACATGTCTGGAAATTTTGTTGAACTATGGTATGGGGCAGAATGACGGTACCACTACAAGAATTGAGGGAATGATGTTTTTCAATAGTGACAGGAACAGTATCTATATGAGAAAGAAGAGAAAGATCATGAGCTTGGGTAGCATTCTGTACAGTGATGATGCGCGTACTGCTCTTAAGAGCATGAAAAGAAATATCTTTACCAACATGGCATAGGAGTGCCTTGCCAATACTGTGGTCGGAAAGATAGGCGGTAGAGGAAGTCGGTCGTAAAGTGAAGAATTTAGTCTATTGTGCAGTCTGAAACTGAGCGTGGAAAGGGAGTGCAGGACGTGTCGATCTTTTCTGAGAAGAACGAGAAGGTGGAGAAGTATCAGCAGGTAATTGTTGTTGGCGTTTAGGCGTGGGACCAGAGTTGGTCCGACGTGGAATGGGCCGGCGATTCGAAAATTGCCGCACCGTAGAGGGAGAGGCCGGAAGCATAGTCAAAGGAGAGCGGAGGTCAGATAAATCAAAGGAGTCAGTCGAGACCTCAGTACCTGAAGCGGGTGAGGAAACAGCACTGGCAAGAGGTACAGAGGCATGAGGAGTGTCCGAAGAGTGGTCCAAAGACGAGGCGGGGTCAGAACGGGGTGCGGTATCAAGAAGGGGCCTGGGGGTACCAGGTTCATGGATTGGGTTCTCCATGGTTAGGTTACTTCTTTCTTTTTGTTTTTAAGAAAAAAAAAGAAAGAAGAAAAGAAAATAAAAATAAAAAAAGAATAAAAAAAAAGGGGGGACCGGGGAGGGATAGTTCCTAGGAGGAATGAAAGGGCCAGAAATCTCCCTCCGCACCCAAGAAGACCTCAGCACCGCAAGTAGCGTAGATGCAGCATGGAACCCGTGCCATACCCTACCCATCATGCCAGTAAACCAGCAATCCGGGATAGCAACCTCACATCTGCCGAGCTACCTTGGTGGCCAAAAGAGAGGGCGGCCGGATATCCGCCACAAAGCATACCTCCTTCAGCCACCACCCCCGGAATCCGAAAGGTGGCTTCCAGAGATACACCTGTGGCCCGAAAGACACCCAAAGCCACTCTCCAGGATACCGGAGAGGGATCGGGACATCCCCAGGTGATCCAGATTCCACGGCAAACTACGCCACCGCCAAGAACCTCAATGGAATGGGATGGACCCCGGTACCCTTTCCCCTACCTAGGAACTAGCGCGCCTGTGGGAAAAATCCCAAAGGCCAAAAAGAGGAAGGGCAAAAGGGAGGAGTGGGGAGGGAGAGGAGGAAAGGGAAAAGGGGAGCATGGGATAGGGAAGGGGGGATTGGGGGGTAATTAGGTTCGGTTTGAGGAAGGAGACCGACAGGTCTAATTCCTCAGACCAAGAGCCTCTTCACCATGCCAAGGAGCCCCCCTTGAAGAGGCACATCTTGATAAAGCCAGTGTGTCACAAACACATCTTGATAAAGCCACAGTGTCACAAACACATCTTGATAAAGTCAGTGTGTGAAACATAGTCAATAAAGGATCACTTTATACTTTGTGTCTATTTTTCCATATTGCTCTACTTTGTCCTTTGGATGTATGGAAGTTTGTCATGGGATTCTCTCTGCAGTTTGCAATGATGATTATTGTAGTTTTATAATAAATGTTTTGGGTGTTGTAATCTTCCTGACATATCAACATCACTGTCATATACAAACCTCATAATTAATATTATATAATATTGATATTAAAATCTCTGGGCCCACTAGATCCACACTAACCAAACTAAAGTACAGTGGTACCTCGGGATACGGAGCTCAAAACTCGAACAATTATGCAAGTGTATTTATGTAAGTGCTTTTGTAAGTGTATTTTTGGGGGTCTGAAATGGATTAATCTAATTTACGTTATTCCTCATGGGAACAAATTCGTTCAGTATCGGCACTCGAACAGCCTTCTGGAACAAACTAATTTCGTATCCCAAGGTACCACTGTACTGTACTATATTGTACATGTCTATGCCATTACTATAACTTGTAAATGATAAATGTATAGGTAATCCTGGCTTTATGCATCATTGTTCCATGCCTAAGACAACCGTACCACACTGCTACACCAGCATCTAAGCATAAGAAAAGAATTTTTCCTTTGAAAGTCATGCATGTCATAAGAGGCTACTAAAATGCCAGCAGCAAGGGGCTAGTAACCCCTTCTCCTGTATACACACTAAATATAAAAAAAAAGACTTTTGTTTTTCTTTTTAGGTCACCCTGCCTCAGTGGGATATGGCTGGCACATTGAAAAAACTTCTGAAAATTATGAGACCTTTACTCACTCTGCCTGAGGTATCCCAGCAAGTGAGCCCATCTCCTGTATTATCCCAGTGCTTAACAGAATAGGGAATGGCATAAGAGGGTACAAATAAAAATGGGAACTATGGCTATAGTTTACTTAATAACATAAAGAGCAAGAATACAACATATCCTGACAGAAAATTACATAATATAACAATTGACCTATGAGACTTATTACCAGGGGAAGGATAGATGATATCAGTAACACAGACTTGTACTCACTCTTAATTCACCGACCACCTGACCCGAGATTCGCAATGCGTGGTCCACTACACACACGGCTGTCCAGGGCTCCCGCTCACCGGACCTGTCGCCAACCTCTCTCTCTCTAGCTGTTTCCTTGAGCTTACATGATCTTTAAAGCACCCCCTTCCCCATAAGGCGTAGACCACGTGTTACAGCCTGACACCAGTTCAAGAACTTAGTTAAGCCGAGAGGCATGTCTAACAATTATTTGTCAAGGCAAGGTGTGTGACACTTTACTGGAGTTATGTCTCCTTTAGTGACCTCACAAGCACTACATCACAAAATGGCACTGATTGTACAATGCTGTTGTATAATCCTGAATTATGAGAAAGGCAAAAGAATGCTGTTATTCATTACCTATATGAATTCAGAGATATTCAGTGTCATGTTGATGCCTTGTAAAGCTTAATATATGGAAGATCCTCATCCTACACATTTATAAACATTATTAATACACATTATCATGCACACAACTGTGTGGCTAAATAAATACATCATTGATTATCCAGCAATTGGTCATCTGCCATTCAGAACTGTGTGGCAGTCTTTTTAATACAGACACCTGAAAAATAATACAGAAAAAGAATATATATGTTTTTTTTACATATCGGTCGTCTCTCACCATGAAGGGGCAATGAAATAAAAGAGGAAACACATTCACCATCATTCATTCAATAGCAGTCTTGTCAGAAGGAATGCAACATCACAGTTAATGTGACCCTTTGAACTGTAACATCCTCACTCATCCCTCAGAGTGCAGGTACTCTACTTCCCACCTCCAGAACTGTAACATCCTCACCCATGCTTCAGAGTGCAGGTACTGTACTTCCCACCTCCAGGACTGTAACAGCCTCACCCATCCTTCAGAGTGCAGGTACTGTACTTCCTACCTCCAGAACTGTAACATCCTCACCCATCCTTCAAAGTGCAGGTACTGTACTTCCCACCTCCAGAACTGTAACATCCTCACTCATCCTTCAGAGTGCAGGTACTATACTTCCCACCTCCAGGACTCCAAGTCCCACTAACCAGGTTCTCTGAATCCCCTGATTAATCCTACTTTGCAAACACACTAACAACACCAGAACATCAAAAAAAAATGATTAAACTATCATGTTTTTGACTCTAGTTCAACCCCAGCCAAGGATGCTGCATAATCGAAGATCTATTCATTTGATCTTATATACAAACCATCTAGCAGACAATAACATTTGCCTGTTTGATGTGAGGACAAGGGAACAGTGGCTACAGTACTCCAGAGATGAACATCCTAGCCAGGAAAATTGTTACATTTATGGAAAATGCTGAATCTGTAGAGATCATCTGAGTATAACCAAGCCAGGTGGTGTATAGCCCAGCCAGGTGTTTTATAGCTCAGCCAGGTGTTGCACAACCAAGCCAGATATTGCATAAGCAAACCAGGTATTGCATAAGCAAACCAGGTATTGCATAACCAAGCCAGGTGTTGCATAACCAAGCCAGGTGTTGTATAACTCCTACAGCATTTACAAATACAGTGGAACCTCTTCTTGCGAGCGTGTCCACGTGCGAGTTTTTCCAAATACAAGCAGTCAATGGGTCGATTTTTTGCTTCCATACGTGAGCAAAATTTCCATAAGCGAGCAGACCTCAGACAGGTTCCTTGACACTGGTGAGGGGCTTTTGCTCTTGATCTCGGGAATTGTATCTCATTTCTTTGTTGGACTATCTTATTGAAACTTGGGCAATGTATGATGGAAAGATGCTTCTTAACGTACACCAAAAATGAAAGAAATCTAAGCATAAATAATGGAGTTCACTTCTCAGCAATTAGCCGTCCCTTAGCGGTATATTCGTATGGTTTTTATGGTTGTATTCTCGTTTTTTTTTTGGTCTCATTTGATAGAATGGAAGATATATTACAGAAATAGATATGATTTTGATTGCTTTTACAATGAAAAGTACCTTGAAATTGAGCTCAGCATAGGAGAAATGGCCCATTGCTTGGCTATGTTTAAGAGTAAACAAATTATGTCACTGTCCATTCCAATATGCAGTCGTGAATAGGTTGACATTATTTATACAATTATTGCAATAAGAAATAACAGTAAATCTTATATTTTTTGTGTGAATAAAAATTACAAATTATTTATATAATAATAATAATAATAATGATATGTATAATAATAATAATAATAATGATATGTATAATAATAATATGTATAATAATAATAATACTGTAATAGTATAATACAATAATAATACTAATATAATATGTATAATAATAATACATTTAGGTAGTAGGTTGGTAGACAGCAACCATCCAGGGGGGTACTACCGTCCTGCCAAGTGAGTGTGAAACGAAAGCCTGTAATTGTTTTACATGATGGTAGGATTGCTGGTGTCTTTTGTCTGTCTCATAAATATGCAAGATTACAGGTACGTCTTGCTACTTCTACTTACACTTAGGTCACACTACACACACATGTACAAGCATATATATACACACACCCCTCTGGGTTTTCTGCTATTTTCTTTCTAGTTCTTGTTCTTGTTTATTTCCTCTTATCTCCATGGGGAAGTGGAACAGAATTCTTCCTCCGTAAGCCATGCGTGTTGTAAGAGGCAACTAACATGCCAGGGGCAAGGGGCTAGTAACCCCTTCTCATGTATATATTACTAAATGTAAAAGGAGAAACTTTCGTTTTTCCTTTTGGGCCACCCTGCCTCGGTGGGATACGGCCGGTGTGTTGAAAGAAAGAAAGAAAGAATAATACATACTCAACCCCTGCCAATTTGGATTCAGGAAAAATAAAAGCACTAACGATGCAATTGTAAAAATGCTAGATCTGCTTTGCACAGCATTGGAAAATAAGGAATATCTGCTAGGAATTTTTATTGACCTAAGAAAAGCGTTTGACACAGTAGACCACGGCATCCTATTCCACAAACTTGACTATTATGGTATAAGAGGCCATGCGCTTGCATATTTCAAATCCTACCTTACTAATAGTTATCAGTATGTCACTATTAAAGACACAGCCTCATCAACACGGCCACTTGATACTGGAGTTCCGCAGGGAAGTGTCCTTGGTCCCCTGCTCTTCCTCATTTACATTGATCTTCCAAACGTATCCCAACACCTGAAACCCATTCTCTTTGCTGACGACACGACTTACGTCATCTCCCACCCTAATCTTGCCACCCTCAACACCATTATCAACAAGGAGCTGCTCAAAATTCTGACTTGGATGACAGCCAATAAACTTACACTTAACACTGACAAAACCTACTACATTATGTTTGGTAGCAGAGCAGGTGTTGTGCAACTTAACATTAAGATCGACAACACTCTAATTGCCATACATAATGAGGGCAAATTCCTAGGTCTATACCTCGACAACAACCTAAATTTCAGCACCCATATCCAAAACATAACAAAAAAAGTATCCAAAACGGTGGGGATCCTCTCCAAGATACGATATTACGTGCCATAAACTGCCCTTCTCACACTATACCATTCACTCATTTATCCATACCTCACCTATGCTATTTGTGCTTGGGGATCAACTGCAGCAACACATCTAAAGCCAATAATAACCCAACAAAAAGCCACAGTAAGAATAATCACTAAATCCCATCCCTGGCAACCCCCCCTCCCCCACTCTTCATAGATCTAAACTTACTCCCTGTTCAGAACATCCACACTTACTACTGTGCAATCTACATCTACAGGACCTTAAATTCCAATATTAACCTTGACCTAAAATGCTTTCTTGATAGTTGTGACAGGACCCACAGGCACAACACCAGACACAAACATCTCTATGACATTCCCAGTGTCCGACTAAACCTTTACAAAAATTCAATGTGTGTCAAAGGGCCTAAAATCTGGAACACCCTACCTGAAAACTCTAGAACTGCAGACACATTCATCACTTTCAAAACTACAGTTAGAAAACATCTTATCTCCCTGATACACCCTGTCAACTAACTACATGTAAACCACCTGGTGGTTCACACTTACACTCACTCACCCATTGACTATAAACACAGAAATACGAATCTTTATCTTAAAATAATGAATCCTAACTAGTCATAAGTTTGCCTATGATACTCCAATATAGAAACTATGTATTGTGCCAAAACAAAAGCATTCACATTGCTAAACTCACAAACTATAATGTAGTCACTTAGCCTTAATACCATAATCTGTAATAATTTAAAGTTTAGAATTAATCTAAGTCTGCCCGAAATGCCTAGCCATGCTAGGTGTCCTAGTGGTCCCCTCTGTAATTAGTATTTTAAAACATGTAAACCACACAATATCCAAAATCTGTAAACCCCGCATCGTAATCCTTATAGAGAATAAACTTGATTGATTGATTGATATATAATAACAATGTACTACATATAATAATAGACGGCTTCAAAAGGCTGTCACTAGATGGTAGTGTTTACCACAACAAAGAGGGAGCAGCTGTGGCCACCTCCACCTGTTACATAATGACATATTTTATTCATTCTAGAGTATATATCAGGTTTCTATGTGATTTATATTGTTTATTTCATATTAGACGAATTGTGATAGATAAATAAGCCAAAGAGTTGATGATAGTGAAATATTCAAGGAGTATGTTGTCCTGTCTCCAGACAAACTCTCGTCGGCTGCCGACACCACCCATACCACTACATGAATGACATATTTTATTCATTCTAGAGTATGTATCAGGTTTCTATGTGATTTATGTTGTTTATTTCATATTAGAAGAACTGTGATAAATAAGCTGTAGAGTTGATGATAGCAAAATATTCAAGAAGTATGTTGTCCTGTCTCCAGACAAACTCCCGTTGGCCGCCGACGCCGCCCATACCACTACATGAATGACATATTTTATTCATTCTAGAGTATATATCAGGTTTCTATGTTATTTATACACAAATAACCCGCACATAAAAGAGAGAAGCTTACGACAACGTTTCGGTCCGACTTGGACCATTTACAAAGTGACTTTGTAAATGGTCCAAGTCGGACCGAAACATCATCGTAAGCTTCTCTCTTTTATGTGCGGGTTATTTGTGTATTGTTCCAGTCACAGTATTGTGCCTTTTTTTGTTATTTCTATGTTATTTATATTGTTATGTCATATTAGACGAACTGTGATAGATAAATAAGCCGTATAGATGATGATAGTGAAATTATTCATGAAGTATTTTGCCCAGTCTCTAGACAAACTCTCGTCCACCGCCGACACTGCCCATACCACTACATGAATGACATATTTTATTCATTCTAGAGTATATATCATGTTTCTATGTTACTTATATTGTTTATGTCATATTAGATGAACTGTGATAGAATAAGCCGTATAATGATATTAGCGAAATTATTCATGAAGTATTTTGCCCGGTCTCCAAACTCTCGTCCACCGCCGACACCACCCATACCACTACATGAATGACATTTTACTCATTTTAGAGTATATATCAGGTTTCTATGTTATTTATATTGTTTATTATGTCATATTAGATGATGTGAGACGGATAAATAAGCCGTGGAGTTGATATTAGCGAAATTATTGAAGTACAGAATTCCACTGGAACGGATTAATTGCATTTCAATTAATTTAAATAAGGAAAACTGACTCTGCAAACGAGCAAATCCAGTTGCGAGCAAGGTCATGGAATGGATTAAACTCGCAAGTAGAGGTTCCACTGTATACATGAACCACAAACAATAAATACATCGTTCTCCTTTTTAACTTTGATATACATACAAAAAAAATTCCTGTGATAAAATGGAAAGTGTCCTCAAACACATATACTAGAGCAGTATTCCTGCAATAAATGGCTATTCTTTTATCACAATACCATACACTACAGGTGCACCTCAACTTACAATGATTCGACTCAGGATATTTCAACTTGACGATGTTGTTTATCATATCATTTTCGATGGTTTTGTGGGAACATAACCCCACTATAAGTTGATAAGAACCTGTAGCACAAAATCTAGTGAAAAAAGTATTTTACAAATTCACATTATTCCATTCTTATGAGATGACAAACTTATTAATCTTTAAATACATAAAAAAATGATGCTACTACACTTTTTACAATAATTAACAAAGTGATCCTCTCAATACATAAGTGTTTCACAAGGCAAGACTTTTATAATCCAGCCTTACAGACTTACCTTCAGAGTCGTTGGGAAGCTCTAAACTCGTACTGATTATACAGCACCTGAGAAACAACAAATTATGTTTTTTATATACAAGATGATTCAGTAAAAACAAAGCAACAATGCAGGGTGACCCAAAAAAGAAGAGAGACTTTGACCATCATTCACGCCATCACTGTCTTGTCAGAGGCACACAGATACACATCCTTAATAATTAAGTACTATTTGCAACTTTAAATATTTAGAGCCCTTTGTTTACCTTCATAATAACTTAATAAAACACCTATAAAACAAGGATAATGTAATTACAAAACCATTTATCCTAAGCACACTAACTTACGATTTTGTTCTGGGTGATTTGCAGTCTATCTTTCAGTTTTTTTGTCAAGGCAGAGTACCATAAAGAGCAAGTGTAATCCATATGGCATTGTATAAGGGCTAGACATAGGGTCCTGCAAGCCTCAGTAGGTAGACACTGTGCTTGTCTATACAGGAACTTCAGTCTGGCATTCACTTTCTTTACTACACTGTTCCCTATCAATTCTCCTGACATGCATGGGTCAAAATATCTGGGAATCCCCTTTGACCCATGCATGTCAGGAGAATTGATAGGGAACAGTGTAGTAAAGAAAGCAAATGCCAGACTGAAGTTCCTGTATAGACAAGCACAGTGTCTACCTACTGAGGCTTGCAGGACCCTATGTCTAGCCCTTATACAATGCCATATGGATTACACTTGCTCTTCATGGTACTCTGCCTTGACAAAACAACTGAAACATAGACTTCAAATCACCCAGAACAAAATCGTAAGATTCATCCTGGGGCTGGGACCAAGAGAGCATGTAGGCCAGAATGAATTACAGCAGTTGGATATGCTGAATGTTGAAGACAGAGTAAAACAACTGAAGCTAAATCATGTTTATAAAATTGCTCACAAACAGTGTCCAGAATATCTTGCTGTCAATTTTGTCAAGGTTGGGAACCAAAGCAATCATAGTACTAGGGGGAGAGAGCACAACTTTGTAGTACCCACAGCCATTGGCCAGGCTTCAAACACCTTTTATTGTACAGCAATAAACGAATGGAACAGACTGCCCGCACATGTCAAAGCCAGTCATAGCATGAACCAGTTCAAGAAGAGTGTCAAAAGGTGTCTGATGAATGTAGCTACAGAAAGGGAGGGGAATGATTTTCTATTTTTTAGCTAAAGTACGTGTAAATTTTGCCTTATTCCTAGTAATGACCCTCGTGTAGTAGATAGTCTTTTTAGTATGATAATAAGATGTTATCTTCAGTATAGAATAATACGAAAATATTATAACCTTTACATTATAATAATAAGGTAAAAGGACTCCAATGGAAATAAGTCACTCTGTCTGACTTTTTTGGGTTATCCTAGGTTCTCTACACATATGCTGCTATGTATGATAATTCTATGTAACTGTATTTATGTATACCTGAATAAACTTACTTACTTACATTTACTGGTACAAAACCTCTACGCATTAGAAAACACTATTTGTCAACTAAAATACTAAACAGTAATAACAAAAATTCATAACTGATCAAAAATTTGGAAAGGAAATATTTAGCGGGCATTTGTTTCATCATGTACTTTTATAATGACTTTATAATGGTCCTGGAGATGGGAAGTACAGTTCCTGCACTCTGAAGGAGGGGTGTTAATGTTGCAGTTTTATAAACTGTAGTGTAAAGCACCCCTCTGGCAAGACAGTGATGGACTGAATGATGGTGAAAATTTTGCTTTTTCGGGCCACCCTGCCTTGGTGGGAATCGGCCAGTGTGTTAATAAAAAAAATAATAATTTATAATGGTCCAAGATGTACCTTTGTCAATATAATGGTACAGAATGTACCTTGTCAGGCAACTTTATAAAGGTACAGGATGTGCATTTGGGAGGTCAGTGATGTAAATAAGAAAGAGGAGAGGACCTAGGACACTTCCCTGTGGCACGCCAACAACTACAGGCTGAGTATTGGAGGTCATGCCATTTATGAATACATATTAATGTCTTCCACTAATATAGGTACATGTAGTAGGTTGGTAGACAGCAACCACCCAGGGAGGTACTACCGTCCTTCCAAGTGAGTGTAAAACGAAAGCCTGTAATTGTTTTACATGATGGTAAGATTGCTGGTGTCCTTTTTTCTGTCTCATAAACATGCAAGATTTCAGGTACGTCTTGCTACTTCTACTTACACTTAGGTCACACTACACATACATGTACAAGCATATATATACACACCTCTCTGGGTTTTCTGCTATTTTCTTTCTAGTTCTTGTTCTTGTTTATTTCCTCTTATCTCCATAGGGAAGTGGAATAGAATTCTTCCTCCGTAAGCCATGCATGTTATAAGAGGCGACTAAAATGCCAGGACCAAGGGGCTAGTAACCCCTTCTCCTGTATAAATTACTAAATTTAAAGAGAGAAACTTTAGTTTTTCTTTTTTGGCCACCCTGCCTTGGTGGGATACGGCCAGTTTGTTGAAAGAAGTCTTCCACTAAGATAAGATTTTATGTAATTGAGAAAGTGTCCTCTGACCCCATAATGCTCTAGTTTTAGGTGCATGGCATTGTGGTCTACTGTATCAAATGCTTTCCGTAGGTCTATGAAGAGCCCCAGAGGATATTCATTTTTTCAGTTGCTGTATGTAGTAATTCGAGTATCTGAATAATTGATCATTTGTGCTTTTATTCAGGCCTAAACCCAAACTGGCAAAGGTTCAGTATGTTATGGGATAGGAGGAAGGAATAGATTTGTTTATGGATTATTTTTTCGAAGATTTTAGAGAGCAAAGGAGAATTAGATATTAGTCTGTAGTTCCTTAGTTCTGTATATATAATTATACAGTACTCTGAGATGACCCCTGTTGTCTTGAGTATGGATGGCAAGGATAAATTGTACTACCTCATACATTAATAATAGAGTGAAATATAGAATATTTGTATTCTACCACTGTAAAAGAACTAATTACAAACTTAAAAATGTAAATAACGAAAAAAGGCACAATACCGTGACTGGAACGATACACAAATAACCCGCACATAGAAGAGAGGAGCTTACGATGACGTTTCGGTCCGACTTGGACCATTTACAAAGTAAGATTGTATCATAAACTGTACTACCTCAGATACTCGAATTACTATATACTGTATAGCAACTGAAAAAAATGAATATCCTCTGGGGCTCTTCACAGACCTATGAAAAGCATTTGATACAGTAGATCACTAAAACTACTTTATAACTGTCAGGGCTACTACAAGTGCTATATAATTGTCAGTGACTACTACAAGCACAGGTTAAACATCACTAATCTGGCAATCAGTTATCTGGTTCCATCAGTAATCCGGCACTAATTTCAGCAAGCATAATTTCAAATTTCATCATTATGCTGACTGAAATTGTGCAGATGGTTGTAAATCCACAGCAGCAAGCCAGTGGAGGAGAAAGCAGTGATGAAAATGAGGAAGATGTAGCAGAAAGTCTCTCTATTGATAGGTTAATTAAGTGTATTCTAACCTAACCACTCTGTAATCCAGCAAACTACAGGTCCCAATGATGCCGGATTAGTGATGGTTGACCTGTACTATATAACTGATGGACTACTACAAGGGCAAAGCATTTCCTTACACCTGTTGTCCTGCTCACCTAGCAGAAAATAGGTACCTGGGTGTTAGCCCACTGGCATGAGTCGCATCCTGGGGAGACAAGATTGAGGACCCCAATGGAAGTAAGTTACAGTCCTTGATGATGCACTGACTTTCTTGGGTTATCCTTGGTGGCTAACCCTCCGGGGTTAAAAATCCAAATGAAATCTTATCTCTTATCACTTATAAGGACTATACAACTGTTAGGGACTACTATCAGGATTATATAACTCTTAGGGATTTCTAGAAGACTATACAGTGGAACCCCAAGTTTCGTCTGCCCTGAGTATCATGTGCTTCGAGTTTAGAACCATTTTTACAGCTAAATTTTGTCCCAAGTTTTGCACTGTATGGCCTGTCTAACAGGATCACAGATGCCACACACATCTTATTAAAAAATACAATTTTGGTGACCCATTTCATACCATTTTCAATCCAAATTATGCCAACTTAGGTTGTATACAATGGACTAGATTCCATAAAATTTACTTTCTTTGTAACGGCAGTGTTTGTATTAACATAACTGACCAACTGCCAAATAACTCTTCAGCTATACAACATTTAACTATGTTCTTTCTTCTTTCAACACACCGGCCGTATCCCACCGAGGCAGGGTGGCCCAAAAGGAAAAATGAAAGTTTCTCCTTTTACATTTAGTAATATATACAGGAGAAGGGGTTACTAGCCCCTTGCTCCCGGCATTTTAGTCACCTCTTACAACACGCATGGCTTACAGAGGAAGAATTCTGTTCCACTTCCCCATGGAGGTAAGAGGAAATAAACAAGAACAAGAACTAGAAAGAAAATAGAAGAAAACCCAGAGGGGTGTGTGTATATATATGCTTGTACATGCATGTGTAGTGTGACCTAAGTGCAAGTAGAAGTAGCAAGACATACCTGAAATCTTGCATGTTTATGAGACAGACAAAAGACACCAGCAATCCTACCATCATGTAAAACAATTACAGGTTTTCATTGTACACTCACTTGGCAGGACAGTAGTACCTCCCTGGGCGGTTGCTGTTTACCAACCTACTACCTAGGATATAACTATGTATATGACTTAATATAAATCACTAATATAAAATGACAAATATTTCAAGTATATCTACCCACACCTTAAAGGAGTGGTGGAGACATTAGCAGTTTTGAGGTGTAGTATCAGTGCCACTTTGGCAAGACTGTGATGGTAAAAGCATTTCTTCTTTGTTTGGGTCACTACCTTGATGGGAAACAGACAGTTTCTGGAAACAAAATTTATAAAGCATTTATATGACACTATTACTCAAGTGTCATTGCAAAGATCTAATGTGGATTGCATCAATCAACCCAGTTACTACATGAGATGGATTTAGTAAACTATACTGACAAAGACTGAAGATCTACTCAATAAAATGCTATAACTTCCCAACATCCCTCTAGCTTACACCAACAGAGCCCACTGAGGTTACCATGATTATTAACAATCTAAATAACAAATCA
The DNA here is from genome assembly GCF_038502225.1 of Cherax quadricarinatus. NCBI lineage: Eukaryota > Metazoa > Arthropoda > Malacostraca > Decapoda > Parastacidae > Cherax > Cherax quadricarinatus. The sequence continues at coordinate 5,945,102 of NC_091364.1, read as the reverse complement.
AGGAATGTAACCCAAGTGCCACCACTACTGTATAAATGAGTGGCTCAAATCCTTTCACCCACCATTGCATTACTCTTCAACAAATCGCTAGATACCAACACTTTCCCGGAATTACTCAAGCTAGCAAGGATTACACCAATATACAAAGGTGGTGACCCAACAAAAACAATTATAGGCCAATATCAAGCTTGCCTTTACTTTCCAAAATCTTCAAGAAACTTGTACACAAAAGGTTACATTCCTTCATAACATCACAAAGCATCCTCAACCCCTGCCAGTTTGGCTTCAGGAGAAACAAAAGCACAAATGATGCAATAATAAAAATGCTAGACCTACTTTACACAGCACTGGATAAAAATGAATACCCACTTGGACCCTTTATCGACCTTAAGAAAGCTTTTCATACAGTAGATCATAGCATCCTCAAGCTTAATCATTACAGTATAAGAGGCCATGTGCTTGCATTTATCAAGTCCTACCTCACTAAGAGAAAGCAATACACCTGTCAATGACACAACCTCCTCGACAAAACCCCTGGACACTGGTGTACCACAGAGTAGCATTCTTTGCCCCCTCCTTTTCCTTTTATACATCAATGATCTTCCAAGAGTATCACAACAACTTACATTTATTCTCTTTGCTGAGAACACAACTTTTGTCATCTCTCAACCAAATTTAGCCTCACTCAACACTTGCTAACAAAGAACTCACAAAAATAGCAACCTGGCTGACTGTCAATAAACTCATACTAAATATAGACAAAACCTTTTACATTATGTTTGGGAGTAGAGCAAGTGAGGACCAACTAAATATGCTTAACAACATCCTTATTGCTAAACATAATGAGGGAAAATTCCTGGGTGTGCACCTTGACAGCAACCTAAAATTCAACACCCATATCCAACACATAACAAAAAAGGTTTCTAAAACAGTTGTCATCCTCTCAAAGATATGTTACTATGTATCACAAACAGCACTACTTACACTATACTATTCACTGATCTATCCATATTTGTGCCTGGGGTTCCACAATGACAAACCACCTAAAATCAATAGTAACACAACAAAAAGCTGCAGTGCAAATTATCACACAATCCACTGCTAGACAACCCTCCCCCCCTCCTAACTTCTAGACAACCCTCCCCCCTCACCCTTCAAAGACCTATACCTACACACTATACAAAACATTAACTCATACTATTGTGCAACCTACATCTACAGAATAAATTCTAATATAAATCCCGACCTGAAGCACTATTGACAGTCGCAACAGGACTCACAGACACAACACTAGGCATAAAAACCTCTATGACATTCCCTGCATAAGGCTAAATCTTTTTAAAAACTCATTATACATAAAAGGATCCAAAATCTGGATCTCTCTGCCAGAAATCTCCAGAACCACTGGTTCAGCATTTTTAAAACTATAGTTAGAAAACACCTTATCTCCTTAACCTATCCCAGCCCATCATAAATACATATGTAAAAACTGTACATGCATTTGCTCAATATCATGAACATAGGTAAAACTTTTTCATCAATATATACTTGCTCTCAATATCTGTATTCATCTCAAATATTAATCACTCCATTGTATCCACCTAAGGTTAATAATAAAAAATGTATGTATTCTCTACAAGACTTATTAAAGTCATATAGCATGACTTAATAGAATACTCAAGTCTCTTGTATTCATTGTAACTCATCTAATGACCATATATACTGTTATTGCCTTATTAATCTTAAGTTAATTTTAAGTTTGCCAGAAATGCTCTGCATATAAAGGGGTTTTTGGTATGTACACCCAACTATTACTCTACTTTGTACATACATGTATCATGTCAAAATAAAATATATTATTATTATTCCTAGGTAGTAGGCTGGTAGACAGTAACCGCCCAGGGAGGTACTATACTACAGTTATCACCACTAAGTTCTGTCAAGCACCTTAACTACTGGGAACGCTTGGAAGCACTTGACTTGTACTCGTTGGAACACAGGAGGGAGAGATATATCATAATCTACACTTGGAAAATCTTGGAAGGAATGGTCCCAAATCTGCACACAGAAATCACTCCCTACAAAAGTAAAAGACTGGGCAGGCGATGCAAAATGCCCCCAATAAAAAGTAAGGGAAAACACCATAAGTGTCTGGGGCCCAAAACTGTTCAACAGCCTCCCATCAAGCATTAGGGGAATTGCCAATAAACCCCTGGCTGCCTTCAAGAGAGAGCTGGACAGATACCTAAAGTCAGTGCCAGATCAGCCAGACTGTGGCTCGTACGTTGGACTGCGTGCGGCCAGCAGTAACAGCCTAGTTGATCAGGACCTGATCCATCGGGAGGCCTGGTCATGGACCGGGCCGCGGGGGCATTGATCCCCGGAATAACCTCCAGGTAACCTCCAGGTAACTACCAGTACTACAGTTATCATCACTACCAGTACTACAGTTATCACCACTACCAGTACTACAGTTATCACCACTACCAGAACATCAGTTATCACCACTACCACCACATCGTTTATCACAACTACCAGCACATCATTTACCACAGCTACTATTCCTTCAGTTATCACCATTACCAGCACATTATCACCACTACCAGTACATTATTTATCACCACTACCAGCACATCATTTATCATCACTACTAGTACTTCAGTTATCACCTCTTGTATGTGATCAGTATTGATGTCTTTTCCAAGCCACCCAAGAGGTAGACATCCAGGCTCGCTTTTTTTATAGTGGTGTCCCCAGTAGGCCTAGTCCACTCTTCTCCTCTCAGCTGATGCTTACCTTCTCAACACCTGTAAGCTACAAGGAAGGCTTTTACTTCCTCCTCAAGCTGAAACAAAATCTTATCATTTTCTCTCTTCCTTTCCTCAAGTTCACGCTCTTCAAAATTCTTCAGGAACTCGGCAACTTCTGCTCTCTTCTTCTTCTCGTATTCCCAAGCTTTCTTCTGCTGATTCTTGCATTGGGAGTCAGTCTTACGAAGAGCAAAATTCACCAATGAGTACTGAGCATCATAGGCATCAAAAATCTCCTCATACTCTGCCATCTTTCGTTCCTCCTTCTCTTTCTCAGCTTTACGCTGGGCCCAAGCATGAGCCTTTTCCCGGGAATGGTGGGCTGCCAAGTCTCGAGCCTTGGCCACCATCAAGGCACTAGGTTTCACAACACCTCGAGAATACATTCTTTAGATGTCTGTCTTGAGACTTTTATTACTAAAGGTTTGTAAGAAGTACAAGGCAAGTTCTTCTGGATATCCAAAATGTGCCCTGATTTACCAAGATTTAGTTAAATTATTAAATATAGTTAGGCTAGAATAGTAGAACAGTGGTATATGTTGTGTGAGATATCCCCAGGAATATTTAATATATTTGTAAATGAATGGATCTAAATATCTATAACTATATATATTTAAGTTAAATATAAATTATATAGTTATGTTACAAAGCTATATATATACTATATTAAATATTCCTGAGGATATCACACACAACATATACTACTGTTCTACTCTTCTAGCCTAACTATATTTAATAATTTAACTAAATCTTGGTAAATCAGTCCACTTAAATATATAGTTATAGATATTTACATCCATTCATCTACAAATATATTAAATATTCCTGGGGATATCTCACACAACATATACCACTGTTCTACTCTTCTAGCCTAACTATATTTAATAATTTAACTAAATCTTGGTAAATCAGTCCACATTTTGGATATCCAGAAGAACTTGCCTTCTACTTCTTACAAACCTTTAGTAATAAAAGTCTCAAGACAGACATCTGACGAATGTATTCTCGAGGTGTTGTGAAACCTAGTGCCTTGATGGTGGCCAAGGCTCGAGACTTGGCAGCCTACCGCTCCCGGGAAAAGGCTCGTGCTTGGGCCCAGCGTAAAGCTGAGAAAGAGAAGGAAGAACGAAAGATGGCAGAGTATGAGGAGATTTTTGATGCCTACGATGCTCAGTACTCATTGGTGAATTTTGCTCTTCGTAAGACTGACTCCCAACGCAAGAATCAGCAGAAGAAAGCTTGGGAATACGAGAAGAAGAAAAGAGCAGAAGTTGCCGAGTTCCTGAAGAATTTTGAAGAGCGTGAACTTCAGGAAAGGAAGAAAGAAAATGATAAGATCTTGTTTCAGCTTGAAGAACCAAAAGCCTTCCTTCAAGCTTATAGCTGTTGAGTAGGTGAACATCAGTTGAGAGAAGAGTGGACTAGGCCTACTGGGGACACCACTATAAAAAAAACGAGCCTCGATGTCTACCTCTTGGGTGGCTTGGAAAAGACATTATCAATACTGATTACATACAAGAAGAGGTGATAAATGAAGTATTTGTAGTGATGATAAATGATATGCTGGTAGTTGTGATAACTGAAGTACTAGTAGTGGTGGTAAATGATGTGCTGGTAGTTGTGATAAGTGAAGTGCTGATAGTTGTGATAAGTCAAGTGCTGGTAGTTGTGATAAGTGAAGTGCTAGTAGTTATGATACGTGAAGTGCTGGTAGTTGTGATAAGTGAAGTGATTTTAGTGGTTACAATTAAAGTGTAGAAAAACATTTTTCATGCAGTGTTCTGCAAGGTTCTGTACTGGACCCCTGTTGTACCAGCTAATAGACAGTGAGACATGTGGTGCTCTGCAAGGTTCCTTACTGGACCACTATTGTTCCTGCTATTAGACAGTGGGATTTGTGATTCTCCACAAGGTTCTGTACTAAACTGCTACTGTTCCTGAGATACATAAACAATATATGTACCTGAGAAAATGAAAGGACCCTCCCTAGCCCTGTTTGTGCATTATGTAAAGCTAATGAAAAAATAAAACCCTAGAGAAGACAGGAAAAAAGCTTCAGTTTGACCTACACAAAGTACAAAGCTTGCCACACAAGTGGCTATTGGAGTTCAACCCCACAAGAAGTTCAAGGTTGAGCAACACCACACCTGGAGTTTACCTGGAGAGAGTTCCGGGGGTCAACGCCCCCGCGGCCCGGTCTGTGACCAGGCCTCCTGGTGGATCAGAGCCTGATCAACCAGGCTGTTGCTGCTGGCTGCACGCAAACCAACGTACGAGCCACAGCCCGGCTGATCAGGAACTGACTTTAGGTGCTTGTCCAGTGCCAGCTTGAAGACTGCCAGGGGTCTGTTGGTAATCCCGCTTATGTGTGCTGGGAGGCAGTTGAACAGTCTCGGGCCCCTGACACTTATTGTATGGTCTCTTAACGTGCTAGTGACACCCCTGCTTTTCATTGGGGGGATGGTGCATTGTCTGTCAAGTCTTTTGCTTTCGTAGTGAGTGACTTTCGTGTGCAAGTTCGGTACTAGTCCCTCGAGGATTTTCCAGGTGTATATAATCATGTATCTCTCCCTCCTGCATTCCAGGGAATACAGATTTAGGAACCTCAAGCGCTCCCAGTAATTGAGGTGTTTTATCTCCATTATGCGCGCCGTGAAAGTTCTCTGTACATTTTCTAGGTCGGCAATTTCACCTGCCTTGAAAGGTGCTGTTAGTGTGCAGCAATATTCCAGCCTAGATAGAACAAGTGACCTGAAGAGTGTCATCATGGGCTTGGCCTCCCTAGTTTTGAAGGTTCTCATTATCCATCCTGTCATTTTTCTAGCAGATGTGATTGATACAATGTTATGGTCCTTGAAGGTGAGATCCTCCGACATGATCACTCCCAGGTCTTTGACGTTGGTGTTTCGCTCTATTTTGTGGCCAGAATTTGTTTTGTACTCTGATGAAGATTTAATTTCCTCATGTTTACCATATCTGAGTAATTGAAATTTCTCATCGTTGAACTTCATATTGTTTTCTGCAGCCCACTGAAAGATTTGGTTGATGTCCGCCTGGAGCCTTGCAGTGTCTGCAATGGAAGACACTGTCATGCAGATTCGGGTGTCATCTGCAAAGGAAGACACGGTGCTGTGGCTGACATCCTTGTCTATGTCGGATATGAGGATGAGGAACAAGATGGGAGCAAGTACTGTGCCTTGTGGAACAGAGCTTTTCACCGTAGCTGCCTCGGACTTTACTCTGTTGACGACTACTCTCTGTGTTCTGTTAGTGAGGAAATTATAGATCCATCGACCGACTTTTCCTGTTATTCCTTTAGCACGCATTTTGTGCGCTATTACGCCATGGTCACACTTGTCGAAGGCTTTTGCAAAGTCTGTATATATTACATCTGCATTCTTTTTGTCTTCTAGTGCATTTAGGACCTTGTCGTAGTGATCCAATAGTTGAGACAGACAGGAGCGACCTGTTCTAAACCCATGTTGCCCTGGGTTGTGTAACTGATGGGTTTCTAGATGGGTGGTGATCTTGCTTCTTAGGACCCTTTCAAAGATTTTTATGATATGGGATGTTAGTGCTATTGGTCTGTAGTTCTTTGCTGTTGCTTTACTGCCCCCTTTGTGGAGTGGGGCTATGTCTTTTGTTTTTAGTAACTGTGGGACGACCCCCGTGTCCATGCTCCCTCTCCATAGGATGGAAAAGGCTCGTGATAGGGGCTTCTTGCAGTTCTTGATGAACACAGAGTTCCATGAGTCTGGCCATGGGGCAGAGTGCATGGGCATGTCATTTATCGCCTGTTCGAAGTCATTTGGCGTCAGGATAACATCGGATAGGCTCGTGTTAATCAAATTTTGTGGCTCTCTCATAAATTCATTTTGATCTTCGACTCTCAGTCTGGTTAGCGGCTTGCTAAAAACTGAGTCATATTGGGACTTGAGTAGCTCACTCATTTCCTTGCTGTCATCTGTGTAGGACCCATCTTGTTTAAGTAGGGGCCCAATACTGGACGTTGTTCTCGATTTTGATTTGGCATAGGAGAAGAAATACTTTGGGTTTCTTTCGATTTCATTTATGGCTTTTAGTTCTTCCCGCGATTCCTGATTCCTAAAGGATTCTTTTAGCTTAAGTTCGATGCTTGCTATTTCTCTGACCAGTGTCTCCCTACGCATTTCAGATATATTGACCTCTTTTAGCCGCTCTGTTATTCTTTTCCGTCGCCTGTAAAGGGAGCGCCTGTCTCTTTCTATTTTACATCTACTACTCCTTTTTCTTAGAGGAATAAGCCTTGTGCATACATCGAGTGCCACCGAGTTAATCTGTTCTCGGCATAAGTTGGGGTCTGTGTTGCTTAGTATATCTTCCCAGCTTATATCGGTTAGGACTTGGTTTACTTGGTCCCACTTTATGTTTTTGTTATTGAAGTTGAATTTGGTGAATGCTCCCTCGTGACTAGTCTCATAAGTCGGTCTGGGGTTCCACGCATACATGTCTGAACCTCAATTATGTTGTGATCTGAGTATATTGTTTTTGATATGGTGACATTTCTTATCAGATCATCATTGTTAGTGAAGATGAGGTCTAGTGTATTCTCCAGTCTAGTAGGCTCTATTATTTGCTGGTTTAAATTGAATTTTGTGCAGAGATTTAAAAGCTCGTGTGAGTGTGAGTTTTCATCAGAGCTGCCTCCTGGTGTTATTACTGCAACAATATTATTTGCTATATTCCTCCATTTTAGGTGCCTTAAGTTGAAATCCCCCAGGAGCAAGATGTTGGGTGCAGGAGCTGGAAGATTTTCCAGATTTTCAAAGCATCCCAGGAGTAAACATGGTACTGAATATTTCTCCAGAAGTTAACATCAACTGAGTAGCTTTAAAGGTAAATTGCTAATTTCTGACCAAAGAATTATTACCTTTCACGAATCTCAGTATTGAATCATTTGTGACAATATATGCAACATCCATGAGGCCTGTCATCGAGTACGCAACCTCAGCATGAAGCCCACATCTGTTCAAATATGTTAATAATTTAGAGCAGAGGTTGGTGAACTTTTTTTGGGTATTACCCCAAAACAAAGGTGTACAGCAAAATTAACTACTAGACTACAAAGTCCACAGAATTCGGAAAACACAAGGAGCTTTCAAGTTCAAAATACTTTATTGAATCCATCTGTATACCACCTCCAGAACTATAATATTTTCACCCTTCAGCATAAAAGTACTGTAGTTCCCACCTCCAGAACTACAATAATCCCACCCCTCCTCCAGAGTACAGGCACTCAGCTTTTTACCTCCAACATTTGTAGCCATACTGCACACTTTTCAAATTCTATTTCTTTTTCTTAACTCAACAACCATCTCCTTCTACACATTCACTGTCATTCATTCACTGTCCTTCCAAAAGTGTGACGAGATCACACTTCAGATTACCCTCCAACTGCAAAATCCCCAACCTTTCTTCAGAGTGCAGGCACTACCTTTCCCGCCTCCAGGGCTCAAGTCCAGCTAACTGGTTTCCCTGAATCCTTTAACGAAAGTTACCTTACTCTCACTCCAACAGCGCATCCATTAAAAACCACTTGTCTCCATTCACCCATACTGTAATTAACTTTTTTTTAACACATCAGCTGTCTTCCACTAAGGCAAGGTAACCTGAAAAATCAATGTTTTTCTTCTTTGTACATTTGGCAATTTACACAGAAGGGGTTACGAGCCCTTTGCTTCCGGCATTTTAGTCGCCTCCTACAACACACTTTGTTAACTTACGAAGGATTCTTCTCCACTTCCCCATTCAGACGTATATATAATATTAAAAAATCATACTATATGTTATTCTTACTCATCTGGGCAGTCATTAGCTGCTGGATGAGTTTTTATAATGTGATCAACAAGACCACCAGTTGAACTCTGTCCACCTTCAGCAAGCCAGCAGCCAGGAATCATAGCACTGTAATATGGTCCCCACACACCTGGCACAAAGATGGGATCTACACTCACACACATGTGACAAGTTGATGTTCCACAAATCAGACCTGAAAAAATATACAATCATTGACATACTGCACATAAATGATGAAAATATTTATTTTTCCTACCCTAATTAAGTTCTCCAAAGTTTTTTTTTTTTTCAACAAACTGGCCGTATCCCACCAAGGCAGGGTGGCCCAAAAAGAAAAACAAAAGTTTCTCTTTTTAAATTTAGTAATTTATACAGGAGAAGGGGTTACTAGGCCCTTGCTCCCGGCATTTTAGTTGCCTCTTACAACACGCATGGCTTACGGAGGAAGAATTCTGTTCCACTTCCCCGTGGAGGTAAGAGGAAATAAACAAGAACTAGAAAGAAATAGAAGAAAACCCAGAGGGGTGTGTATATATATACAGGAGGGCCCCACTTATACGGCGGGTTAGGTTCCAGGCTACCGCCGTAAAGCGGAAACCGCCGTAAAGTGGAACACCCTTTTTTTCCACTTACAAATGCATACAAAAACTAGATAACAAGTTTACACTAACATATATTATGTTAGCAATAGAACCAGGCATCAAAAAACAATAAAAAAGTACAATACACACACAGTGCACTCATTACTTACCTTAAAATATTTATAGCCTTAATCTAGGGTGAGACAAGTAGTATTTATTGTAAGAAATCAAGTGTGGTATGTATGGTAGTCAGCCAGGCTACCATACCAGGCCACCCCACCCACACATACTATTCTATGATATTTAAGCATCCCAGAGCGATAAAATGTATATACAGTTCACTCATTACTTACCTTAAAATATAGGGTGAGATGAGTAGTATTTATTGTAAAATATCAAGTGTGGTATGTATGGTAGTCAGCCAGGCTACCATACCAGGCCAACCCACCCACACATACTATTCTATGATATTTAAGCATCCCAGAGCGATAAAATGTATATACAGTTCACTCATTACTTACCTTAAAATATAGGGTGAGATGAGTAGTATTTATTGTAAAAAATCAAGTGTGGTATGTATGGTAGTCAGCCAGGCTACCATACCAGAGAGAAAGAATGAGTGCATGAGAGAGGAGAGAGGACAGGCGCAGAGTTATGTAAACAAACCAGGCGAAGGTAAGTTTTGTAAACAGTGTACACGTCTGGTTTGTGTACAAGTTACATTGTGTACAGGTTGTCTCTACATTGATATGGTAGAATAAATAAAGAAGAACACTCCCATTCTCATGTAACATCATTTTGAGAAGAAATGATGCTCTGAGTGAAGGCAATGGAAGTAAGTCACTCTGACTTTTTTGGGTTATCCTAGGTTCTCTACACATATGTTGTTATGTATTTATGTTATGTATCGTGTTTATTATATAATTTTGAAAAAAAATATCATGGATGGATTAATGAAAATGTGTATATTAACGTAATATACAACATTTAATGATACACCAAGCTCAGACAGCGTAAACAAACTGAACAGGTTGTGGACGATCACTCGGTCAGGCAAAATAGACGGTATTAATACGTGTCCAGTTTTAGTTCATTCATGTACATTTGTAAGAGTTTGTGAAACTTTTACCTTATAATATCTTTATTATTTTTTTTTTTTTTTTTTTCAACAAGTCGGCCGTCTCCCACCGAGGCAGGGTGACCCAAAAAAAAGAAAGAAAATCCCCAAAAAGAAAATACTTTCATCATCATTCAACACTTTCACCACACTCGCACATTATCACTGTTTTTGCAGAGGTGCTCAGAATACAACAGTCTAGAAGCATACACACATAAAGATACACAACATATCCCTCCAAACTGCCAATATCCCAAACCCCTCCTTTAACCCTTTGACTGTCGAAGGGCCTAATCCTGAAGTGTCTCCTGGTGTCGCAAAATATTCGAAAAAAAAAAAATTATTTTTTCTTATGAAAATGTTAAGATTATTTTTCTGATTGTTTTAGTCCCCAAAAAAAAAATTTCCCATCAGTACTTACTGAGATATAGAGGCATGAAGTTTGCAGAAAATGAGCCGCGTATGGCAACAGCGGCGACTGCCGCTCACCCGGTAAACTTTAGTTTACTTGTATTTGAAGGTTTGTTGTTTTTTTCACTATTTTATTTTTTCACATAACTTATGTGGCCTGTGAGACCAAAGTAAGGTGCAATGTACATATATACACTCGTTGTATACAACACAATAAGCACACAAACATAATTATCAATATATTGTTTACAAAACTTGTTTACAAAAACAAACAATACAAAAAATTGTTTATTACTATTGCTCTATAATATATATACCAATATACAGTCACTGAACATACTCCTAGAAGTTCTGCAGCTTGTGGAACTCTGTGAAACATGGTGTCATACACAGTGGTGTTTTACACTCTTACACATAAAACATGGTGTCATACACAGTGGTGTTTTACACTCCTCACACATAAAACATGGTGTCATACACAGTGGTGTTTTACACTCTCACACATAAAACATGGTGTCATACACAGTGGTGTTTTACACTCCTCACACATAAAACATGGTGTCATACACAGTGGTGTTTTACACTCCTCACACATAAAACATGGTGTCATACACAGTGGTGTTTTACACTCCTCACACATAAAACATGGTGTCATACACAGTGGTCTTCTACACTCCTCAAACATAAAACATGGTGTCATACACAATGGTGTTTTACACTCCTCACACATAAAACATGGTGTCATACACAATGGTGTTTTACACTCCTCACACATAAAATCAGTGTGTGTGCATTTTTGTTGAATTTTTTTTTTTATGTGCAAAGACAAAACACCTCGTCTGAGCAGCTTTCTTCAAAGTATTAGCAGGCAGTTGTGTTATGTAGTTATCCTAGGTAAATGGTCGTGTGTCATCATTCCTTCCTAATTTCCTTCATTCCTTTCCTACCTGGAGACTACCTGGAGGGCATTCCACCTCTCTTCCTACATTCCTTCATCTGTCCTTCATTACTTTTTTTCTTCCTTTCATCTAGTCCTTCATTCATTCCTGCCTTCCCTTCTTGCTTCTGGTTTTTATAATATATATACACATATATAGTCACTAGATACTTTCATAAAACTGCTATTATCACCCTTCAGCAAGCTTGTCTTGTGTGCGAGTGTGTGGCTTATAACTGTTTTGAGTCAGGAGTCGGCAGCTGTCAAAATGACATATTGTCTCATTAGTCACTCCCCCTACTGCCTGTCAAAACAATGGGGTCGGATGCTGCTTCCCCCTCCATTCTATCTAATTATCTTTCTCCCTCATTCTATCTCTTTCAATCTGTCTCTCTTTCTCTCTCTCTGTCTATCTCTGTCTCACAGGTACACATAAATACAACTATACATAGTGTAAATTACCTAGGATAACCCAAAAAATCCAGACAAAGTGCTATACTCTGCTTGAAGATGTGAGTAAACGTGATGATGACAGTCTTGTGGCTCTCTCTGAGACAGAGCTAGACGGATAGACAGGGAGTTTGGCAGACAGACAAATAGACACAGACAAATGTTTGTTCGTCGTCATCTTCTTCTCCTCCTCCTCCTCCTTCTCCTCCTCCTCCTCCTTCTCCTCCTCCTCCTCCTCCTCCTCCTCCTCCTCCTCCTCCTCCTTCTCCTCCTCCTCCTCCCCCTCCTCCTTCTTCTCCGTCTCCTCCTCCTCCTCCTCCTCCTCCTCCTGGCTCTTGACAGATGGACAGCTGCCCCCCTCCCTCCACCCTCGTTTACTCTCATCAAAGGTCAGCTCTTATCAGATGTTATCTCCCCTTATCTTGTCACTGTCATGGGGTGAACTGTTTTCATGCCTCAAGGGAACATATTATTACATATTATTATTATTAGGTATTAGGTATTATTATTATTCTTATTCTTATTCTTATTCTTCTTATTCTTCTTCTTCTTCTTCTTCTTCTTCTTCTTCCTCCTCCTTCCACCTTCCTCCTCCCTCCCTCCTTCCTCCTCCTCCCTCCTTCTTCCTCCCTCCCTCCTTCCTCCTCCTCCCTCCCACCTCCTCCCTTCTTCCTCCTCCCTCCTTCTTCCTCCTCCCTCCTACCTCCTCCTCCCTCCTTCCTCCTCCTCCCTCCTTCCTCCTCCTCCCTCCTTCCTTCCTCTTCCTCCTTCCTTCCTCCTCCTCTTCTTCCTCCTCCTCTTCCTCCTCCTCCTCCTCCTCCTCCTCCTCCTCCTCCTCCTCCTCCTCCACCTCCTCCATTGCTTTTGGTCTCAAACTCCTCGAAATCATGAAATTGATCTTCATTGACACTTCTATCTGTGTTAGAGCATCACTTGGGAAGAGAAGAGTCCCAGATTTGCAGGGAAGTCACATATTTCTTACCGCTAGACATGCTGAAAAAGGACGACTGAAATGGTATTCCCACAATGCACCACTGGCTCCCCGATTTTTTTTATATGGTGCACACTGACCATGGAGACCCATTCTCTCACATGTGGGCCTACCAGCTTTCTCCTGCTTGATTTGAAGCCGCTAGAATTTATGCGTATAGATACGTCAAACACGGTATCTCCTATGACGTACATATACGACCGCGACAGTCAAAGGGTTAAAGTGCAGGCATTGTACTTCCCATTTCCAGGACTCAAGTCCGACTATATGAAAATAATCGGTTTCCCTGAATCCCTTCACTAAATATTACCCTGCTCACACTCCAACAGATCATCAGGTCCCAAGTACCATTCGTCTCCATTCACTCCTATCTAACACGCTCACGCACGCTTGCTGGAAGTCCAAGCCCCTTACCCACAAAACCTCCTTTACCCCCTCTCTCCAACCCTTTCGAGGACGATCCCTACCCCGCCTTCCTTCCCCTATAGATTTATATGCTTTCCATGTCATTCTACTTTGATCCATTCTCTCTAAATGACCAAACCACCTCAACAACCCCTCTTCTGCCCTCTGACTAATACTTTTATTAACTCCACACCTTCTCCTAATTTCCACACTCCGAATTTTCTGCATAATATTTACACCACACATTGCTCTTAAACAGGACATCTCCACTGCCTCCAACCGTCTCCTCGCTGCTGCATTTACCACCCAAGCTTCACACCCATATAAGAGTGTTGGTACTACTATACTTTCATACATTCCCTTCTTTGCCTCCATAGATAACGTTTTTTGACTCCACATATACCTCAACGCACCACTCACCATTTTTCCCTCATCAATTCTATGATTAACCTCATCCTTCATAAATCCATCCGCCGACACGTCAACTCCCAAGTATCTGAAAACATTCACTTCTTCCATACTCCTCCTCCCCAATTTGATATCCAATTTTTCTTTATCTAAATCATTTGACACCCTCATCACCTTACTCTTTTCTATGTTCACTTTCAACTTTCTACCTTTACACACATTCCCAAACTCATCCACTAACCTTTGCAATTTTTCTTTAGAATCTCCCATAAGCACAGTATCATCAGCAAAAAGTAACTGTGTCAATTCCCATTTTGAATTTGATTCCCCATAATTTAATCCCACCCCTGTACAGGTTAGTACAGAATTATAGCTATAAAGTGAAGGCATACGAAAGGAATATTTTTCTACAGTTATCCCTAGTAACAGGTGACGGGCTAGAGAAAACGTAATTCTTCCGACACTTCTACAAACCGTTTGGTAAACATCTCATATATATTTGTATAAATTTTTATACTGTGGGTGCATGTATCATGTTTGTGTGTTACATAATGTGTTTCTTATATAATTTTGAAAAAAATATCATAGATAGATTAAGGGAAATGTCTATATTAACGTAATATGCGACATTAATGCGCCCAAGAGATTATTATTATTACTATTATTATTACTATTATTATTATTATTATTATTATTATTATTATTGCATCAAGAGTAGAGAGACTCTTAGTGATTTTAATGTGTACCTACATGCCAGCACAGTGTGTAAGTTTATTTAGGTACAGGTGTACACAAGTTTAATTATCAAGTACAATACATATAAAATATACAATAACTTTAAAACACTTGAAATTTTGGAAAGTTTCCAGACATAATAAGGAGATGTGCTCAGGGAGAATGTAAACAAACTCGGTGGGCCGCTGTGACCGTATTAGAAAGACAGGTGGGGGGAGCCGTATAGCGAGTTTTGGTCATAATTTGAAATGTCCGTATTAGCGGAACGCCGTAAAGCGAAACGCCGTAAAGCGGGGCCCTCCTGTATATGCTTGTACATGTATATGTAGTGTGACTTAAGTGTAAGTAGCAGTAGCAAGACGTACCCAAAATCTTGCATGTTTAGGAGACAGAAAAATGACACCAGCAATCCTACCATCATGTAAAACAATTACAGGCTTTTGTTTTACATTCACTTAGCAGGACGGCAGTACCTCCCTGGGCGGTTGCTGTCTACCAACCTACTACCTAGAAGTTAAGTTTTTCTCTTACATTAATTCAAATTCACACAAAATAATGTAGTTTACAGGAGATAAAACATTGTTAGACACAAAATATAAATTGTGGAGTGCATTACTTAAGATTACTTAAGAATTAGACAGACTATTAAGTAGGATTTCATATGCAGTTAAGTACAATTATGGTTCCAAATACAGTACAGGAGGGACTTGCTTATACAGCATCCTCTATTCGGTGTTCCACATTTTCAGTGGCTTTTGACTGAGTCATTGTTCATTATGTTCAGTGCTTTTACTACTTTCTGCTATTCTCACACAGTTGTATAAGGGAAGGGTGACCAGTGCCATAATTTAGGGCAAGTACTGTATGTACTGTATATGTATTTTTATTTTATTTTTTATCTGTTATTTTATGCCTAGATGTTTTGAGCACTTAATATATAATAGTGTAAACACATTATCAGGCACATGAGCCACAATGGATAATGAAAAAATGCTCTTTTCCACCCATCAACTATTTTCACTTATCACACAGGGTCAGGAACCTAAGAGCCATACAAAAGGGGCCCTCCTGTACAAGGAAAGTAAAAAGACAGTAATCTTGTACACTTTTATATTAATTAATGACATTTGTAAATGCATAATTATTCAGTAATTAATACTGATGCTCAGTTTTTGTTCTCCATGGGAAAGTGGAACAGAATTCTTCCTCCGTAAGCCGTGCGTGTCGTAGAGGCGACTAAAATGCCAGGAGCAAGGGTCTGGTGACCCCTTCTCCTGTATGCATTACTATGGTTAAAAAGAGAAACTTTTGTTTTTCTTTTTGGGCCACCCTGCTTCAGTGGGATACGGCCAGTTTGTTGAAAGAAGAAGAGCTCAGTTTTTGTCATTTCATTTATTACTGCTGAGTGGGACTTTCAAAAGTTTAATCACACAAAAAATTTAAAAGATAAATTCCTTCAGGCAGACATGGGCATCCACTGTAACTTTTCCAGTGGAATCAATGGGACAAGCAAACTTGGAGCTGGACATAAATATGATTGATTTTTCATTAACAAAGGCCACTCACTCCTATCAAATATGCTCACACATGCTTGCTGGAAGTCCAAGCCCCTTGGACTTCCAGCAATATTTTCATCTTTAGCTTATTGTGAGTGGTGAATACATTTATCGTAGGAAGTCTGAATAAATGAAGAATGGGTATAATTGAAAACTGCTGCATTAGCAAAACGTCATAATGCGAAGTGCTGTAAAGAGGGGCCCTCCTGTATCATCGTACCATTTACAATTACTGTTTAGCTAAATGAGGATAATGTTAGATAAAACTTACCTGAATTTCATGACTCTTGAATCCTTTTCAAAAGATTTTGGAGAGACCATATATATAAGCAATCAATTAGTTATTGCCTTTATAGTCTTAAGATAGGTTTAAGTTTACCCAAAATGCTATGCATACCAAGTGGCTTTCTGCACACTTAAATGTCACCCATCTTTGTACAAACATAGCATCATGCTGAAATAAAGATTATGATTATTATAATACCACAATGTACAATATAAAAATTAGGACATAGAATTTTTTACCTAGTCTACCAATGAGATCTTGCTTGGTTTTTGCCCCAGCGGCCACCAGAGCCAGGCCTCCTGCATGAGCATCAATAATAGACGTTGCAACAAAGGTGCTGTCAGATAGTCCCAATTCCAATGCTGCTGTTGCAGAGATTTTGCCACAGTTAGTCCCAGGTGTCATCACTGTCTTCCCTGATGAAACAATTAGCTCAATTAAGTCAATCTGGGTGCATTTCATTTTTAAACAAGGTGAACTATAGAATTGACAAAGGAAAAAAAAGGTAGGTTAAGTGCTGAGGCATCTGTGGAAAGAGGCAGCTACTGGAGGCAGTAGAGATGTCTTGTCTGAGGTGTAGTGTGAATATTATGCAGAGAATGTGGAAAGTAGAAATTAGCAGATGTGTGGGGTTACAAAATTGTATAATTCAGAGCTTAGGAGGGGTTGTTGAGATAGTGTGGATATTTGGAGAGGATGGAACAAGATGGAATGACCAAAACGAAAGGAGAAAGGGTAGGAATTGTCCCAGGAAGGGTTGTAGAGGTAAATGAGGTTTTGAGGGCTTGAGCATCCAAAAGACTTATGGGAGAATGTCAGGTCAGAGTGGAGACAAGTGGTTTTTATAGTTTGACATGCTGTTGGAGTGTGAGCAAGGTAACATTTATGAATGGATTCAGGGAAACCAGTTAGCAGGACTCGAGTCCAGGAGGTGGGAAGGACAATGCCTTCCTCCCAAAAGAGAGGTTGGGATATTACAATTCAGAAAGTCATTTTAATTTTTTGAGTCACCTAGAGTATTAAAAAAAATGTTTTAAATAAGTACATAATTTCTATATTCGCTACACAGCAAAATCCTACATATCACAGGTAAACATACAAACACCTTAAATATACACAGTATACAGTGGTACCTTGGCATACGAACAGCTCCCAACTCGAACAATTATGTAAATGTATTTTTGGAAGTGTATTTTTGGGGGTTTGAAATGGATTAATCTAATTTACATTATTCCTTATGGGAACAAATTCGTTCGGTATCGGCACTCGAACAGCCTTCTGGAACGAATTAAGTTTGTAACCCGAGATACCACTGTATATGATATTTACAGACATTTAATGTAAACTTCAATGTTTACAAGACACTGTTTTGAAATATATAAAACAAGTTTCAAATATGATTTGCAGATACAAATAAAAACCTATTGTTTTTGAGTGAGAAATAGGGTCCTCTCTTATTTCTATTTGTCTAATTTATATAAAAGCTGGAGGAATAACTGGGGCAAAATGTAAATACAAGTCACTTTTGACTTTCTTGGGTTATCCTAGGTAATTTATACACATGTTACTATGTATGATAATTGTACTTGTGTGTACCTGTACCTAAATAAACTTACTTAAAACCAGAAAAAACAGTAATGTTGTCAGTGCAAAATTATTAAAAAGCTTTCATTTTACCAAAGCATTTAGCAGACCAAATCTTTATGGATGAGCCTTTTATCAGTCTGATAAAAGGCTCACCTTCCTAAATGCTCTTACTTTACTGACATATATTTTTCTTGAAAGAAACATAGAAGATACACACCAATTTTGTGAGAGTCATCATCAGCTAAATCTTCCAGCCCAATGGTTTTGAAAAACCCGCTGTCCCATCCCTGAGTCCGCCCATAACTCATGTAGGTCCATTTGCACACTAATGAGCAGAGTGACCTTGAGGGAAGCCAAAAATAAAGATCTTAAACTGTAAAAAGAAAAAATTAATTAGAAAAATCATAAAAACTTTCATGACGAGTGTTAAATCTGAGAGAGACTTTAAATGCTGCATAGCAGAAGATGCTATACATCCAGAAAAGTTGTAGATATAGGAAACAAAGTGAAAATAAAGTGAAAATAAATAAAGAAATAAATACTTTATTTGTATACTGTATAAAAGAAATAATGTAGTTTACATGCACTATTAAAATATTCTTTCTTTCAACGAACCAGCCGTATTCCACCGAGTTGGGGTGGCCCAAAAGGAAAAATGAAAGTTTCTTCTTTCAAATTTAGTAATATATACAGGAGAAGGGGTTACTATCCCCTTGCTCCCGGCATTTTAGTCACCTCTTACGACACGCATGGCTTACGGAGCAAGAATTCTGTTCCATTTCCCCATGGAGACTATTAAAATATTATTAGGAACAAAAGAAAGACACTAACATGCAGTGCATTTCAGGCAGATTAATCCTAATGCTTAAAGACAATTTAAGAACTAGACATAGAAGACTCGGCAGACAATGCAACATCCCCCCAATGAAAAGCAGGGGTGTCACTAGCACGTTAAGAGACAATAAAATAAGTGTCAGGGGCCCGAGACTGTTCAACTGCCTCCCAGCATACATAAGGGGGATTACCAATAGATCCCTGGCTGTCTTCAAGCAGGCACTGGACACGCACCTAAAGTCGGTACCTGACCAGCCGGGCTGTGGCTCGTGCGTTGGATTGCGTGAAGCCAGCAGTAACAGCCTGGTTGATCAGGCTCTGATCCACCAGGAGGCCTGGTCACAGACCAGGCTGCAGTGACGTTGACCCCCGGAACTCTCTCCAGGTAAACTCCAGACACAGACATTGACAATGTTTCACCCAAGGCTCATAAAAGTCCAGCCTTGGGAGAAATGTATTAAGAGGATTTTTTGCTACCAATGTCTTTATTTCCACGTGTTGACTTTCGCCATTACCCACCTGAAGGAGGCATGAGGCAATAAAGAAATAGTGTAAGGTAGGACTAAAACACAGATATTAAAGATGATACATTGAATGACATGGAAAGCATATAAATCTATAGGGAAAGGAAGGAGGGGTAGGGGGTCGTCCTCGAAAGGGTTGGAGAGAGGGGGTAAAGGAGGTTTTGTGGGCGAGGGGCTTGGACTTCCAGCAAGCGTACGTGAGCGTGTTAGATAGGAGTGAATGATACTTGGGACCTGACGATCTGTTGGAGTGTGAGCAGGGTAATATTTAGTGAAGGGATTCAGGGAAACCGGTTATTTTCATATAGTCGGACTTGAGTCCTGGAAATGCGAAGTACAATGCCTGCACTTTAAAGGAGGGGTTTGGGATATTGGCAGTTTGGAGGGATATGTTGTGTATCTTTATATGTATATGGTTCTAAACTGTTGTATTCTGAGCACCTCTGCAAAAACAGTGATAATGTGTGAGTGAGGTGAAAGTGTTGAATGATGACGAAAGTATTTTCTTTTTGGGGATTTTCTTTCTTTTTTGGGTCACCCTGCCTCGGTGGGAGACGGCCGACTTGTTGGAGAAAAAAAAAAAACTGGACCTGTCTCGAAAAAACTTAAGAGGGCATCCACATTCAGGATACTTTTGGAGAGGACAAAAAGTGAGCAAAGCAAAGAATAAAAAAAAATTGAAAATAAATATGCCAGAATTTAGTATATTAACCCTTAAACGGTCCAAACAGATCGACGTTCAAATTCGTAGTGCTACTTTTTTTACATATTTTCAAATATAACAAAAAAAAAAATGTAGATAAAAATTTTTTTTACACGTTTTCAAATGTAAAACAAACTTTTTGAAGATCTACATTTTTTTACATACTTTCAGATGTTGAAAAAACGTACACTATATACGTTTGGACCATTTAACCCTTTCAGGGTCCGTCCCGTAGATCTACAGCTTTTCGGTGAGTGTCCAAACCGTAGATCTACGCCAAAATTCTAGCACCGTCAAATTTAGCGTGAAAGCGCTCATAGGCCTACATGTGAGAGAATGGGTCTGCGCCGTGGGTATGCGCCATAAACAAAAAATCTAGGCGCCTGCATAGCATTGTGGGAATGCCGGCTCAGTCACCCTTGTTCACCATGCCTCGTCGCAAGTCAGCTCTCACTCCCCAGAAAATTGGGACTCTCCTCTTCCTGTCTGATAGTTCTGACACTGATGGAAGTGCAAATGAAGACGAATTCTACGGCTTTGATAAGTTAGTGACCGAAAATAATAACCAGGATATCGATAATAGTGCAGAAAACCCCGACGATCCTCGACCTTCTACCTCTGGTGTGGGCACTCGTGACTCACGCTCGGGTGTTCCTAAACGTAAGAGAAAACTAATATTTTCGCGTGGCCAGGCCTCTGACTTCAGTAATGACGATGATTCTGACGTGGATTGTGATTTTACTGTGCTTGACGATCATTCGAGTAGTGATAGTGAGGAATCATATTCACCAGTGAAGCGTCGGTATGTTCGCCGCCGCATGCGCTCGGGTAGTGTACCCTATGCTGTGCCCAGGGGACGGAGTACATCCCGGAGTACATCCCATGGCCCTACACCCGTTTTAGGTAGTGATAGTGAGGATGATGTGGCTACACTTGGCATGGATGGGCCACAGGCATCAGTGGATGGTGTTAGTGGTGCTGGTGGTGGTAGTGGCACTGCCATGCATGACTCACCGTGCCACGCGGGGACCCACGCTGCTGACTCGTCAGTTCAAGGACAAAGCGGAGCGTCAACCACCAGCCCGCCACAACCACAACCACCCGTACAACAAGCCCATGATGTCCAGTATCCACCACAAAACCGTATGTGGGATTGGCAGCAAAATCCCAATTTTGTTCCCAAGCCTCACCACTTTGATGACTCTTAAAGTGGAATTCTACCTACCTGTCCCCTTGGAACCACGGCCAATGAACTGGAATTCTTTGAATTATTCTTTGACCAGCCATTGATGGAAATTGCCAGGGAAAGTAATAAGTATTTTCAGTACACCATGGCAAATACGATCTTATCACCACAGTCAAGACTACACAGGTGGAAAGAGACGACTGTTGCAGAAATGTACAGTGGACCCCCGCATACCGTACGCATCGCATACCGTACAATCCGCATACCGGACACTGATCGCAAAAATTTTGCCTCGCATACCGCCCAGAAACCCGCTCACCGCCCTTCGTCCGAGACGCGTCCAATGTGCGGCCTGAGCCACACTCACATGTTCCGCCGGTGGCATTGTTTACCAGCCAGCCTCCGCGGTAACATCCAAGCATACAATCGGAACATTTCGTATTATTACAGTGTTTTTGGTGATTTTTTCTGGAAAATAAGTGACCATGGGCCCCAAGAAAGCTTCTAGTGCCAACCCTACAGCAATAAGGGAGAATTACTATAGAGATGAAGAAAAAGATCATTGATAAGTATGAAAGTGGAGTGCGTGTCTCCGAGCTGGCCAGGTTGTATAATAAACCCCAATCAACCATCGCTACTATTGGTGGTACAGCTGCTGCTGCTGCTGTACCACCGTCAGCTGCTGCTGCACTGTCAGCTGCTGCTGCACTGTCAGCTGCTGCTGCACTGTCAGCTGCTGCTGCTGTTGTACCACCGTCAGCTGCTGCTGCTGCTGTAGTACCGTCTGCTGCTGCTGTAGCATCGTCTGCTGCTGCTGTAGCATCGTCTGCTGCTGCTGTAGCATCGTCTGCTGCTGCTGTAGCATCGTCTGTTGCTGCTGTAGCATCGTCTGCTGCTGCTGTAGCATCATCTGCTGCTGCTGTAGCATCGTCTGTTGCTGCTGTAGCATCGTCTGCTGCTGCTGTAGCATCGTCTGCTGCTGCTGTAGCATCGTCTGCTGCTGCTGTAGCATCGTCTGTTGCTGCTGTAGCATCGTCTGTTGCTGCTGTACCACCGTCAGCTGCTGCTGCTGCTGTAGCACCGTTGTTGGTGTGGCTTATTGAGAATACCAAGAAACAATTAACCCCAGAGGATTTGCCACCCAGGACAACCCAAAAAAGTCAGTGTCATTGAAGACTGTCTAACTTATTTCCATTGGGGTCCTTAATCTTGTCTCCCAGGATGCAACCCACATCAGTCGACTAACACCCAGGTGAACAGGGAAAAATGCCTGGAACTAGTGCTCATATTGGTGAATTTAAAGCCAGCAAAGGTTGGTTTGAGAGATTTAAGAATCGTAATGGCATACACAGTGTGATAAGGCCTGTTCTGGAAGAAAATGCCAAACAGGACCTACAGTACTCAGGAGGAAAAGGCACTCCCAGGACACAGTGTCTCATCAGTCATTGCTGCATCTTCAATAAAGGTAAGTGTCATTTATTCTTCATTTAGTAGAGTAGTACATGCACAATATATATTGTGCATGTACTACTCTGCTATTGTGCATGTATCCTTCTCTTTGTGTGTAGGAAAATGTATATTTCATGTGGTAAAAATTTTTTTTTTCATACTTTTGGGTGTCTTGCACGGATTAATTTGATTTCCATTATTTCTTATGGGGAAAATTCATTCGCATACCGAACATTTCGCATAACAACCAGCCCTCTTGCACGGATTAAGGTCGCTATGCGGGGGTCCACTGTATTTGCTTTTTGCAACAATAATGCTTATGCCTCACGTCTATAAGCATAATATAAAAGCATACTGGTCCACAGATCGGCTAATTTTTACCCCATCCTTCAGTGAAATAATACCAGTGAACAGGTTTATCTTACTGTTACGTATGTTGCACTTCTCTGACAAAACCAGGCCTGACAGAAGTGACAGGTTATACAAGATTAGAAATGTTTTCATGTATCTCAAACAAAAGTTCAGGATATACTTTTATCCATTCAAGAATCTTGTAATTGACGAGTCTTTGATTTTGTTCAAAGGTAGACTGTCATTCAAGCAGTATATACCGAGCAAGAGGAACCGCTTTGGTATAAAATTGTTTGTACTCTGTGATTGTGACAGTGGCCTGGTGTTGGATATTGTTGTATACACGGGTAGTAAAACATTGAAAGATACCAAGATGTTATTGGGTATCTCAGGTGACGTAGTGAGAAACATGATGGCACCTTATCTTGGTAAGGGGCATACATTATATACCGATAACTGGTACACAAGCCCATTATTCAGTGATTTCATGCGAGTGAACAAGACAGATGTGTGTGGCACAGTGCGTTCTAATAGTAAACATATGCCCAGGCTCAACGCAGGTGTTCGTGGTGATGACGTGCAGGTGTTTACTGCCAATGACATCATGGCATTATGGTGGCATGACAAACGAGATGTCACATTGTTGACAACCATTCACCGTAATGAAATGCAAGACAGTGGCAAAGTTGATCGAGTGACTAATGAACGTATTCGAAAACCAGTGTCAGTGATTGATTATACACAAAACATGCACTTGGTTGACAAGTGTGACATGCAGATTGGTTTTGTTGACTGTGTTCGTAAGAGTTACAAGTGGTACATGAAACTTTTCTTCCATCTCATGGACATTTCAATGCTGAATGCATATAATATGTACCAAATAAAGACTGGTAACAGACCACCGTATGGTGAATTTTGTTTGTCTGTTGTCAGACAACTCATAATGAAGTACCAGGTAACAACACCTGCAATACAACATGGTCCTCGAATTCATCACGATATACCCAAGCGTTTGAGGAGAGAAGGTGATCATTTCATAATACAGCTTCCTTCAACTCAAAAGAAATTTGCTCAGAAGAGATGCATTGTCTGTGCACAAACAAAACGACGGCAACAAAGACGCAAAGACACTCGGTTTATGTGTGAGGAATGTAAGGTGCCTCTGTGCATGGTGCCTTGTTTCAAGGAGTTCCACAAGCTCCAGCAGTTCTAAAACCATGTCCAGTGATTGTAAATATGTAAATATATGATAGAACATTAGTATTATACAATATTTGTGCATATTTATTGTAATAAACAACAGTGGTAAACAATAATATGATAATAACTTTAGTGCGGTTATTGTGTTCAATACAGTGAGTTTATATATATCAATTATATACAGTATTGGTCTCTCAGGCCCCAAATGTTAGTAGGAATAGAAAAAAATTGGAAAAGAAAAGAAAAAACAACTAAAACAACAAAATAATATAATACGCGTATGTGGAATTCGTCGATGTTGCCACCACCACATCATTTTCTATAAACTTCTTGGCACTGTATCTCGGTAAGTACTGATCAGATTCTAATTTTTTTTGTTTTATTACCTTCACAAAAATATGCTCTTTAATTCTGTAAGAAAAAATAATTTTTTTTTTTCAAAATTTCTTGGACACTGGTGCGTGACTTCAGATTTTGGCCTTGGACCCTGAAAGGGTTAAGGGTTAAGGACACTCCATATAAATGTACTGCACATACTGCACAAATGCACCAGTGCAACAAATGTAAATGGCTTCAAAACATTCAAGGGTTCTTATTTTCTACTTTCACAGCCAGGTCTGAGGTTAGGATTCCTTGTTGACTGCCTAGTCAACTAGACTGTTTCTAGCTAGCCTACAAAGCCATCATACACTGAGTGATCTGGCACATATAAGAGTAAGTGATCTAAATCATTTCAAGAATGATTTGGGTGAAAAAGAAAATAACATCACCAATATTTTTTATTATTATTCTTAATATACCGAAGGACCACATACCAGAGCAGTGACTATCACAAATACAGGCATATCTCGCTAATGTGGCGGGTTAGGTTCTAGACCGCTGCCGTAAAGCGAGCATCACCTTAAACTGTACACAAAGAGTAATAGTAAACAGAGTAAGTCTGAGGCAGCTACAGTGAAAAACTCTGTTCTGCAAGGCACAGTACTCACCCCCATCCTGTTAAAGTGACCCCTTACTCAAGGGAGGTTCCTTGATGCTGGTGAGGGGCTCTTGATCTAGGGAATTGGATCTGTGCTCCAATTCCCTGATTTAAGCCTCAATGCCTTCCTATGGGTTTAGCACTTCCCCATAACAATAATAATAATAATAATAATAATAATAATAATAATAACTTTAAAGCGAATCATTCTTTTTTTCTCGCCTGCCAGTATATTTAAAAATCTAAAAACATATTTGCACTATCATTTATTAAATGATACCCAGTGTTTGCAGTTATTAATTTGTGAATGACCCGAGTTAAAACCATCAGTACCTAAACCCTAAACATTTAGGAGCTAATCAAGCATACACAGCAACAGATAATATACAGGCAGTCAAGGGTGTACTTGCTTTAAACTCTCTCACATGACAGGCAACAGATCATAGAGAAATAACTTACCTTGAAAACTGTCCTGTGGCTTTCAAGGTCAGGAAATCTGGTAAATCTATAAAATGGCCAGCCCTGGCCCAAGTGTTTTTCATATTCTTCTTGAGCCAAAGAAGTTTGGGAGTCTGCATTTCCAGCAACACTGTACCTCCCACGTATTTCAGCACACTGAAAAAACATTCTTATGTAAATACTATAAATAATAAAATCCATGCATTTTGTAAGAGGCAACTAAAATGCCAAGAGCATGGGGATAGTAACCCCTTCTCCTGCATTAATTACTAAACATAAAAAGAAACACTTTCGTTTCTTCTTTTTCAGGTCACACTGCCTTGGTGGGAGACGGCCAGTCTTGAAAAAATATATATATGTAGTAAATATACAAAATGTAATTATTTCTACTTTTCTACAGTATTCTTTGTAATGTTGACAATTACAGACAAATAATGTTGTGGCAGTATACTTTTTTTTCCACTTGATGTTCACCCCGTACTACATTTAGCCATACATCTAGGATTTATAAATCAAACATTCAACATTTCCTTTAAGTCCACACTATAAGACAGTTTACCAGTAGTAGTAGCTTGGTTGATCAGGCCATGATCCACCCTTGCAGCCTGATCACGGACCAGGCCGCAGGGGTATTGACCCCCAGAACACCTTCCAGGTATACTCCAGGTATAAGCACAATAATGTATATCCAGAAATTCCTCCTTCACGATACGTACTAATGTTCCTGAGAATTAATGAAGTCGGCTTGTTCCTTTGCTCTGTGATCCATCCACGTGACAATATTGAACCTGTCATCTCTTGAAATATCATTACCACATTAATCACTGCAGCATTATCAAATTGGAACATGCTTAATGCTCTATGATAAGTGTCACTTTCACATTATTGGTGGCACAGTAACTTCTCTTTCTCTTACACAGCACCTTTCTATATTATTTTTCTAATACACCAGCCGTTTCCCACCGAGATATGGTGACAAAAAAAAAAAAAACTTTCACCGTCACTTACTCTATCACTGTCTTGCCAGAGGCACTCCAATACTGCAAATATCCCCACCCCTCCTTCAGAGTGCAGGCATTTTACTTCCCACCTCCAGGTCTCTAAGTCCAGCTAACCAGTTTTCCTGAACCCTTTCATAAGTGTTACCTTGCTCACACTCCAACAGCCAGGGCCAGATTAAGGCATGGGTTTTAGGGGCTGCAGCCCAGGGGCCTCTGCCAGCAGGAGGGCCTCCAGAGATTAAGTGAAAAGTGTTCACAGTTACTGCTGTAAGTTTATAATTATAGTACGTTTATAATTATAGTATACACTAATTATAATTATAGTTCATAATTATAGTATGTTACATCAACTGTAGCCCAGGGATCTCTCAGTACCTGTAGCCCAGGGGCCTCACATTACCTGTAGCCCAGGGGCCTCACATTACCTGTAGCCCGGGGGCCTACAAAATCTTAATCCAGCTCTGCCAACAGCAAGGCTTTATATACTGTAATACGATTTTTTGTCAATGTAAAAAGAAAAACTTTCATTTCATTTTCAGATCACCTTGCCTCGGTGCAAGATGGCCGCGGTGCTATAAAAAAAATATAGAACCACTCACTCCACATTCCTGAAATATTACTGTCCAGATAGGCAAGTGCCTGAATCTCTCTGCTTGCTGTCATGTTTTGACAACATGTACAGTAACTGATTGTTTCCCAAAAACTTTCCCATCGTTTTCTTTCATTAACATTGCAAGCTCTTAACAAAGTACGTACTGTCCTGCCAAGTGAGTGTAAAACGAAAGCCCGTAATTGTTTTACATGATGGTAGGATTGCTGGTATCCTTTTTTCTGTTTCATAAACATGCAAGATTTCAGGTACATCTTGCTACTTCTACTTACACTTAGGTCACACTACACATACATGTACAAGTTTTCTTCTATTTTCTTTCTAGTTCTTGTTCTTGTTTATTTCCTCTTATCTCCATGGGGAAGTGGAACAGAATTCTTCCTCCGTAAGCCATTCACATAACGGAGATAAAACACCTCAATTACTGGGAGCGCTTGAGGTTCCTAAACCTGTATTCCCTGGAACGCAGGAGGGAGAGATACATGATTATATACACCTGGAAAATCCTAGAGGGACTAGTACCGAACTTGCACACGAAAATCACTCACTACGAAAGCAAAAGACTTGGCAGACGATGCACCATCCCCCCAATGAAAAGCAGGGGTGTCACTAGCACGTTAAGAGACCATACAATAAGTGTCAGGGGCCCGAGACTGTTCAACAGCCTCCCAGCACACATAAGGGGGATTACCAACAGACCCCTGGCAGCCTTCAAGCTGGCACTGGACAAGCACCTAAAGTCAGTTCCTGATCAGCCGGGCTGTGGCTCATACGTTGGTTTGCGTGCAGCCAGCAGCAACAGCCTGGTTGATCAGGCTCTGATCCACCAGGCGGCCTGGTCACAGACCGGGCCGCGGGGACGTTGACCCCCGGAACTCTCTCCAGGTAAACTCCAGGTAAAAAGCGACTAAAATGCCTGGAGCAAGGGGCTAGTAACCCCCTTCTCCTGTATAAATTACTAAATTTAAAATGAGAAACTTTCGTTTTTCTTTTTGGGCCACCCTACCTTGGTGGGATATGGCTGGTTTGTTGAAAAAAAAAATTATTATAAACTCCTCACACACACTATTGACAAACTAACATTAACATGATGAGTTCTGAGTGTTTTTCTGCTACCAGAGCCCAGCCAGGGGTCAGGCTCATCTGGTGTTTGCCTGCTACACCAGGATATTACTGCTGGTGGTCCACTGACCCACTCCATCACAGCCTGGTTGATCCAGCACCTGGTGAAGATACTTGTCCGGTTTCCTCTTGAAGGCTTCTACACTTGTTCCAGCAGTATTTTTGGTTACATGTTGCAACAGTCTTGGTCCTCACATGTTGATACAACAACACACAATATTCAACAGTCTGGCAACACAACAAACCATATTTAGTATTTTTGACACTAATACTACTTTTTTCTTTAAACCACTTAATGTAATTTACATGAATTAATATAAACGTAGGCACAAAAGATGGCCACAAATTATGTGATGCATTTTGACCAGCTAATTGTAAGCCATATTAATTAATATACATACTATTAAATAAGAATTCTTATGCAATTAACTAAAATAAGACACCTTGAAGAATTGAGACATTTATGCAACATAATAAGACACCTAATGACAAATAGTCTATCACAAAAGAGACATATTTCGAAGTACTATACTGACTGAATATAGAAATGTTGAAGATACAGTAAGTTACTTTAGATTACAATATAATTAAATAGGACAATATATATTACCAATTACGTATGGGTGTTGAAGGAAGAACAGGGACAGAACTGGATGAAAGCTGGTTTTGTTAGACATAACAGATTGCTGTCTCAATTATGCTAAGGAGATGGTGTTTTTAACAGCTTTGAAATGGGTGTCAGACAGGGAACCTTTCAATGCTTCAGATGGAGTTCCAGATCTTAAGGCCATTTATGAGCATTGAATTTTCACACAGGATGAGTTGGACATGGGGGGTGATGTCAGCTTTTTTGTGTCTTGTTACACAACTATTAAAAGGAAAAAGTTCATAGAAAGGCTTATATTGAAAAATAATGTCCTATATACTGTAGGCACAGTAGTATGAGTGCATATTTTATTTATTTAACAAGTTCAAGTTTGGGGGGAGTGTGTTGTCTGCCACTGGACTGGGTAATAGTTTGCACAGCAACTTTCAAGTTATTAATGATTTTAGGTCATAGATTCCCGTATCCAACTCAATCCCTATGCTTCTACAATACTGTATAACACAAATATTGGGGTAGGGCTCTACCCCAATATTATCCAGATAACTGCAATCAAGTCGCTGTCCCAGATTTCTGCTTGGCCAACTTCATGGGTCTGACAAATTACCTGGGTGGGCTAAATTGGGACGACCTTACTATGTGTCAGGTAGGTAGAGTTGGTTGCCAATATGACATATTTCAGAGCATAGTGCTGGCTGCCCAGATGACTTTTGTCCCCAGTAGGGAAATTAGATCTAACAACAATGATCCCAATAGAATAAACAATAGATTAAAACATCTCATTGGTCAATAGAGAGGCATATATAAGCATATCAAAAGAGGGAAAGGGCAGTTAAGAAATCAATATATTCAATTAAAATGAGAAATAGGAAAAGGAATAAGAAAAGCAAAAAGGGATTATGAGGTTAAAGTTGGGAGGGATTTGAAGACTAACCCAAAAGGGTTCTTTCAGGTATACAGAAGATAGATTAGGGACAACATTGGCCCACTTAAAAGTAACTCAGGTCAGATCACTGACAGTGATAAGGAAATGTGTGAACTTTTCAATACCTACTTCCTCTCAGTTTTTATTCAAGAAGATACAAGCAAAATTATAGAAATAATAAATTATGTAGAAAAGGATGATAATAAACTATGCACAATTAGGGTAACTAGTGACATGGTCCTCAGACAAATAGAGAAATTAAAGCCTAACAGATCCCCAGGCCATTATGAACTATTTGCAAGGGTTGTAAAGGAATGTAAAGAGGAACTTAGCATACCTTCGGCTAATCTTTTCAATATATCACTACAAACTAATAACTAATTAGTTATTTATGATATTTAATGTGCCTCACCTAATTGTACTCACCTAATTGTGGTTGCAGGGGTCGAGACTCAGCTCCTGGCCCCGCCTCTTCACTGATCGCTACTAGGTCCTCTCTCTCTCTGCTTCCTGAGCTTTGTCATACCTCTTCTTAAAACTATGTATGGTTCCTGCCTCCACTACATCACTTGCTAGGCTATTCCACTTCCTGACGACTTTATGACTGAAGAAATACTTCCTAACATCCCTGTGACTCGTCTGAGTCTTCAGCTTCCAATTGTGACCCCTTGTTTGTGTGTCCCCTATCTGGAACATCCTGTCTCTGTCCACCTTGTCTATTCCCCGCAGTATCTTGTAAGTCATTATCATGTCTCCCCTGACCCTTCTGTCCTCCAGTGTCGTCAGTCCGATTTCCCTCAACCTTTCATCGTACGACATTCCCGAGCTCTGGAACTAGCCTTGTTGCAAACCTTCGTACTTTCTCTAATTTCTTGACGTGCTTGACCAGGTGTGGGTTCCAGACTGGTGCTGTATACTCCAGTATGGGCCTAACATACACAGTGTACAGTGTCTTAACGATTCCTTATTAAGGTATCGGAACACTATTCTCAGGTTTGCCAGATGCCCGTAAGCTGCAGCAGTTATCTGGTTGATGTGTGCCTCTGGTGGCATGCTCAGTGTTATGGTCGCCCCAAGATCTTTCTCCCTGAGTGAGGTCTGTAGTCTTTGTCCACCTAGCCTATACTCTGTCTGCAGTCTTCTTTGCCCTTCCCCAATCTTCATGACTTTGCATTTGGCAGGGTTGAATTCGAGAAGCCAGTTTCTGGACCACGTGTCCAGCCTGTCCAGGTTTCTTTGCAGTCCTGCCGCATCCTCATCCGATTTAATTCTTCTCGTCAACTTCACATCATCTGCGAATAGGGACACTTCAGAGTCTATCCCTTCCATCATGTCATTCACATATATCAGAAATAGCACTGGTCCTAGAACTGACCCCTGTGGGACCCTGCTCGTCACGGGCACCCATTGTGATACCTCTTCTCGTACCATGACTCGTTGTTGCCTCCATGTCAGGTATTCCCTGATCCATTGCAGTGATTATTAGTGTTATTATTATTATTATTATTATTATTATGGCATCTTCAAGACTAATAAGACATTCTTAGTGATTTTAATGTGTACCTGCATGCCAGCACAGTGTGTAAGTTTATTTAGGTACAGGTACACGTAAGTATAATTACCAGTTATAATGATAATGTAGGTACAGTATATTTACATAGTTTTGTATTAATGTTGGTAGAATTACCGACAATATGTTAGGTAAAAGGACACAAGTGCAACTAATGTGACATTTTATTGTGGCAATGTTTCGCTCTCCAGGAATTTTATCAAGCTGTGTGTGTGTACGGCTTGATAAAGCTCCTGGAGAGCGAAACGGGGCACCC
Source organism: Cherax quadricarinatus (assembly GCF_038502225.1). Taxonomy (NCBI): domain Eukaryota; kingdom Metazoa; phylum Arthropoda; class Malacostraca; order Decapoda; family Parastacidae; genus Cherax; species Cherax quadricarinatus. The sequence continues at coordinate 5,913,220 of NC_091364.1, read as the reverse complement.
CATACCCAGCTTGTGGGGTACCCCACAGGCTGGGTATGGGGTGCCCCCACAGGCTGGGTATGGGGTGCCTCCACAGGCTGGGTATGGGGTGCACCCAAAGGCTGGGTATGGGGTGCTCCCAAAGGCTGGGTATGGGATGCACCCACAGGCTGGGTATGGGGTGCACCCACAGGCTGGGAATGGGGTGCCCCCACAGGCTGAGTATGGGGTGCCCCCATAGGCTGGGTATGGGGTGTCCCCACAGGCTGGGTATGGGGTGCCCCACATGCTGGGTATGGGGTGCCCCCACAGGCTGGGTATGGGGTGCACCCACAGGCTGGGTATGGGGTGCACCCACAGGCTGGGTATGGGATACACCCACAGGTTGTGTGTGGGGTGCACCCACAGGCTAGGTAATAAAGCACTGGTAAACACAAAAGGCAGCCACTGGTATGTAATGTATTTTGGGATAATTAAAATTGAACTAAGTCACTCTAACTTTGGGTTATCCTAGGTAATTTAAACTATGTATGATAATGCATACCTGTACCTAAATATATTTGTTTACTAAGATGATTACTAAGTTCATTCAGGAACACATAAATACATAAATTATCATACAGCAGCACCATCTCTTCCTTTGCAGATGACACCTGAATTTGCATGACAGTGACCTCCACTGAAGACACTGTAAGACTCCAGGTAGACATCAACCAAATCTTTAAATGGGCCGCAGAAAACAATATAAAGTTAAATGATGAGAAATTTCAAATACTCTGATATGGAAAACGCGAGGAAATTAACGCTACATCGGAGTATAAAACAAATTCCACAACAGAGCGAGAAACTAAGGTGATCATGTCAGAGGATCTCATTTTCAAGGGCCATAACACTATCAATCGCATCTGCTAGAAAAATGACAGGATGGATAATGAGAACCTTCAAAACTAGGGATGCCAAGCCCATGATGACACTCTTCAGGTCACTTGTTCTATGTAGGCTGGAATATTGCTGCACACTAACAGCTCCTTTCAAGGCAGGTGAAATTGCTGACCTAGAAAATGTACAGTTCCTAAACCTGTACTCCACAGAATGCAGGCGAGAGAGATACGTGATTATATACACTTGGAAAATCCTAGAGAAATTAGTACCAAACTTGCACACGAAAATCATTCCCTACGAAAGCAAAGGCCTCGGCAGACAATGCAACATCCCCCCAATGAAAAGCTGGGGTGCCACTAGCACGTTAAGAGACAACACAATAAATGTCAGGGGCCCAAGACTGTTCACTGCTCAACTGCTTCCCACCATACTGCCTGTCCAGCGCCTTCCTGAAGACAGCTAGGAGTCTATTGGTAATCCCCCTGATGTATGCTAGAAGGCAGCCAACTAACTGAGCCATGATATATCACACATTTCATCTCTGAGTCCTACAGTCTTGCAGGATGGGTATCAGCTGCATAATAAAGATATTACACTAACTAAAACTTCTTATAATCTAATCAGTCTTCATTTCTAAGCTTTACAACCCATTTCTCCAATTTTTATCTCTAAGTCAGTACCTGACCAACTGGGCTGTGGTTTGTACATCAGCTTACATGCAGCCAGCAGTAACAGCCTGGTTGATCAGACCATGATCCACCATAAGGCCTGGTCTCAGACCAGGCCGTGGGGGCGTTGACCCCCGAAACCCTCTCCAGGTAAACTCCAGGTAAACTCCAGGTAAACCCCATTCAAGGTAACCTATAGAATACATTCCCCATTATTTCTTGGCCAGAGATTTCATCTCTGGTCGGGAGATAACTAATACTTCCCACTAAGCTATTTTTGATATAAATTCTTTACAATCTTTCCTATACTTTTCCCACCACCTTCCCACCAAATATAATTACTATCTACTTCAATAACCAAACTTCAGTGGACTTGTAACCTGGAAATACCTTACAGGTGGGCCCCGCCCACCTCTGACGACGTCACCAGCTGCTGCATCTCCACATACCAGGAGTAACCCTCTCCAGGTATAACACTAAATGTTACTAGAATGGCTGTTTCCACTCCTCAGACTGGTCAATGTTGCTGTGTTGATCACTGTTGCAGCAGACACAGCCAGGCACAGCAATTACCACACCTGGAACATTATAACCATCAACATTACACATATATACACAAATAAACATTATAACCATCAATATTACACATATATACACAAACATTATAAGATAAGAGATAAGATTTCGTTTGGATTTTTAACTCCGGAGGGTTAGCCACCCAAGATAACCCAAGAAAGTCAGTGCATCATCGAGGATTGTAACTTATTTTCATTGGGGTCCTCAATCTTGTCCCCCAGGATGTGACCCACACCAGTCGACTAACACCCAGGTACCTATTTGCTGCTAGGTGAACAGGACAACAGGTATAAGGAAACGTGTCAAAATGTTTCCACTCGCCGGGAATCGAACCCGGGCCCTCCATGTGTGAAGCGGGAACTTTAGCATTATGAAATATTAGTCACAGAGACTAATTTTGCTTGCTGCACTCAACTGACTCAGTTTCAGCTGAAAACTAAAATGTACATTAACAATCAGATTAAATAATACCAGTTACAATAATAATTACAATAATAATAATAATATTTTAAAGGAATAAAGGTTGTAGAGAATGATCCTGGTAGTACAGTCTATTTCAGGAGTACAGTCTATTTCAAGAGTACAGTCTACTTCAGGAGTACAGTCTACTTCAGGAGTACAGTCTATTTCAGGAGTACAGTCTATTTCAGGAGTACAGTCTATTTCAGTGGTAAAGTCTACTTCAGGAGTACAGTCTATTTTTATTTATTTATTTATTTAGTTATGTCTTTGCAAACAGTACATTGAGATTTTATATTTACAATAGTGGGTTGCAATGCAAAGAGAGCCTTTATTATGCCTAGGCATTATGGGCCAACTTAACATTATTGGCTTACAGACTACTTAATACTAAGGATTTTATCATAGTTGTACAGTAGGACAGTAATTATTTCACAGTTGAACAGTAGATTATTAATTATAAGTGAATTAAATTTGTATAAGACAAAGGATATATTCATATAGTCTAAAATGCTTATTGTGAAAAACAATGGTTCAATTATATTCCTGTCAACAATGGATAAGAGGATCAAAGTGATATTTCAGGAATACAGTCTATTTCAGTGGAACAGTCTATTTCAGTGGTACAGTCTACTTCAGGAGCACAGTTCATTTTTTCTAAAGTACATTCCATGGAAAGTCCCTTGTTGTGCACAGCTTCCTAGTTATGACCCAGATTGACCTGCTGCTGCTTGCTAGTTATGACCCAGTGTGACCTGCTGCTGCTTACTAGTTGTGACCCAGATAAACCTACTGCTGCTTGCTAGTTGTGACCCAGTGTGACATGCTGGTTACTTACTGTGACCCAGGTAAACCTACTGCTGCTTGCTAGTTGTCACCCAGTATGACCTGCTGTTGATTGCTAGTTGTGACCCACTGCAACCTGCTGCTTACTACCTGGAGTTTACCTGGAGAGAGTTCCGGGGGTCAAAGCCCCCATGGCCCTGTCTGTGACCAGACCTCCTGGTGAATCAGAGCCTGATCAAACAGGCTGCTACTGCTGGCTGCACTAGTTGTGATCCAGTGTAACCTGCTGTTGCTTGCTAGATATCACCCAGTGTGACCTGCTGCTTTTTTCCAGTTGTGACCCAGTGACCTGCTGTTTGCAAGTTATGCCCAGAGTGACCTGATGCTGCTTACTAGTTGTGACCCAGAGTGACCTGCTGCTGCTTACTAGTTGTGACCCAGTGTGACCTGCTGCTGCTTACTAGCTGTGGCCCAGAGTGACCTGCTGCTGCTTTACTCTTGTCTAGCACCTTTCTCAGAAGTAAGTTTATTCAGTTACAGGTACACATAGCTACATACATTATCATACATAGCAGCATATTCTAACCATACAATAGAGCAAAAAAGTAATGTGAAGGACCTGGGAGAGATAAATGTCAGAGGATCTTAACTTCAAAGGCCACAACAATGTATCTACCATATCAGCTAGGAAAGTGATAGGATGAATAATGAGAACCTTCAAAACTAAGGACACCAAACCCATGATGATTCTCTTTAAACCACTCGTTCTCTTTACCCTGGAATACTGCTGTACACCAACTGCCCCCTTCAAGGCTGGAGACATTGCTGACCTGGAGAGCGTACAAAGAACTTTCACGGCACACACAAGTGCGATAAGGCACCTAAACTACTGGGAATGGTTGAAGGTCCTTGGTCTGTATTCCCTCAAACACAGGAGAGAGAGAGATACATGATAATATACACTTGGAAGGTCCTGGAGGGATTGATACCAAACCTGCACACAAAAATCACTCCATATGAAAGCAAAAGAATTTGCAGGAGAGGTAACATTCCTCCGATGAAAAGCAGGGGTGCCACGAGTACACTGGGAGACAACACAACAAGTGTCTGGGGGCCCAAGACTGTTCAATTGCCTCCCAGCATACGTAAGGGGGATTACCAACAGACCCTTGGCTGTCTTCAAGAAGGCACTGGACAGGCACCTAAAGTCAGTACCTGACCAACCGGGCTGTGGTTCGTATGTCAGCTTGCGTGCAGCCAGCAGTAACAGCCTGGCTGATCAGACAATGATCCACCATGAGGCCTGGTCTCAGACCTGGCCACAGGGGTGTTGACCACTGAAACCCTCTCCAGGAAAACTCAAGGTAAGGTCACTCAAAATTATAGTCAGTCTTGTAGCCAAGGTCACTCAGACCTACAGTCTTGTAGCCAAGGTCAGTCAGACTTACACGAATTTAATAACTGAACATCAAGAGACTGATCCCATGAACTTCACAACTGAACATCAAAAAACTAACCCCATGCACTTCGTGAGTGAATGACTGCTCCTCGAAGGGCTTGGAGGCATCAGACTTCAAGATGTTGTACATGTGAGGCAGCACAGGCGACCCGAACAAATCCGTGGCTTCCTTGGGCAGCTGTATGGGCATATTGTCTATGCTGCACACCAGTACCCCGGGGCCCTTGAAGCTGTAACAGGGTTCCACAATATTTATCACAATGTGTGATTTACATGTTATAGAATACAGTGGACCCCCGCTTAACGATCACCTCCCAATGCGACAAATTATGTAAGTGCGTTTGTACGTGTATGTTTGGGGGTCTGAAATGGACTAATCTACTTCACAATATTCTTTATGGGAACAAATTCGGTCAGTACTGGCACCTGAACATACTTCTGGAATGAAAAAATATCGTTAACCGGGGGTCCACTGTATTGTCGAGTACAAAGAAAGCCACTAACTCTGCCTGTCATTTTTTCTCTATCTTTATTTGTGTATTTGTTAGTGTCTTTATTCTGGTCAGCGTCGTAGAGACAGAAGGGTGTGTCAATGGTGATACGCATTGTCATGAACTCTCTAGATCCTCCAGGATCTGCTGAGACGTCACAGCATCCTGTGTGGCAGTGATGGTGAACCTCTCTGTAATGAAACATCATCTTCATTATCATAATAATAATAATCAGTATGTGGTTTTTTGTATATGATTATCTATTTAGAGACCACAGTATGTCTATCAGTGGACACCAAGGGGAATGAGTCTCACTTTTACTTTGTGGATTATTATTATTATTATTATTATTACTATTATTATATTCAAAATAGGCACTAAGTCCATATGTAAGGAACTGAGAAATACAAATAGGTGAGTATAGGCAGACAGAGTGGCAGAAAAAGGCTGTGGGTCCAGATAGGTAAGCCCAAGATTGCTGAGTAGATGTGCAGACCAGCTAGCAGCACCTCTAACTTGCATCTATCAGCAGTGCCTAGTAGTGTAAATTGCCTTCTCTGTGGAAAGAGGCAAATGTATTTCCCTGTTCACAAAAAGAAGAGCAGAATGGAAATCAACAACCACAGACTTGTGTCAGTTTTGTCAATCACTAGCAAGATTCCTAAGAATATAACCTCACAACAAATGAGGACGAGTTTTTACACTACCATTCACTTCTTTGTGACCGTCAATATGGCTTCAGAAAAGGCCACTCTTCTGCTGATCTGTTGTTAAACTTCTCCACTAAGTGGCACCAGTCACTAGATGAATCCACAGTCAGCTATGTAGTAGCACTGGACATTGCTACATTTCCACCGAGTATGGCACCAGGGACTCTTGGCAAAACTGCAAGCACTAGGAGTTACCAGCTAGATCTACACTATGCCTTCTCAGTAATCACCTTCAAGGTATATCTCTAAGTGTAGTTCTGAGTGGAACAGAGTCAACAAGACACACTACTAGTGCCAGTGTACCAAAGGAAAGTGTGCTTGTGCTACTGTTATGGAATGTTTATTTCAATGACCTTTAGCTCATCCTAGAATCCCATGCATATGGAGATGACTGTACTCTAGCATTCACTTATCCAGGAGAGGAAATGCTACCTGCTCTACGTTACATCAATCATCAGCTTACAGCTATATTAGCCTAGGAAAAATGATGGCAGGTTGCATTTGCTTCTAAGAAAACATAGATGATGGTCTCTAGGCACCATGATAGTAATGCTGGAGCAGTAGTAAGAATGAATGGGAGAGTGTTGGTACCCTGGGATGAGGTTGATATCCTTGGGGTAAAATTTGACTCTAAACAGTAGAGGCTGTGTTATATCTTGGAAATTGGTCATCCTGTGTTATTTAACTATTGTAAGAGAATATGATCGTCACTTAATATTATAGCACGAAAGTCCCCGTTTATAGCTAGAATAGAGACTTTCAGCGTTATATTATTATCTGTTAAAATATATAAAAAATACCATGGTATTGTCCCTATTTTATTATTACAGTGGTCCCTCAATAATCATCCGGCCTGAAAATCGTCCATTTCGGAAATACAGTGGACCCCCGGTTAACGATTTTAATCCGTGCAAGAGGGATAATTGTTATGCGAAATAATCGTTATGCGAATGAATTTTCCCCATAAGAAATAATGGAAATAAAATTAATCCGTGCAAGACGCCCAAAAGTATGAAAAAATTTTTTTTTTACCACATGAAATATTAATTTTAATACACACAAACTGAAAAAGGCATGCACAATTACATGACACTTACTTTTATTGAAGATCTGGTGATGATTGATGGGATGGGAGGAGGGGAGAGCATTATCTTCTTACTGTTTAGAAGGGGAATCCCCTTCCATTACGACTTGAGGTAGCAAGTCCTTTTCCGGGGTTACTTCCCTTCTTCTTTTAATGCCACTAGGACCAGCTTGAGAGTCACTGGACCTCTGTCGCACAACAAATCTGTCCATAGAGCTCTGTACCTCCCGTTCCTTTACGATTTGTCTAAAATGGGCCACAACATTGTCATTGAAATAGTCACCAGCACGGCTTGCAACAGCTGTGTCAGGGTGATTTTCATCTATAAAGGTTTGCAGTTCAACCCACTGTGCACACATTTCCTTAATCTTTGAAGTAGGCACAATGGATTCCACAACTGGCATAGGCTTCTCAGGGTTAGCCCCAAACCCTTCAAAATCTTTCTTAATTTCCATACTAATTCTCACCCTTTTTACCACAGGGTTGGCACTAGAAGCTTTCTTGGGGCCCATGGTCACTTATTTTCCAGAAACAGCACCGAAAACACTGTAATAATACGAAATATTCCGAGTGTATGCTTGGATGTTACCGCGGAGGCTGGCTGGTAAACAATGGGACGGGCGGCACATGTGAGGGCACATTGGACGCGTCTCGGACGAAAATCGGTGAGCGGGTTTTTAATCGGTATGCGCGGCAAAAATTTTGCGATAAAAGTAAGCGGTATGCGGAAAAATCGCTATGTGATGCCATCGTTATGCGGGGGTCCACTGTAGTCCTGTTTTTTCGTCAAAATATTGGCTTGGAAATGGTCTGGTAACTTGCTAATAGTCCTTCGTCCCGGACGCATACTCATGGTCTGAGCCGCCTCGGCCTTTCCTTCCCAGCCAGTGTGCCATTGTTTACCAGTGAGCGACGGTCCCCTCACGTGCTCCAGCAAAATATTTCATCATAATTCATTTATTTTAGTGCTTGCAAGTTATTTAAGTGCTAAATAAGCTACCATGGCTCCAAAGAAAGCTCCTAGTGCCAAGCCTTTGGTAAAGAAGGTGAGAAATATGATTGAATTTAAGAAAAACATCATTGAACAATATGATAGTGGCGTACGTGTGGGCGAACTGGCCAGGATGTATAACAAATCCCGTACAACCATATCTTCCATCATAGCCAAGAAAAAGGAAATCAAGGATGCTGTTGTTGCAAAGGGGCTAAATTTGCTGACAAAAATGAGATCACCAGTACTCGAAGACATTGAGAAGTTATTATTGGTGTGGATAAATGAGAAACAATTAGCAGGATATACTCTTATGACTTCGATTATTTGTGAAAAGGCTAGGCAGTTGCATGACGATTTGGTCAAGAAATTGCCTGCAACTAGTGATGATGTGAATGAATTTAAGGCCAGCAAAGGCTGGTTTGAGAGATTTAAGAAGCGTACTGGCATACACAGTGTGGTAAGGCATGGTGAGGCTGCCAGTTCGGACCACAAGGCGGCTGAAAAATATGTGCATGAATTCAAGGAGTACATAAACAGTGAAGGACTGAAACCTGAACAAGTGTTCAATTGTGATGAAACAGGCCTCTTTTGGAAGAAAATGCCAAAGAGGACCTACATTACCCAGGAAGAAAAGACGCTGCCAGGACACAAGCCTATGAAAGACAGGCTGACGCTAATGTTCTGTGCTAATGCTAGTGGGGATTTCAAAGTGAAGCCGTTACTAGTGTACCATTCTGAAAATCCAAGAGTGTTCAAGAAAAACAATGTTATGAAGAGTAAATTGTGTGTGTTTTGGAAATCTAATAGTAAGGCATGGGTCACGAGGGAAATTTTTGTAGAGTGGTTCAATGAAGTGTTTGGCCCTAGTGTGAAGAATTACCTCCTGGAAAAGAAATTGGATCTCAAGTGCCTCCTAGTAATGGACAATGCACCTGCTCATCCTCCAAACTTGGATGACCTAATTCTGAAGGAGTTTGGGTTCATCACAGTAAAGCTCTTGCCCCTGAATACCACTCCTCTCCTCCAGCCCATGGACCAGCAGGTCATTGCAAACTTTAAAAAACTCTACACCAAAGCAATGTTTGAAAGGTGCTTGAATGTGACCTCAGACACTCACTTGACCCTACGAGATTTTTGGAAAGAACATTTCAGTATTCTCCATTGCATAAGTCTTATAGGTAAGGCTTGGGAGGGAGTGACTACCAGGACTTTGAACTCTGCTTGGAGAAAATTGTGGCCAGATTGTGTCCACAAGAGGGATTTTGAAGGGTTTGGGCTGACCCTGATGAGCCTATGTCAGTTGTTAAATCTATTGTGGCACTGGGGAGTTCCATGGGGTTGGATGTGAGTTTGGAGGATGTGGAAGAGTTGGTGGAGGACCACAACTAAGAGCTAACCACTGAGGAGCTGCAAGAGCTTCAGCAGTAACGGCAACAGATTGCAGCTCAGAATCTTGCTGCACAGGAGGAAGAGAGATGGAGGAAGGTGCCTTCTTCAGAAATTAAGGAGATTTTTGAAATGTGGGGTAGGATGGAAAGATTTATGGAGAAACATCACCCAGAAAAGGATGTTGCAAGCCATATCGGCAACTTGTACAGTGACAGAGTCTTGGCCCATTTTAGGGAAGTTTTAAAGAGACGCCAGAAACAGAGCTCTCTGGACAGTTTTTTTGCGAGACAGGACTCCAGTGACTCTCAAGGTGGTCCTAGTGGCATTAAGAAACAGAGAAGAGAAGTAACCCCAGAAAAGCAATTGGTACCCGAGGTGTTGATGGAAGGGGATTCCCCTTCCAAACTATAAACAATCTACTCTCTCTCCTCCTCCAGTCTCCCATACACTAAGAAGAATCTCCAATAAAGGTAAGTGTTATGCTGTTAATGTTTCATTCATCATTTCCCATTGTATTGTTTATGTACTACATGTATATTTCATGTAAAAAAAAATTTTGTTTTAATACTTCTGGGTGTCAGGAACGGATTAATTGAATTTACATTATTTCTTATGGGGAAAATTGATTCGTAAATCGTCCATTTCGATAATAGTCCCACTTCCAGGAACGGATTATGGACGATTATTGAGGGACCACTGTATTATTATTATTATTATTATTGTTAGATAGGATTTCTTATGTACATAGAGCATAAGTCTCGGAACCATCCCGTGAATTGTTCAATTGTTTATGTCCGGCTGACTGACGTTTGGGTCAGGTGATCCAACCTGACAACGGGTCAACAGACTGGCAGGTAGTCAGTCCGCTCCCTGCTCTAGCCTTGACAACTGATCGTATATTGGTTCTCTCTTAGGGTGTACAGTTCGAATGGGTTTGAGAATTAGTCTCTAGAGCTGACTCAGTTTGTTCCTCATTGCTCTGAAAGATTCTTTTGATATTTATATTCTTGGTCAGTTCAGTAATCCATATAGATACGTCTTCCCAGACAAACTCTTGCTTTCTACTTCCTTTACGGCCAGATTCAAAGGTCTTGTTGAATCTTGTACATTTTGTAGTTTGAGTTTACACAGTCTTGTTAAGACAAAGACGTAAATGTTAGTGAAGACTTAATTACAGGAAGAATAATTAATCTTCCTTATTAATGTGATACTTCCATGATTTTGAACTAAATATGTATATTGTAAATTTATTGTACAAAGTATTAAGATAATATTAGGTACAGAGAAAAGATAAAGTATTGTATTTAAATACTTTAATAAATTTGAATATTATTCTATGGAGTTTCCCAGTTGAAATTATTTCCCCTAGACTCTAAAATACCTTTAACTAACTGATCCAAAATCTTGTTGCATAAGACAAAAATAGTAACAGACCACATTCTGAAGTTCTTTATAAAATTTCTTATTCGCAACAGGCTGCAAGACTCTTTATGAGGCAAGACTGCTTACACCTTAAGTGTGCTCCACTTTCTTGGACTGCCTGCCCCATGTCTCATCTGTGATTTCTTGACAGAATAGAGAACAGAGCAAGATGACTTATCTCTTGTCTGAACCCAGCCTGGACAGATCCATCATTTCAGCAGAGCCTTCAACACTGGAGGGATGTGGGTTGCCTTAATGTTGTAGACAAGGCCAATAGTGTCAAAGTACCTCCCCTCCAAGCACAGCAAGAAGTGAGCTTCTACATCGCAAGATGGGCAGCAAGCAGCAACTACATTCTGACTGTACCCTACTCCAGAACATCACTTCGTCTGAGATCATTTATTCCTAAGACGATTCTAAAATGGAACATGTTCTTACAACATAACTGAAATAAAGTCAGTTGACCAAATTAACTTGCTGGCCCACATATGCCTCCAATTTCATTTGTAAGCTACAGGTACACATGAGTACAATTACCATACATATTTGTAAAATACCCACCAGGATAACCCAAAAAAGTCAAAATCAATTGTGGTCATAAAATAAGAAGGTTTTTAAATGAGTTGAAGTTAAGTAACAGCTCTTATAAATAAAGATAGGAACTTTTAACCCAACTCTTTAAATATCCTTCTGTAAATATAAAGAAACTTACACTGGTAGGGAGCCAGAGAGTGTATATAGGCTGCAGGAGGAACTTGGCATCAGGGATGGTTAGAAGTTTGGGTGAGTTCACTGCCCTGTATATACCACTGATGATCAACGTGGCATGTGGCACCACCTGAAACAACCAGTGAAATGAATGAAAACACATACAAGTTCTATGCACAGTGAGAAGATACAAAAGTTCTATATACAGTGAAGATATATACAACATCCCCCCAATGAAAAGCAGGGGTGTCACTAGCACGTTAAGAGACCATACAATAAGTGTCAGGGGCCCGAGACTGTTCAACTGCCTCCCAGCATACATAAGGGGGATTACCAACAGACCCCTGGCAGTCTTCAAGCTGGCACTGGACAAGCACCTAAAGCCGGTTCCTGATCAGCCGGGCTGTGGCTCGTACGTTGGTTTGTGTGCAGCCAGCAGTAACAGCCTGGTTGATCAGGCTCTGATCCACCAGGAGGCCTGGTCACAGACCGGGCCGCGGGGGCGTTGACCCCTGGAACTCTCTCCAGGTAAACTCCAGGTATACTTTGAAAATATATATACAAACTCTACATACAGTGAAAATACTATATACAATTTCTACATACAGTCAAAATATATACAATCTCTACATACAGTGAAAAGTTGTATGATTCAGGGTTGGCCTCCCATACTTTTGCCATTGTTTGGTAAGAAAATTATCTTACAATCAAGAAAACTGTTCTTATGACCAAGAAAATGACCTTATGATAAGAAATTAATTTGGTGAGCAGGACAATGACCTTGTATGCAGGACTGTATGCAAGACTGTTCAACTGCCTCCCAGCATACATAAGGGGGATTACCAATAGACCCCTGGCTGTCTTCAAGCAGGCACTGGACAAGCACCTAAAGTCGGTACCTGACCAGCCAGGCTGTGGCTCGTACGTTGGATTGTGTGCAGCCAGCAGTAACAGCCAGGTTGATCAGGCTCTGAGCCACCAGGTGGTCTGGTCACAGACCAGGCAGCGGGGGCATTGACCCCCGGAACTCTCTCCAGGTAAACAATGACCTTGCGAGCAGGACAATAACCTTGTGAGCAGGACAATGACCTTCTATGCAGAACAATGACCTTGTGAGCAGGACAATGACCATGTGAGCAGGACAATAACCTTGTAAGCAGGACAATGACCATGTAAGCAGGATAATGACCTTGTAAGCAGGACAATAACCATGTGAGCAAAAAATGCTGACCTTGTGAGCAAAGACAGATGTATCTCTCAGGATGTTATTCATATTCAACAGTATCGTACTGTCCACTATCTTTACGAACCAAGTGATCGCAGCGGTTCACCTCACAACAGTAAATCTTGTTGGTCGCTGCTCACAAAAAGAAAATAAGTCACACAGGGGAAATAAACATGGCATGGTTTGTGACCAGTTAGTGGTGGAGGTTTGAGCCTTCACCCAGTAATCCAACTGGTGTGGGTCACATCCTGGGGACAAAATTACCGTATTTCACAGGTTATGACTTGTTTTGTTTCAATGGTTCAGCATCGGATATAACTGGGAGAGCTACAGCCCACCCCACACCCCAAAATAACAAAAGGCACAATACTGTGACTGGAACGATACACAAATAACCCGCTCTAGTCACTGACCATCAGTTTATAGGATGCAGGGTGGTTTCTGGAGACATTTTATGGAAAAAAAAATGCATCTAATAAGCCGCAAAATGCAGTAACCCAAGTTGCAGGAAATGCTCTGCATAACAAGGGATTTTCTATATACATAGTAGTATGTCACTGATGTCAGCTATGGTCTGTATACCTTGTACAGTTAGTCCTTGACTTACAAACACATTGAGAATCTTGTGTATCATATCATTACAGAAGGCCCTCCATATTCACGAGGGTTGGGGATCAAGAACATCACGAATCTTGAAAATTCGCAAATGCTTGGTGCATAAATATGATGTAGGGAAATATAACAATACTGTAGTGTTCGCTAATGTTTTGATGCGCAAATATATTGCAGTGAAATACAATAATAGCATTTACTTAGCCTTACAATATTGCTTCCTTAACCTATTGAACCACGAACAATCATAAAACACATGAAAACTTCATAAAATATTGTATATACATGTTATGATTGGGCGGCTGGGCATCTACGAACATTTGAAGCTTGTGAAAGTGGAGGGCTAGCTGTATGGTGTGTATCATTACGTATTATACACAATACAGAAAGTCCCCAATGCGTTCTAAGTTGAAGACTTCCTCTATAATGAGTATTATAGACAATACACGAGATTCCTGAGGTGTTTGTAAGTCAAGGATTTACTGTACATGTAGTTGCAGAAATAAAGATTATTATTATTATTATTTATCATGCTAAACAATTCTTACAAACAAAACACTCACCCATTCTTTATTTTCAAGCACCAACAGGATCAAAAGTTTAGAATTACACCAACAGTAGAAACATCACTGTTAAAGGCACAGGAAGGTGCTCCTTGACTTACGATGGGATTATGTTCTAACGAACCCATTGTAAGTTGAAAATATCATAGGAGAATATAAATATGATATGCTAAATAAATAACAAATTAATAACTACTGTCACTTAAACAGTAAATAAACAAATAATTACTGTAACTAATTAAATACAGCCTCTCCTCACTTAGCGACGTACTCCTTCACCGATGCCTTGGACTTACAATGGGCTCTCTGACCAGTATTCATACCTAAATAATGTATATTAGAGCTGATTTCCTCTCTTCTGTTTATTACAATATACAGTATGCTGCTGTATGTGTAAAAATATACCAGAAATGTTATAAATGGTGCAAAGATGACATTAAAAAATTATCAAAGCTGGTTGACACAAACCCACTACCATTATAATATGCTCCTCACTTAGCGACGAATTCATTTAACCCTTAAATGGACCAAACGTATATATACGTTTTTTCAACATTTGAAAGTCTGTAAGAAAAATGTAGATCTTTTTTTTTCATTTGAAAATGTGTAAAAAACTTTTATCTACATTTGTTTTTTTGTTATGTTCGAAAATATGTAAAAAAAAACGTGTTATGTTCGAAAATATGTAAAAAAAAACGTAGATCTACGTTTGGAGCACTATGGATTTGAACGTCGATCTGTTTGGACTGTTTAAGGGTTAATGACGTGGTCTCATGAATGGAACTCCATCGTTAAGTGAGGAGAGGCTGTACCAGTATTAAAAAGTAAATGAATGAATACAAGTTACCTTCATGTTGGGTAATTATCTTAACCCTTTGAGGGTTTTCGTCGTACTAGTACGTCTTACGCGTAGGGGTTTTTGACGTACTAGTACGCATAAATTCTAGCAGCCTCAAATCTCGCGCGAAAAGGCTGATAGGCCTAGGTGTGAGAGAATGGGTCTGCGTGGTCAGTGTGCGCGGTAGAAAAAAAATCTGGGACCCAGTGGTGCATTGTGGGAATGCCCTCTTAGTAAACAATGTCCACCATGCCTCGCGGTAAGAAGCTCCTCACTCCTCGGCGAATTGGGACACTTTTGTTCCCCAGTGACAGTTCTAATAGTGATGGAAGTGCCAGTGAAGATGAGTTTCGTGGTTTTAGTGAGGTTTTGACCGAAACTAATGACCATAATATCGGTAATAGTGAAGAAAACCCAGACGACCCTCAGCCTTCCACCTCTGGTGCTGGGCCCTCGTGTTCACGTTCAGTTGTTCCAGAACCCAAGAGGAAACTTCTATTTTCCCAAATCCCAGACTCAGATGAGAGCATGGGTGATGATAGTGATAGTGAATATGAACTACAAGCTCTTCAAACTAGTTCCAGTAGTGATAGTGAAGTGCAATATTCCCCAGTGAAGCGTCAGTATATACGACGATATATGCGCTCTGGAAGTGTGCCATATGCTATTCCAAGGGGAAGGAGTGTATCTCGGAGTACATCCCGTGGCTGTACAACAGGAACAGACAGTGAAAATGACGAAGATACTGTTGCAATTGGGATGGAAAATGTGCGTGGTGGTAGTGGTGCCGGCGGTGAGGCACCAGCAGTGGGCCATGCTGCCACCCACGCTGCCACCCACGCCGCTGCCTCAGCTGATCTAGAACAAAGGCCACCATCCCCCACTCCCCCACCACACCAGCCTCCACAACCACACCCTCCACAACCACAACCTCCACAACCACAACCACCTGTCATTGTCCAGTACCCACCAGCAGACCGCACCTGGGATTTGCAGGAAGCTGTCAATTTTGTTCCAAATCCCCACCAGTTTGATGGCAGCCAAAGTGGAATACGGCCATCTTGTGCACTTGGGAACAATGCCACTGAACTGGAATGTTTCGAGTTATTCTTTGACGAACCACTGATGAAAAGTATTGTCATGGAAAGCAACACATACTACGAGTACACCATGGCAAACACAATACTTTCACCAAAATCACGTCTACACCAATGGAAGGAGGCAACTGTGGCTGAGCTGTATCTTTTCTTTGCCACAATAATGCTTATGCCACATGTGTATAAGCACAAAGTGAAATCATACTGGTCAACAGACCCCCTGATTGCAACACCAGGTTTCAGTGATATAATGCCAGTGAATCGATTTGTGCTAATGTTACGTATGCTTCACTTCTCAGATAAAACCAGGCCTGACAGAACTGACAGGTTATATAAGATTAGGAATGTGTTTGTGTATCTGAAACAGAAATTCAGTACTCATTTTTATCCCTTCAGGAAGCTTGTAATTGACGAGTCTTTGATTCTGTTCAAAGGAAGACTCTCTTTCAAGCAGTACATACCAAGCAAGAGGAAACGCTTTGGTATAAAGTTGTTTGTGCTTTGTGATTGTTACAGTGGTCTGGTATTGGATATTATTGTGTACACTGGAAGTTATACATTGCAAAATACCAGGAAGTTATTGGGCATCTCAGGTGATGTGGTTCGAACAATGATAGAACCATACCTTGGTAAGGGGCATATATTATATACAGATAACTGGTACACAAGCCCCTCACTCAGTGATTTTTTGCGAGTGAACATGACAGATGTGTGTGGAACAGTGCGTGCAAATCGAAAACATATGCCCAGGTTTGATGCTGGCACTCGCAGAGGTGAGGTGCAGGCGTTTGCTGCCAATGACATCATGGCATTTCGGTGGCATGACAAACGAGATGTCACACTGTTGTCATCAATTCACCCTAATGAAATGGCAGACAGTGGCAGGCAGCATAGAGAGAGAAATGAACCCATTCTAAAACCTGCAGCTGTGATTGATTACACCTTCAACATGCGTTCAGTGGACAAATGTGACATGCAGATTGGGTTTGCTGATTGTGTTCGCAAGAGTTATAAGTGGTACATCAAACTGTTTTTCCATCTTCTGGACATTTCCATGCTCAATGCTTATAATATGTATAAGATGAGCACCAGAAACAAACCACAGTACGGCGAATTCTGTTTGTCTGTCATCAGACAAATAGTATTCAAGTACCAAGGAAATGCACCTGCAATTGACCGCCCACCAAATTATCAACAACTACCTGCTCGTCTGAAGCATGGTGATCACTTCCTGGTAAAACTGCCTGCTACTGCTTTGAAGAAAAAGGCTCAGAAGAGGTGTTACGTCTGTTCACATACAAAAAAACGCCCACGACAACGCAGAGACACTCGTTTTATGTGTGAGGAGTGCAAAACTCCACTGTGCATGACACCATGTTTCAAAGAGTTCCACAGGCTGCAGAACTTCTAGAAACATGTCCTGTGACTGTATATGTGTATATAAAATATAGAAAAATAGTAATAAACAACATTTCATATTGTTTGTTTGTGTAAATATTTTCTGTAAACAAAATAATGACAACAGTGTTTACGCCCTTATTGTGTAGTATTGAAAAAGAAATAACTTACAAAATACTGATCATGTTGGCCTCAGAGGCCATAAAAGTTACTCAGAAAAAGAAAAATTGAAAAAAAATTGAAAATAGTACATAAAAAAGTAAATAGAAAAATACCGGGTGACGGCAGTCGGCGATGTTACCATATGTTGTTCAATTTTGGGAAATTTCACACCTCCATATCTCGGTAAGTATTGACGCTAAAATTTTTTTGTTTAGCCTATAATGTTTAGAAAAAAATACTCTATTTTTCCATAAGAAAAAATAATTTTTTTTTTTTTTTGAAATTTGGCCGACCCTGAGAACGAGTTTCGGAGAGGGCCTGTCGACCCTCAAAGGGTTAAGTTTCATCTCCAAAGTAATTGCTGCCACACCATCGTAAAGTCAAACTCTCGTAAGTCGAACCGTTGTAAAGTCAAAATATTGTAAATTGAACCCAAAATGCTCTGCATGACTATGGGCTTCCTGCTTGCACACCTAAATGTCACCCATCACTGTACAAGCACTGTATCATGTCACCCATCATTGTACAAGCACTATCATGTCACCCATCACTGTACAAGCACTATCATGTCAACCATCACTGTACAAGAACTGTAACTTCTGAGCTCATTACCTTTGTACCTAGTTCAGCTATCAAAACTTTGGGGGCCCAGTCCCTGGACCCATTACGTACCTCTGTAATCTGTAAATACCTTTGTAACTTGTCATGATTGTGACCAGACTTACCTGGAGTTCATTACCTTTGTAAATTGTGAGTTCATTACCTTTGTAAATTGTGAGTTCATTACCTTTGTAAATTGTGAGTTCATTACCTCTGTAACTTGCTCAGCTATCAAAACTTTGGAGTCCAGTCCCTGGACCAATTATGTACCTCTGTAATCTTTTGACTACCACCCACAGGATGGGTATGGGGTGCATAATAAACATATTAAACTAACTAACTAACTAACAAGAACTCTATCATGCCACCCATCAATGTACAATCACTATCATGTAACCCATCATTGTACAAGCACTATCATGTCAACCATAACTGTACAAACACTGTATCATGTCAATCATCATTGTACAGGCACTGTATCATGTCAACCATCACTATACAAACATTGTATCATGTCACCCATTACTGTACAAACATTGTATCATGTCACCCATCATTGTACAAGCACTATCATGTCAACCATCACTGTACAAGCACTGTATCATGTCACCCATCACTGTACAATCACTATCATGTCACCCATCATTGTACAAACACTATCATGTCAACCATAACTGTACAAGCACTGTATCATGTCAATCATCATTGTACAAGCACTGTATCATGTCAACCATCAATGTGTACACATTGTATCATGTCAACCATTACTGTACACACATTGTATCATGTCAACCATCACTATACATTGTATCATGTCACCCATCACTGTACAAACATTGTATCATGTCACCCATCACTGTACATTGTATCATGTCACCCATCATTGTACAAGCACTATATCATGTCACCCATCACTGTACAAACATTGTATCATGTCAACCATCACTGTAAAAGCACTGTCTCATGTCAGCCATCATTGTACATTGTATCATGTCACCCATCATTGTACAAGCACTGTATCATGTCACCCATCACTGTACATGCACTGTATCATGTCAACCATCACTGTACACACATTGTATCATATCACCCATCACTGTACATTGTATCATGTCACCCATCACTGCACAAACACTGTATGATGTCAACCATCACTGTACATTGTATCATGTCACCCATCTCTGTACAAACATTGTATCATGTCAACCATCTCTGTATAAACATTGTATCATGTCACCCATCACTGTACATTGTATCATGTCACCCATCACTGTACAAACATTGTATCATGTCAACCATCTCTGTACAAACATTGTATTAAGCTGAAATAAACATTTAACTTTGTCTGTGCCCAGTTAGTGGTGTAGGTTTGAACCTTCATCCAGTAATCATGGTACAGTCTGTGACCAGTTAGTGGTGGAGGTGTGACCAGTTAGGTCATTCATAATTACTCACCCCATGTACAGCAGTTTGAATGCCTATCAGGTTCATTTGTTCAGGAGTTTCAAATTCTTCAATGCCTTCACAGAGACAAACTCACGGGGCAGCTCCTGAACTATCTCCTGGGCCCCCTGCGGCACGTTCCCGGTGCCCGTGAAGATGAACATCAGAGAACCAATGGATTTCGGCATCATGCCCAGCGAAATTTCAAAGCCGGTGTCACGAATTGACTGTCTTGCCATCTCTGTGTTGCAGTAATTATGGGCGGGTCCAATGTGCTGTAGGAATAAACTGATTCAATATTTACTGATTATACTAATTATTTGTATTATTATAGCAGTTACTGATAATAAGACTGACAGAACTTATTGTCAGTACAGTACTGCCAGTACAGTATTGCCCATCATGGAGGGGTATTTGTAATGGCATACCATGAAGGGTGTGTGATGCCCAAGTGCTAGGAACATACCATGAAGGGTGTGTGATGCCCAAGTGCTAGGAACATACCATGAAGGGTGTGTGATGCCCAAGTGCTAGGAACATACCATGAAGGGTGTGTGATGCCCAAGTGCTAGGAACATACCATGAAGGGTGTGTGATGCCCAAGTGCTAGGAACATACCATGAAGGGTGTGTGATACCCAAGTAGTAGCATACCATGAAGGGTGTGTGATGCCCAAGTATTAGGAGACAAAGACCAAGTCCATTAAGAATGTTGATCATGCCAGCAACTCCAGTATACTTGCCGAACACCACCACACGCTGGCCTTGCCTGTCACACATACGCTCATAGTCCAGCAACCGGATGTTCTGAAAACACAAAATACTGTGAATTTCTCAGCTCACACACTGAGGTCCGGGGGTTGATTCGTGGTACGGGTGGAAACAGTAGGTCGTGTTTCCTTAAGACACCTGCTGTCACTGTTCACCTAGCAGTAAGTAGGTACCTGGGTGTTAGTCACCTTACACCTGCTGTCACTGTTCACCTAGCAGTAAGTGACCAGTGTGGGTGGCATCCTGGGGGACAAGATTGAAGGACCACAATGGAAATATGTAAGACAGACAGTCCTTGATGACCCACTGACTTTCTTGGGTTATCCTGGGTGGCTAACTCTCCCTACCCTGGGTTATCCTGGGTGGCTAACTCTCCCTACCCTGGGTTATCCTGGGTGGATAACCCTCCCTACCCTGGGTTATCCTGGGTAGCTAACTCTCCTTACCCTGGATTACCTGGCTGGCTAACACTCCTTATCCTGGGTTATCCTGGGTGGTTAACACTCCCTACCCTGGGTTATCCTGGGTGGCTAACTCTCCCTACCCTGGGTTATCCTGGGTGGCTAACACTCCCTACCCTGGGTTATCCTGGGTGGCTAACTCTCCCTACCCTGGGTTATCCTAGGTGGCTAACACTCCCTACCCTGGGTTATCCTGGGTAGCTAACTCTCCTTACCCTGGATTATCCCGGCTGGCTAACACTCCCTACCCTGGGTTATCCTGGGTGGCTAACTCTCCCTACCCTGGGTTATCCTGGGCAGCTAACTCTTTCTTACCCTGGGTTATCCTGGGTAGCTAACTCTCCTTACCCTGGATTATCCTGGGTGGCTAACACTCCCTATCCTGGGTTATCCTGGGTGGCTAACCCTCCCCACCCCAGGTTATCCTGGGTGGCTAACCCTCCCCACCCTAGGTTATCCTGGCTGGCTAACACTCCCTATCCTGGGTTATCCTGGGTGGCTAACCCTCCCCACCCCAGGTTATCCTGGGTTGCTAACCCTCCCCACCCCAGGTTATCCTGGGTGGCTAACCCTCCCCACCCCAGGTTATCCTGGGTTGCTAACCCTCCCCACCCCAGGTTATCCTGGGTGGCTAACCCTCCCCACCCTAGGTTATCCTGGCTGGCTAACACTCCCTATCCTGGGTTATCCTGGGTGGCTAACCCTCCCCACCCCAGGTTATTCTGGGTTGCTAACCCTCCCCACCCTAGGTTATCCTGGGTGGCTAACCCTCCCCACCCCAGGTTATCCTGGGTTGCTAACCCTCCCCACCCCAGGTTATCCTGGGTGGCTAACACTCCCTATCCTGGGTTATCCTGGGTGGCTAACCCTCCCCACCCCAGGTTATCCTGGGTGGCTAACCCTCCCCACCCCAGGTTATCCTGGGTTGCTAACCCTCCCCACCCCAGGTTATCCTGGGTGGCTAACCCTCCCCACCCCAGGTTATCCTGGGTGGCTAACCCTCCCCACCCCAGGTTATCCTGGGTGGCTAACCCTCCCCAGGTAAAAAAAAAATGCTAACAAATATTATCTGATCTTAATTTCTCTAAAATAGCATCAAGGATCAGCATGTTGGCTTCCTGGGCTTTAATAGTGTGAGAGAAGAAACAGTACGCTCAGTTTGGTATAAGCTGATCAATGGGCACCTGCTTCATCCCTATGATCACCGGTGCTTCTGATAGGTCCTCTTGTATCTTGGCTCCCACATTCTGATAGGCCTGTAATGATAAGACTACAGTAGTCTCCCTATATCCATGAGGGATATGTTCCAAGACCTACCATGGATGACCAAAACCACAGATAGTACCCAAAATTCTAATACCCCAACTACTTTTGATTGTCACTGTTGTATTCAATGACCATTCTACCTCATAGTCTTAATTTGTTTAATATCTACAGAATCTATCTCCTTTTTTTACAACTTACCGCATCACTGTTCCATCTTATTTTATTATAAACTAGCCATAACTTGTCCTCAATAATTCTACCTCACTTTAAGAAATACTCAATTGCCCAATTTTATTCTAAAATCCCTATTATTGCCCAATTTTGCTTTAAACTATATTGATCAAACTTATTGTAAACTTCTTTTATTGACCATTTTATTTTATACTTTTTTAAACTAGTATTTTCAACTACAACTCTTATACTATCCTGTCTACCATCTTACTAGCATATTATAACCAAGTCATTGTCATTTTTATTTCTTTCATTTTTTTTATTATTATTCTTTTGCTACCTTAACTTGTGTATTTTATCCTGTCAATTTAAATCTAGTTATACTCTAATTCTTGTAAACAACTTATATAAAACCTTAGTGCAAATACAACTGAGAGTCTTGTGCCTTTTTTATATTATTAGATTAAACTCAGTTGTACTATAGTCAATACCAAATTCATTATATTAGACCATAGTGCAATTACTAGTGAGAGACTGGTGCTATTTTTAATTTGTATTTTCATATTATTAGATTAGATCTAGTTGTACTATAGCTCATTCTAGCTCAAAACATAGACTCCACAAAAGTCATTATATTAGACCTTAATGCAATTACAAGTGAGAGTCTTGTTCTATTTTAAATTTGTATTTTTATATTACTAGTTTATACCTAGTTGTACTTTAGTTCATTCCAGCACAACACATAGACAACATCAACTTCATTATGTGTAGTAGTGACTATACTCTATATGACCAAAATACTCTAGCTATATACTTATCCAAGCTTCCCACCACTACAGATATCAGTACTAGAACTCAACACACAACTCAGGATATAAATAACCATAATTTAAACCTAGAAGATGATTGATCACGTTGACCCTGATCTAAACCTCCATAATCTGACACCCAATCAAAACCTATTGGAAAGTAACTGCCTTTATTACACAGCATCACAAGCCAGCACTATCCTAAACAATGCTAAAAGTCTATCAGTACTTAACTACAACATCAGGTCCTTAAGCAAACACTATGATGACCTCCTGGCACTCTTTGAATCACTAAAGACACCCTTCTCCTGCATTATTCTTACTGAGACCTGGCTTAAGCAGGACACAATAGATATCTACCCTCTACCAGGATACACAGCAATTCACAACTGCAGACCAAACCAAGTTGGGGGTGGTATTGCAATCTATTACTCTAACCAATTATCTTGTATTAGCACCACTTGCTTTAGTGATGAATATGGGGAATACATTTTTGCTAATTTTACTGTAAAAAACATTAAGACACCTATAACAATCGGTGCCATTTACCGGATACCTCACACAAACATCCCAAATTTCAGTGAGAAATTAAAGTCACTAATAACAAACAGACAAATGAATAAGCACCACCTTCTCTTAGCTGGAGACTTCAACATCAACCTTGGCTTACTAGATGATCAGCCTGTAACTGATTTCATCAACAATATGAACAACACACTTCTCATACCAACAATAACTAAACCAACCAGGCTCACTGAGACAAGTGCAACCATAATAGACCACATATGGACCAATATACTAGCCCCCCTTAAATCAGGGATAATCACAGATAGCACTACAGACCACTTCCCTACCTTCCTCCTGACAAACATTAATAAACCACCACTTGAATACAACAAAGTCTCATTTAGACTCCATGACGAGGCCTCAATAAGGAAGTTCACAGCTGACCTAGAGATTGTTGACTGGCCTACAGAATTCTCCAAGGCCAATGGTATTGATGACTGGACAGGCATTTTTCTTAACAAATTACTTAGACTATACAACAAACATTGTCCTATAAAAACGAAACAGATCACAAACAAACGGCTTGGTTGCCCATGGCTAACCAGCACCATTCTGAAATCCACTGACAAGAAACACCAATATGAAAAGCAATATAGACAGGGCTTAATACACAAAGATATTCTTAAACACTATTCATCAGTTCTCACCAAAGTAATAAAGAAAGCCAAACAACTATACTACTCCAGTAGATTCACAGACACTAGAGGAGATATAAAAAAGACCTGGAAAACACTCTCTCAGATTCTAGGGACCCACAAACTGAAAAAAAACAAGAATATTGTCCTAACTAAACCTAATGAAACACCACTACATCCCACTGACACAGCTAACAAGATAAACGACTTCTTCTCAACCATAGGATCTAATCTCGCCAATAAAATCCCACATACCAATGCCCATGCCGGGGACTACCTAGATGGGAATTTCCCAAATTCCTTCTATCTTGCACCAACTGAGCCCTCGGAAGTCACCGAGATTATAAAGTCACTTAAAAACAACTCAGGGAATCTGTCTAATGTCCCACCATTACTGTACAAGCGAGCGGCCCATTTCCTTTCGCATGCTATTTCATTACTTTTTAACAAGTCACTAGAAACTAGCACCTTCCCGAAACTACTCAAGATGGCAAGGGTTACACCAATACATAAAGGTGGTGACCCTACAGACTTAAACAACTATAGGCCAATATCAAACTTACCATTGCTATCCAAAATCTTTGAGAAACTCGTGCACAGGAGACTATATTCATTTATAACAGCACAAAACATACTCAACCCCTGCCAATTTGGATTTAGGAAAAATACAAGCACTAATGATGCAATCATAAAAATGCTAGATCTGCTTTACACAGCATTGGAAAATATGGAATATCCACTAGGAATTTTTATTGACCTAAGAAAAGCTTTCGACACAGTAGACCACGACATCCTACTCCACAAACTTGATCATTATGGTATAAGAGGCCATGCGCTTGCTTATTTCAAATCTTACCTTACTAATAGGTATCAGTATGTTACCATTAAAGACACAGCATCAATAACACAGCCACTTGATACTGGAGTTCCGCAGGGAAGTGTCCTTGGTCCCCTGCTCTTCCTCATATACATCAATGATCTTCCAAACGTATCCCAACACCTGAAACCCATTCTCTTTGCTGACGACACGACTTATGTCATCTCTCACCCTAATCTTGCCACCCTCAACACCATTGTTAACGAGGAGCTGATCAAAATATCGACTTGGATGACAGCCAATAAACTTACGCTTAACACTGACAAAACCTACTATATTATGTTTGGTAGCAGAGCAGGAGATGCACAAATTAACATTAAGATCGACAACACTCTAATTACCAGACATAATGAGGGCAAATTCCTAGGCCTATACCTTGACAACAACCTGAATTTCAGCACCCATATCCAACACATAACCAAAAAAGTATCCAAAACAGTTGGGATCCTCTCCAAGATACGATACTACGTGCCGCAAAATGCCCTTCTCACACTATGCCACTCACTTATTTATCCATACCTCACCTATGCTATTTGTGCTTGGGGATCAACTGCAGCAACACACCTAAAGCCAATAATAACCCAACAAAAAGCTGCAGTAAGAATAATCACTAAATCCCATCCCTGGCAACACACCCCCCCACTCTTCATAGATCTAAACTTACTCCCTGTTCAGTACATCCACACTTACTACTGTGCAATCTACATCTACAGGACCTTAAACTCCAATATCAACCTTGACCTAAAACGCTTTCTTGATAGTTGTGACAGAACCCACAGGCATAACACCAGACACAAACAACTCTACGACATTCCCCGTGTCCGACTAAACCTTTACAAAAATTCAATGTATGTCAAATGCCCTAAAATCTGGAACACCCTACCTGAGAACTCTAGAACTGCAGACACATTCATCACCTTCAAAACTACCATTAGAAAACATCTTATCTCCCTGATACACCCCATCAACTAACTACACGAATACCACCTGGTGGTTCACACTTACACTCACTCACCCATTTGACCATAAACAGAAATATTAATCTCAATCTTAAAATAATGAATCCTATGATACTCCAATACTGAAACTATGTACTGTGCCAAAACAAAAGCATTCACATTGCTAAACTCACAAACTAGTATTTAGTCACTTAGCCATAATATCAACTTACCTCATAATTTGTAATATTTTAAAATAAAGAATTAAACTAAGTCTGCCCAAAATGCCTAGCCATGCTAGGCGTTCTAGTGGTACACTCTGTAATCATTATTTAACTACATGTAAACCACACAACAACCAAATTCTGTAAATTCAACATTGTAATCTTTATAGAGAATATACTTTGAATTTGAATTTGAAAACCATATGCACATACAGTGGTACCCCGAGTTTTGAACAGCTCCCAACTCGACCAATTATGTAAGTGTATTATCCGTGCCTTTGTAAGTGTATTTTTGGGGTCTGAAACTGACTAATCTAATTTACATTATTCCTTATGGGAACAAATTCATTCGGTAATGGCACTTGAACAGCCTTCTGGAACGAAGAAAGTTCGAAACTCAGGGTATGACCAAGTTGTTTCTCACTTACATACATACCTATGATGAAGTTTAATTGATAAATTACACACAGTAAGTGGAGAATCATCACTTTTTTGCTAATGGGAACTACTTGATGGCTTGTCTTAGACTCTGAACAACTGCCACCATCACTACTGTCGTGTCTTGCCAACATTATTAAGCAAAATTAAGGATATGTTCAGGCCACGGTAAACCATGGATAACTGAAACTGTAGAAACCGAATCTCTGCATATGCGGGTTCTACTGTACATAAACATATGAATATAAGAATGGAGGAGCACTGGAGCAGGCCTACTGGCCAATGGAAATAAGTCACTTTGACTTTTTAGGTTATCCCAGGTTCTCTACACATATGCTGCTAAGTACACCTGGAGTATACCTGGAGATAGTTCCGGGGGTCAACGCCCTCATGGCCCGTTCTGTGACCAGGCCTCATGGTGGACCAGGGCCTGATCAACCAGGCTGTTATTACTAGCTGCACACAGTCCAATGTACCAACCACAGCCCGGCTGGTCAGGTACTGACTTTAGGTGCCTGTCCAGGGCCTGCTTGAAGACAACCAGGGGTCTTGAAGACAGCCAGGGGTCTTGAAGACAGCCAGGGGTCTTGAAGACAGCCAGGGGTCTGTTGGTAATCCCCCTTATGTATGCTGGGAGGCAGTTGAACAGTCTTGTATGATAATCTATGTAACCATATTTGTGTATACCTGAATAATTACTTACTTACAACGTGTAATTACAATTTTGGTTTGCTAAGTACAAAGAAAGTCACTATCATGCTGGGGCATATAGGGCAGACTAATCCTAGCACATAATAACTACTTAAATCTAGACAATTTTCAGCCTATGGTAAGGATTTAATGATTGGCGAGGCCATGTTGCGGGTTTTAATGATGTGAGCGATCCGAAGCGCCTCACATTGAGGATTCTTGAGAGGGTGGGGGGTGGGTCTGTGGTGGCGGCAGTTGAGGGGGCATACCCCATGTATGTGTGGGGGAATATCTGGAAATGTTTACGGCAATTGCGTGTTAAACCAGGTGTAAGGGAGGTAATGTTTAGGTTTCTACATGGAATCTTGCCGTCTGGTGTTGTGTTATTTAATAGGAGACTAAGGGAGGGAGGGGAGTGCAAGGCGAGTGGATGTTCAGAGACTATTTTTCATGCAGTGTATTTTTGTAATTGTTTAGAAGCTGTGAGGGTATGGTTAGGTAGGGTAGTTAGGTTAGTGGGTTCGGGGAAGGGTTACAGGTGTTAAGGGTGTTAAGTTTAGATACAGGTGGGATGAGTCAGATGGTGGTGAATGCGGTTGCGTATGTGGTCACTGATTTTATTTATACGTCTTGGGCTATGAGGGAGGTGGGTGTGGATGAAAGAATAAAGGTGTTAGCGGCCACCATTTATAGAACTAAGTGTCGAAATAGGGATCTTTATGGGGGAAGGTGGGAGACAGCATTTACTGAGGGATACCGGAGTTTTAAGTTGAAGGATTTACGGGATTTAAGTGTAAAGTAAGGGGTAACGGCGAGCTAGTTTCTTGAGTGGGGATGTGTGGATGGCTTTTAAAGTGTGTGATTGGATTTGTATTGATACATTTATGCTTTTCCTGTGTAGCAAGTGTGGTGTGTGTGGTGGTATTACACATGTGTTCCCTTTATGTTGTGAAGATTTTGGATAGTACATATATGTAGTGTATTGGAGCACTACATCATTGTGTGTATATAAGGTGAATGAAAGGGTAGTGTGTTTGAGAATAACTGTTCGTTATTGTTGAGAGTGTCTTCAAAGATGTTATAGAAAGCACATACTACGTGGTGTTACTAAGGTATGCCATATGACCGTTTAGAATATGCTGTGATACAAAGTCCGGGGTTTCCCTTCTTGTAGGAAGCATTCTGTAAGACACAATTTCTGTATATCTGAAGGTTCGGAAGTGTAAATAGCTGTAATGAGTAACGTGGTACAGTTTAATATTATGCGAGAGTGTATTTTGGCAATAAGGCCTAACATATAATGTTTCAGTGGCCTGGTTAAGATTATATAGTACATGTCGTGTGACACTGTATGTGCAGGGTAGTGTTATATATTTTAAGTACACGTGGTTGGTTTCCCTTTGCTATTTTAATGTTACAAGTCACATGTAAGAGTATATGTAAGGTAATATAAAAATGTATATTGATTTTGTGTAAATACATAATTTTAGATGACTTTGTTGGAGCAGGTATGAATATGAGTTCAAGTAGCGGTGTATGTCATGTTTTAATACTGCTATAGGGTATATAGTGTATGAAGAAGTCTTGGGTGGATTGCACCCGTGTTGAGATATAGAGTATATTATCCTTGTATGCTAGGCAAAGTTTTCATTAATTGTTACTTAGAGCAAGTAGTATCCTGCGCTCTTATAGTATGTCATTGTATTGTTGGTATTTGATGAGGGGGGGGGTACCTTTTTACTTCCAGAGCACATATATACGACTTTATAAATGTACCTTTGGTGAGGGGTGGATGTATTGGTTTTAATGGTATGTGGTGAGGTTTTTACCTTTAAGAATTTTGTATATAAAACTTGGCATAAGATGTATAAGTGTGCTGAAGTAGATTATCTGGATATGTTGTTGGTACACTTGTGTGAAGTGTACCTTTTTCTATTTGGATTGTGTATATGTATGTTGTACTTTAATTTTGTTGATACATGTTGATTGGTTTAGTGACATATGTTTACTTCCATGTATAATGTATACTGTATTTTAAATAAAATATAAAAAAAAAAAAATTCAGCCTATTTTTAAGGTCACCTATAATGCTAGCTTCAAACATTGTATGCTAATTTGTGTAACTGTATTTATGTGTACTTGTAAGTAAATAAACTTACAGTAGTGTGGAGATTAACTAGGACAACTTAGGCACGGTGCCCCGTGTCCTGGTGGTTAACAGGTGGCTTCACACAGTGAGGGTCCAGGTTTGATTCCCAGCCAAGGTTGAAACATTGGACGTGTTTCTTTACACCGGTTGTCTATGTTCACCCATCAGTTAAATGGGTACCTGTGTGTTAGTGGACTGGTGTGGGTGGCATCCTGGGTGTTAGTAGACTGGTGTGGGTGGCATCCTGGGTGTTAGTGGACTGGTGTGGGTGGCATCCTGGATGTTAGTGGACTGGTGTGGGTGGCATCCTGGGTGTTAGTGGACTGGTGTGGGTGGCATCCTGGGTGTTAGTCAATGACTGGTGTGGGTGGCATCCTGGGTGTTAGTGGACTGGTGTGGGTGGCATCCTGTGTGTTAGTGGACTGGTGTGGGTGGCATCCTGGGTGTTAGTGGACTGGTGTGGGTGGCATCCTGGATGTTAGTGGACTGGTGTGGGTGGCATCCTAGGTGCTAGTGGACTGGTGTGGGTGGCATCCTGGGTGTTAGTCAATTACTGGTGTGGGTGGCATCCTGGGTGTTAGTGGACTGGTGTGGGTGGCATCCTGGGTGTTAGTGGACTGGTGTGGGTGGCATCCTGTGTGTTAGTGGACTGGTGTAGGTGGCATCCTGGATGTTAGTGGACTGGTGTGGGTGGCATCCTGGGTGTTAGTGGACTGGTGTGGGTGGCATCCTGGGTGTTAGTCAATGACTGGTGTGGGTGGCATCCTGGGTGTTAGTCAATGACTGGTGTGGGTGGCATCCTGTGTGTTAGTCGATGACTGGTGTGGGTGGCATCCTGTGTGTTAGTCGATGACTGGTGTGGGTGGCATCCTGTGTGTTAGTCGATGACTGGTGTGGGTGGCATCCTGTGTGTTAGTCAATGACTGGTGTGGGTGGCATCCTGTGTGTTAGTCGATGACTGGTGTGGGTGGCATCCTGGGTGTTAGTCGATGACTGGTGTGGGTGGCATCCTGGGTGTTAGTGGACTGGTGTGGGTGGCATCCTGGGTGTTAGTGGACTGGTGTGGGTGGCATCCTGGGTGTTAGTCGATGACTGGTGTGGGTGGCATCCTGTGTGTTAGTCAATGACTGGTGTGGGTGGCATCCTGTGTGTTAGTCGATGACTGGTGTGGGTGGCATCCTGGGTGTTAGTCGATGACTGGTGTGGGTGGCATCCTGGGGGACTGTCCCTTGAAAACTTTCTTGTGTTATCCTGGTGGATAATTTATATATATGATAATTATATTTACATGTACCTGTACTAAATAATTATATTTACATGTACCTGTACTAAATAATTATATTTACATGTACCTGTACTAAATAATTATATTTACATGTACCTGTACTAAATAATTATATTTACATGTACCTGTACTAAATAATTATATTTACATGTACCTGTACTAAATAATTATATTTACATGTACCTGTACCAAATAATTATATTTACATGTACCTGTACTAAATAATTATATTTACATGTACCTGTACTAAATAATTATATTTACATGTACCTGTACTAAATAATTATATTTACATGTACCTGTACTAAATAATTATATTTACATGTACCTGTACTAAATAATTATATTTACATGTACCTGTACTAAATAATTATATTTACATGTACCTGTACTAAATAATTATATTTACATGTACCTGTACCAAATAATTATATTTACATGTACCTGTACCAAATAATTATATTTACATGTACCTGTACTAAATAATTATATTTACATGTACCTGTACTAAATAATTATATTTACATGTACCTGTACTAAATAATTATACAACAAATCAACCTTGATATATAAAGTAAAATTTAGGGCATAAATGATCACAACGGCAACATCAAGGTAACAACCTTGATGTTTTATAACCTTGATAAAACCAGTTATAACAATAAATAAACCAGTGATAATAAACCAACTATAACAATAAATAAACCAGTTATAACAATAAACCAGCTATAACAATAAATAAACCAGTGATAATAAATAAACCATTGATAATAAACCAACTATAACAATAAATAAACCAGCTATAACAATAAATAAACCAGCTATAACAAATAAACCAGCTATAACAATAAACCAGTTATAACAAACCAGCTATAACAAATAAACCAGCTATAACAATAAACCAGTTATAACAAACCAGCTATAATAAACCAGTTATAATATACAAACCAGTTATAATAACCAATTATAATAATAAATAAACTAGTTATAATAAACCAGTTATAACAATAAACAAGCTATAATACACGTTATAACAATAAACCAGTTATAATAAACCAGTTATAACAAACCAGACACCATTAATAAACCCGCCACTCACAAGTATTCCTACACTATTAAGTCTTATGTACGTTACTTACTGTACGTTATTCACTGTACTTTGCACGTGATTCCTGACACAGTTTCCCCACCATTGGTGTTTTTTCCCTGAGTGCGCACGCGCGCACCTCTACAGGGGTGCCAACTTCTTTATTTATTTATTTATTTATTTGAACATGATACAGTGAAGTACAAAAGAATACAGTTAAATGCAGCATGCCAAAGCCACTTGCATGCATAGCATTACGGGCAGGCTTAAAATTAACCTAAGATTAACTAAGCAATGAAGTATTAAGTAAGTAAGTAAATTTATTCAGGTATACACAAATACAGTTACATAGAATTATCATACATAGCAGCATATGTGTAGAGAACCTAGGATAACCCAAAAAAGTCAGACAGAGTGACTTATTTCCATTGGGGTTATTGTAAACAGATAACAAGCATAAATGAGCATTACAAAAACAGGTAGGATGGTTGCATGCATTGCTGTACAAACGTAATGCTATGCATTCAAGTGGCTTTGGCATGCTGCATTTAACTGTATTCTTTTGTACTTCACTGTATCATGTTTACCTGGAGTTTACCTGGAGAGAGTTCCGGGGGTCAACGCCCCCGCGGCCCGGTCTGTGACCAGGCCTCCTGGTGGATCAGAGCCTGATCAACCAAGCTGTTGCTGCTGGCTGCACGCAAACTAACGTACGAGCCACAGCCCGGCTGGTCAGGAATCGACTTTAGGTGCTTGTCCAGTGCCAGCTTGAAGACTGCCAGGGGTCTGTTGGTAATCCCCCTTATGTATGCTGGGAGGCAATTGAACAGTCTCGGGCCCCTGACACTTATTATATGGTCTCTTAACGTGCTAGTGACACCCCTGCTTTTCATTGGGGGATGGTGCATCGTCTGCCAAGTCTTTTGCTTTCGTAGTGAGTGATTTTTGTGTGCAAGTTCGGTACTAGTCCCTCTAGGATTTTCCAGGTGTATATAATCATGTATCTCTCCCGCCTGCGTTCCAGGGAATACAGGTTTAGGAACCTCAAGCGCTCCCAGTAATTGAGGTGTTTTATCTCCGTTATGCGCGCCGTGAAGGTTCTCTGTACATTTTCTAGGTCAGCAATTTCACCTGCCTTGAAAGGTGCTGTTAGTGTGCAGCAATATTCCAGCCTAGATAGAACAAGTGAACTGAAGAGTGTCATCATGGGCTTGGCCTCCCTAGTTTTGAAGGTTCTCATTATCCATCCTGTCATTTTTCTAGCAGATGCGATTGATACAACGTTATGGTCCTTGAAGGTGAGATCCTCCGACATGATCACTCCCAGGTCTTTGACGTTGGTGTTTCGCTCTATTTTGTGGCCAGAATTTGTTTTGTACTCTGATGAAGATTTAATTTCCTCGTGTTTACCATATCTGAGTATTCTGAGGATTATTCTTGGCTGTCCCAGATCTACAAAAGTTCTTAACATGAGGAAGGAGCTTGGTATTTCTAGTATCAGTGATAGGATTGTTGAAATTAACACTGTACTCGGTATTAGAATGTTGAGAAACGAACCAGACACTGTCACAGTGAATCTTACCAAGTATCTAGAGGTAAATACACACAGATCTAAATGGATTGTGAAAACGTGCAATTGCATTAAGTTTTATAACCTGCATGAACTGTATCACTGTAGGCAACAAGAGCATTTCACCCCTCCATGGAAGATGTGTTCATTTAATATCACATACCTACAAGTCCCTCCCAAGAAGCTCATTGCTAGTAATCCCTTCCTTAAATCTCTTGTTAGAGCAACTGCTCAAGAAGAAATTTCTCACCTAGCTGGTAGTAACAAGTTATCACAAGTTATATACACTGATGGATCTAAACAGGAGTCTTCTGGCAGGGCTGCATCTGCTCTTGTTGCCACCTCCCTAGTTAAGAACGATAATAAATTTGTTGAGTTAGGCATAAGAATTAACAACTGGGCGTCTACACTGCAAACTGAATTGTTTGCAATCCTAATGGCGCTAAAGCTAACCTATGACACTGAGCTTGACTCTATCATCATTACTGATTCTATGTCATCATTGAAGGCTCTTGGCTCATATAATGACTCCAACAACATGCTCATTGGGGAAGCCAGGTATAGATACTCAAAAATTAGGGACAAAGGAATTAATGTACAATTGCTATGGATCCCATCACACATTGGATTACTCCTTCATGATAAAGTTGATATGTTAGCCAAGAAGAGTATCGAGAAGGAGAATGTAGAATATAACTTTGCTATAACTGTGTCTAGCATTAGGAATAATATTAGGAGAGAAGTAAATAATGAAAATGATTGTTATAGGAATGCAGTTAGAAGCCTGAGTAGATCTATAACCCACTATGATAACATGAACGTAGATAAGTATGTTTATGGAGCAACTTGCAATGTGAACAGACTGACTGATGTTGTAGTGGCCAGGCTTAGGCTTGGTTACAAGTACTTCTGGCAGTTTGGGAGACACACAGATGATGATCAAACTAAATGTAAATTATGTGATCAGGCATATGGTCACTCTCTTGAACACTATGTGCTTAATTGTCCACTTATTGAGGAATACAGAGACAGACAGTATAATAACCTATGTGACATGTCAAGATATCTTATTAATGAAAATAAGATACCAGATATACTAAGCAAATTTCCTAAATTTGCTTGTAACAGATAAGTGAACTATAGATATGTAGATATAAATCCATATGTATTCCTGTTAACCCTTTGGGGCCTAGTTCCTAGGCCTTTTGTGTATCCATATGCTCTCGCGCTACCGTCCACAGGATGGATATGGGGTGCACAATAAACTAGCCACTTCGGTGGCAAAATCTCTAATGAGTAATTGAAATTTCACATCGTTGAACTTCATATTGTTTTCTGCAGCCCACTGAAAGATTTGGTTGATGTCCGCCTGGAGCCTTGCAGTGTCTGCAATGGAAGACACTGTCATGCAGATTCGGGTGTCATCTGCAAAGGAAGACACGGTGCTGTGGCTGACATCCTTGTCTCTGTCAGATATGAGGATAAGGAACAAGATGGGAGCGAGTACTGTGCCTTGTGGAACAGAGCTTTTCACCGTAGCTGCCTAGGACTTTACTCTGTTGACGACTACTCTCTGTGTTCTGTTAGTGAGGAAATTATAGATCCATCTACCGACTTTTCCTGTTATTCCTTTAGCACGCATTTTGTGCGCTATTACGCCATGGTCACACTTGTCGAAGGCTTTTGCAAAGTCTGTATATATTACATCTGCATTCTTTTTGTCTTCCAGTGCATTTAGGACCTTGTCGTAGTGATCCAATAGTTGAGACAGACAGGAGCGACCTGTTCTAAACCCGTTCCCCTGGGTTGTGTAACTGATGGGTTTCTAGATGGGTGGTGATCTTGCTTCTTAGGACCCTTTCAAAGATTTTTATGATATGGGATGTTAGTGCTATTGGTCTGTAGTTCTTTGCTGTTGCTTTACTGCCCCCTTTGTGGAGTGGGGCTATGTCTGTTGTTTTTAGTAACTGTGGGACGACCCCTGTGTCCATGCTCCCTCTCCATAGGATGGAAAAGGCTCGTGATAGGGGCTTCTTGCAGTTCTTGATGAACACGGAGTTCCATGAGTCTGGCCATGGGGCAGAGTGCATGGGCATGTCATTTATCGCCTGTTCGAAGTCATTTGGCGTCAGGATAACATCGGATAGGCTTGTGTTAATCAAATTTTGTGGCTCTCTCATAAAAAATTCATTTTGATCTTCGACTCTCAGTCTGGTTAGCGGCTTGCTAAAAACTTAGTCATATTGGGACTTGAGTAGCTCACTCATTTCCTTGCTGTCATCTGTGTAGGACCCATCTTGTTTAAGTAGGGGCCCAATACTGGACGTTGTTCTCGACTTTGATTTGGCATAGGAGAAGAAATACTTTGGGTTTCTTTCGATTTCATTTATGGCTTTTAGTTCTTCCCGCGATTCCTGACTCCTAAAGGATTCTTTTAGCTTAAGTTCGATGCTTGCTATTTCTCTGACACTAAACTCTTAGTATAATTATTAACCCGGTAGATTAACACAGAATTACCCAATCAAGTATGCCTAGTATGGGCCAGTAGACCTACTGCAGTGTTCCTCCTTTCTTATGTGAGCAGTGCTGTTAGCGTGCAGCAATATTCCAGCCTAGATAGAACAAGTGACCTGAAGAGTGTCATCATGGGCTTGGCCTCCCTAGTTTTGAAGGTTCTCATTATCCATCCTGTCATTTTTCTAGCAGATGCGATTGATACAATGTTATGGTCCTTGAAGGTGATTATTATTATTATTATAATCAAGGGGGAAGCGCTAAACCCGGAGGATTATACAGCGCCTGGGGGGGGATGTGGAAGGCATTCAGGCTTAATTCGGGGAACTGGAGCACAGATCCAATTCCCTAAATCAAGAGCCCCTCACCAACATCAAGGGGTCTTGAAGGTGAGATCCTCCGACATGATCACTCCCAGGTCTTTGACGTTGGTGTTTCGCTCTATTTTGTGGCCAGAATTTGTTTTGTACTCGGATGATTTAATTTCCTCATGTTTACCATATCTGAGTAATTGAAATTTCTCATCGTTGAACTTCATATTGTTTTCTGCAGCCCACTGAAAGATTTGGTTGATGTCCGCCTGGAGCCTTGCAGTGTCTGCAATGGAAGACACTGTCATGCAGATTCGGGTGTCATCTGCAAAGGAAGACACGGTGCTGTGGCTGACATCCTTGTCTATGTCGGATATGAGGATAAGGAACAAGATGGGAGCGAGTACTGTGCCTTGTACAATGAAAGACATTAGATAAAAATAAAGATTTTATACCTTTGTAAAGGTTACAATGTGTAATTATAATTTTGGTTTGTTAAGTACAAAGTCACTATCATGCCGGGACATTTAGGGAAGACTAATCCAAGTAAATAATAACTACTTAAATCTAGACAAGATATGAGTGGTTAAATTTTATTAAAATTTTTAATCTTAATACTAATGCGAGGTAGTCAAGGTGGACATTTATAAGAATAATAATCTTGAAGTTGCACATAATAACAATATTACAATGGTTCCAACATTAATATTTCATGGATTGGCAGATGTTTAATAGGCTAGAGGTCATATAATAGTCTTGATTCAAGGTAATGAAGCATATGTCCAATTCCTTAGACCAAGAGCCCCTTACCAACATCAAGGAACCTCCCTTGAGGAAGGGGGGTAATTGGCATATTATTATAATCAGAACTAAGCGCTGAACCCACAAGGGTCACACAGAGCTGCCTTGAATTCTGTTAATCAGGAGAAAATGCTAAACCCATAGGCATCTTATTCCTTGGATTAAGGTGCATTAAGGTGCACCACCCATATGGGTGGTGCACCACTGCCCAGCCTTCAAAACTTCCTACACATTCAACTAATTTTTTTTTAAATGGAGACAAGAAATATGCTGGTACACTATTATTACATTCATGGGGAGCACCAAACCCACTGGGGCCATAGGGACTCAAAGAATGGAAGGCACTCACACTTGATTCAAGGTATTGGATTATTATTATAGGAACTAAACGCTAAATCCATCAAGGTATTGAAGCACTGGTCCAGTTCCTTAGATTAAGAGCCCCTCACCAACATCAAATTATTACAATCATAACTAAGCACTACACCCAGGTCTAGTATGTGTAGTCACGTGGGGAGCCGCGCTGTTGTTCACAGCACTTGTCCCAGTGGTGCCAGGTCTTAGAAGAACGTTCTAGCGTCTGTGATACACTTCCTCATTCAAGCATGAGGGTTGCCATTTTTCCTTGGCTAATATAACCTAACGTTTGCCTATATTAAAAGCCTAAGCCTACCTATGTTAATGTCTAAGGTTACTTCATTACTTCTAATATTAGTTACTAACTGTACAAACCTTCCTAGAGTAGTTAGTTTAATATGTATATTATGTACCCCATACCCATCCTGTGGGCGGTAGTCAAAAGATTACAAAGGTACATAATGTGTCCAGGGACTGGGCCCCAAAATTATAATAGTTGAACTAGTTACAAAGGTAATGAACTCCAGGTAGATCTGGTCACAATCATGGCAAGTCACTCCTATACATGGTTACAGTCATGAACAAATTACAAAATAATTTGTTAAAATTAAAAGCCACTGACACGTCCACACCCGGTCACAATTGTAATGAGTTATAAATACAAATATTAAGTGGGTCATATACTCACACGAGTGCGCGCACACACATACACACACGAGGGCGCACGCACAGACACATGGACACGAGCGTACACACATACGCATACACACAAGCACGCACACCCACACGTACACACATAATAAGCAGAGGTATGATAAAGCTCACGGTTCAGGGAGAGTGACCTAGTAGCGACCAGTGAAGAGGCGGGGCCAGGAGCTCGGACTCGACCCGTGCAACCTCAACTAGGTGAGTACAACTAGGTGAGTACACACACACACACACACACACACACAGAATGATCTGTAATATACCCCTGTGGATAAAATACTCTCCCATTTCTTGAACATTTCTGAGTGAGTTGTCTCTAAATTCATTAATTTTATCAGAGTAGAGCAATCAATTTGTCAAATTTGTTACCTTCGCCAACTAGTGTGACTCTATGACCGCGGGTTCAATCCCGGCCGGGGGTATGGTTTGTTTGCAATCGTGTCATTACGATTTCTTAAGTCATAGTCTTAAGTCATATATTTCGGGCGGCGGCGGAAGCGGCAGCAACGGTATCCTACCAGCTCTTCTTTCTCAAAAAAAAACATCGCTCATCAAAACTTGTGATGGCCTAAGTGAAAGATCAACTACATGAACCCACGTAGACCACAACATGACCCAAGAATACTAAGAATGTAACCCAAATCTTGACAAAATTAGAAGATCTAAGGAAGACAGCCCTGCTAACCCAAACACTGCCTCCGCTGCCAGACAATCACTTAACCCAAGCTCCGAGAAAACAAGCCTTCTCCTCCATTGCTACACAGTATCTACTTCAGTGATACTATGAAAGGATATCGCAGAAGCTCTTCTTTCTCAAAAAAAAAAACATCGCTCATCAAAACTTGTGATCAGTAATAAAAGAATAGACCACAACAACAGAATACAAGAATGACTTGACAAAATTAGAAGATCTAGCTAACCCAAAACTGCCAGACAATCACTTCCGAGAAAACAAGCCTTCTCCTCCATTCTACAGTATCCTTCAGTGCTATGAAAGGACGCCGTAATAAAAGTGACCCTAGAACTCAATCACGCCGGTGTATCATCCCCCCTCACCGCCGCCACCCAAGGAACAACAACAACAACAACAAACATGGCTGACTCCCCCTCCAACTCCACTCCCTTCAAAGGATTCACCCATGATAACTCAGGTATGATTATTCCTGACAATATCAAGGACTACATCGTTGCTCTAGAAAATGAAATCAAAGATATCAAAGCAACACTCGAGCGACGAGAATCCAAGATAACCAACCTCGAGAAAAAGATCCTAAACCTTGAAGAGAAGATTACATCGGGAAGTGTTGACACAGAAAATACTCTAAAAGCAGCTATAGCCAGTCACACTGAGCAAATAACAACAATAAATATGAAGGTTGAAGAAGCAATCAAGGACTGGAATCAGAACATGCACACTCGACTAAATGAATACCTTGATTTCCAAGACGACAAAACTGAACAAGATAAGTTGTCTGATGCAGTTATAATAAACAGTCCACACATTCCTTGTGACATAACACAAGCACAGTGCAAAGAAACTGCTATCAGGATAATACAGAACCACGTACAAGTCATCGTGCAAAACAATGAAATCAAAGAAACACGTTTGCTAGGAAAACCAGGAAGTAAACACAGTATAATGATCCGACTTCATTCATACGATAAAAGAAAGGACCTAATTAAATCAGCAATTACAATGAAAAATGGAGTGTACATAAATGAGTGTCTAACAAAAAAACGTCAAAACCTTCTGTTCAGGCTGAGAAAACTTAAACAGGAAAACAAAATACATCAGTGTTTCACGCGAGATGGGAAAATACTAGTAAGGAAAACATCAACAGGACAACAATATACCATCTCAAACGAACATGATTTCTCTACCTTCCTTAGAAAAGCTGACATTTCTGTAACAGATTAGATAAGTGCCCTTAATACATATATACGTGTGGTGCATATAGTGTATGTTACTATTATATTGTGCATTATTATTTTTATTATTTTTCATCACTAGCTAATGCCAACTACCTCCAATACTCTATACTTCTTTCTTACTGCTATTAATTGCTCATAATTTTAAATTACAAGTCAAATCTTACTCCAAATTAATAATATTCATTATTCTTACCTGTCCATTTAATTTTGTTTATCACTACTTGTTTTTTAGTCACTTTTCATTGTGTATGCAATTAGTATATATTCCAATTACTTTTTTGCAAGTACCAAAACTATCTTTTGCTAGCTAGTACCAACTACCTCATTTTTTTTTTACTTTTTATTGTGCAATTAACTGCTCAATTATTTAATATTACAAATCAGATCTTACTCCTAAACCAATATTATTTCATAGTGACCATCTGTCCATTTAACTTTGTTTACCATTACTTAATTTTAGTCCCTTATATATTTTCTCCTTTATTTTAGCTTTATATAACTACCCTAGTATATATATTCACAATTGTTAAAATAATCAAGGTGCTATTCTCAGGTGCTAAAGTAGAATAAGTTCACAATTTTGCCATTACATTCCAAAGCTCATTTATTTGATTACCACTTTATAGTTCACCACAACTTATATTAGTCCCTTTTATATTATAATTTTATACTATAATTCTAACTTTAAAGAATTACCTTTATAGTACTACCTACTATCATATTCCCAAGCTCCATTATTTGATTATCACTTTATTTGTATTAGTCCCTTTTATATTGTCTCTTTTATTTTAGCTTAAAAAAAAAAAAAGAAAAAAAAAACTACCTTAGCTCATTATTTTACATTTGTTAAATAGTTCAGGTGCTATTTTTTAGCTTAAGACTATTTACTTTGTTTTATACTTAATTCTAACTATAGATTCACTACAAATCTTATGATTACAAGCATTGATCCTGATACCAACCTCTTATATAATGACTTAAATGAACCAAACAGTTACTGTAATTACTACACTGCAGAACAATCAAAGGCACTTCTCAGTGCCAATAACAACATAACTATCTTTAATTACAATATCAGATCTTTAAGCAAGCACTACGATGACCTCATAGCATTACTAAATTCCTTACATGCCAATATGTCCATCATTACGCTAACTGAAACCTGGCTAAAGCCTGATAGTACAGATGTCTATGCCATTCCTGGTTACACAGCCATACACAACTGTAGGCCAGACCAACAAGGGAGTGGCACAGCCATATACTACTCAGACCAACTAGAATGTATCACTAATACTTGCACAAGGGATGAACATGGGGAATATATAATAGCTAAATTCAAATCCAAATACCTACAAAAACCTCTCACATTGATTAACATCTACAGAGTTCCACAGTCAAACATTAGCCAATTTAGTCAAAACCTAGGAAGTATGATAACTGATGCACGCATGAACAAAGATCACTTACTACTCTCAGGTGACTTCAATATAAATCTCCTGCAAGACCAGGACCCACACGTTACTGAATTCACAAACACAATGAGTAACTGTATGTTGCTACCAACAGTAACAAAACCTACAAGAGTTACAGAGACTAGTGTTTCCCTACTTGACCACATCTGGACCAACACCATATCCCCTTTAAAATCAGGCATAATTACAGATAATACCACAGACCACTACCCTACTTTCCTCATAACAACTCTTGGTAAACTACCCCAAGACACTACTAAAGTCACCTTTAGACTTCACAATGAGGCAGCCATTAATAACTTCACAACAGCAGTAGCAAACATTGACTGGCACACTGAGCTAGAAATCTATACAGATATTGACGAATGTATTAATAATTTTCTAAAAAAGACCCAATACCTCTATAATAAGCACTGCCCTAAAAAAACTAAACATGACAGCTAAGAGACTGAACAGTCCCTGGCTAACACCCAGCATTCTCAAATCCATAAATACAAAACACCAATATGAAAAACAGTACAGAATGGGTCACATAACCAGAGACCAAACAAAACGTTACTCGTCAATCCTAACCAGCCTGATAAGAAGGGCAAAAAAATTGTATTATGAGAACAGATTATCCAACTTACGAGGTGATATAAAAAAGACCTGGAAAACCCTATCAGAAATTCTGGGAACAAAAAAGATATCACGAAATAGCGAAATAAAATTAGCAAAATCAGATGAACCCCAACTCCCACCAACAGAAACAGCAAACAGACTCAATGATTTCTTCTCCACTATAGGACAAAACCTTGCCAATAAAATCCCAAGCTCAGATACCCCACCAAATGACTACCTCACCGGCAACTACCCGAACACACTGTTCCTAGCTCCGACTAACCCATACGAAGTCTCCCTTATTATCAACGCACTAAAAAACAAGGCAGGAAATTTAAATACCTTACCACCCTTATATACAAAAAAGTGTCACAAGTGCTATCACCAATCATTGCAACACTCTTTAACAAATCCATTGAATCCTCCACCTTCCCTACAGTACTCAAAATAGCAAGGTTCACCCCGATCCACAAAGGAGGAGACCAGAGTTGAATAACTATAGGCCAATATCCAACTTACACCCTCTCTCAAAAATCTTCGAAAAATTAATTCATAAACGAATCTACTCCTACCTTATCTCCCAAAACATACTCAACCCCTGCCAATTTGGATTCAGGCCTAATAAAAATACTAATGATGCTATTATACACATGCTAGAACATATATACACTGCAATAGAGAAAAAAGAAGTCCCACTGGGGATCTTCATTGACTTACGTAAAGCTTTTGATACAGTTGACCATGACTTGCTCCACGTAAAATTGTCACACTATGGTATAAGAGGGCACTCCCTCAACTACCTCAAGTCATACCTCAGTAACAGAAGCCAATATGTGTACGCAAATGGGGCAAACTCTTCTGCACAACCAATTACAGTTGGTGTCCCACAGGGAAGTGTCCTTGGCCCTCTTCTCTTTCTCCTATACATAAATGACCTACCAAATGCTTCGCAATTACTCAAACCCACACTATTTGCAGATGACACTACATACGTCTTCTCCCACCCGAGCCCAGTCACGCTAGCCAATACTGTAAATACCGAATTACAGAAAATATCTACCTGGATGAGGACTAACAAACTTACACTAAACATTGACAAAACCTACTTCATTCAGTTTGGTAACAGAGCTACAGATGTCCCTCTTAACATAATGATAAACGGATCACCTATCACAAAGCTAACAGAGGGAAAATTCTTAGGAATCCACCTTGATAATAGACTCAAATTTCATACACATATACAACAAATTTCTAAAAAAATTTCCAAGACTGTAGGCATACTATCGAAGATACGGTACTATGCTCCACAGTCAGCCCTCCTGGCCCTATATCACTCACTTATTTACCCCTATCTCACCTATGGAATTTGTGCATGGGGCTCAACAACAATTAACCATCTCAGACCACTAATTACCCAACAAAAGGCTGCAGTTAGAATGATAACAAATTCTCACTACAGGCAGCACACTCCACCAATATTCAATACACTAAACCTACTCACCATACAAAACATCCATACTTATTACTGCACCTATTACATACATAGAACACTTAACTCTGATATTAACCCT
Source organism: Cherax quadricarinatus (assembly GCF_038502225.1). NCBI lineage: Eukaryota > Metazoa > Arthropoda > Malacostraca > Decapoda > Parastacidae > Cherax > Cherax quadricarinatus. Next base: position 5,869,472 of record NC_091364.1, on the reverse strand, counting down.
CCCCTCAAACATCTCCTTGCCAACCAACAGAACACATGACCATAACACAAGGCACAGATCACTCTTTGATGTTCCTCGTGTCCATCTCACACTATGCAAAAACTCAATGCACATAAAAGGCCCTAAAATCTGGAATTCATTACCTGTAAATATAAAAGAAACACTACCTGTTTATAAATTCAAGTCTCTTCTCAAAGATCACTTACTCACCCAAAACCAAATAAATACTGAATAACTCAACCTTATAAATTGTATATCTTAAATGTTTCTCACAATTATATCACATAAATGTTAAACCTAAAACCCAATCTAACTTTACTATTTTTTTAAATACACCACCTAACAGAATTCTCCATACGACTGAATGTACAACAATGCATGCAACCATATGACCTGTCTTTGTAATACTCACTTGTGCTTTATAGTAATCTGTTTACATTAATGTTTTATCACTGATTTCATCATTGCTTAGTTAATCTTAAGTTAATTTTAAGCAAGCCCGTAATGCTGCATAGTATAAGTGGCTTTGGCATGCTGCTCTTATCTGCATTTTTTTTTTGTACCTCTGTATGTGTGCTCAAATTGTAATAAATAAATAAATAAATAAATAGTGTGTTTTGTGTGTGTGTGGATGTCAAGGGCCCCGTACGGTTTATTCAGTCCTGGGAAACTTTTAGAGTGAAGAAGTTTCCACAGTTATTATCACCCTGAACGTGCGCAAGGCCGCGTGGGTGAGAGTCCGTGCAGTTCTTTTACTTCCTGTTAGGTTTATCAGGACTAATGACAGCTTACGCAGTATCGAGCCCAGCTTCCCGATGTACGAGGAAGACATTGAATTGAATTAATAATAATAATATCTTTATTTCTACAAGTACATATACACAGTCTTAGCTGACATCAATGGCATACTACTATACAGAAAGCCGCTTGTTATGCAGAGCATTTCGAGCAAATTAGGTCAGTTTTGTCCTCCAATAGGTGGTTTACATATTATAAAAAAAAATCACAATAAAGGCCACTAGCATGCCTAGCAAGCCTAGGAATTTCAGGCGGACTAATAATATTGTTGTCCAAGGCTGGGCGCTAAAACAAAGAGGAACACAAGTCCCTTTGTAAATAGATACAGAAAGCAGAAGTTCTCAATTAGATCAGGTAGTCCCCCTTGCCAAACCCTAGCAGTGCGAAACGCCCACACCCCACCTGAGTTTAATAACCGGCTTCCCACGAAAACCGTTAAAGAACTATCTGCAGCACGGAAACATGGAACTGGCTAAAAGTAAGCCGATGATAGGTGCCCCTCTTGTAATGTGCCCGTAGGGAAAAGTAGATGAGAACAAGCGTCCCAGAGAGAACGAGGGACATTTGTCACCGATACTCAGGCGAGAAAGAGACGTCCACATCCGAGGAGGGATGGCGCAGAAGTCGTCCATTGCCTACCTGTTTGTGTGTGTGTTGGTGTGTTTCTTAAGGGCCACTATAAGTTACAAATTACTGGGCTTCCAGTATTATTTCAATGAGAAGTACTAAACCCACAAGCGTGATACGGCTTGCCTAGCAATATGAAGAATGAGCAGTGACTGAGGAAGCAAAGTCTAAGTAATGAGTTTAAGAGATGATAGATTTGTTGTGGAAAAATGGTTACCAGATGAAGGAAGCTGCTGCTTCTTCTGCAACACCACCACCACCAACCACCTACCACTAGCAGCAACACCACTATCACCACCATTTCCAGCAGTAGCACCACTATCAGCAGCACCACCACCACCACCACCAACAGAACCACTACCACTAGCAGCAACACCACTATCAGCACCATTTGAAGGAGTAGTACCACTATCAGCAGCAGCACCACCACCACCAAAGCCGGATGCCTTAAGTTATATTGATTACTTAAGTCACACTGCACACTCACAAATTTTTTATGTTGATGGTTCTGTTCACCAATCCACTGGTGCATCTGGTAGTACTGATCTTGTCATACAGAGTGATAACTGTCATAAAGATATTGGAGCACGCATCAATTACCCTGCAAACAGAACTGCCACATTCCTTGGACTCAAATGCGTCCATGAATCTAAGACTGACACTTTAATTGAAACAGGTTCTTTATCATCCTTAAATGCTCTAAACTCCTTGAGTATAAATAGTGGCATGTTTGTGTCAGAAACCAAACATAGGTATCGTAGGACTGTGGACAATGGAGTTGGAGTACACCTTCCATGGATTCCATCTCACATTGGTCTTCAGATGCACGATAGAACTGATGAATTGGCTAAGGAGGAGTAGACTGCTATCTTGGACTGTCAGCAGTTTGAGAACAATAATAAGAAAAGAACTTCAACTGAACTTTATTGGCTTAAGACTGAAGAAGGCTGACACCAGTCAATCCATCTATCATCATTCTATCATGAAGTAGTATCCACATGTTTATGGCTTCCAACAAAATAAGCAGACTCTTGGATGTCACTACTGCCCGGCTCAGGCCGGGATACGAGTATAGCTAAAATACATGTTTCATGTATAGCTAACATACATGTACCTGTTACTGTGATCTGATCCTCTCTTTAGTGTTAACGTAAATAACTCAGTTTACCGGGAGCCCGGTGGTCTGGTGGCTAAAGCTCTCGCTTCACACACGGAGAGCCCGGGTTCGATTCCTGGCGGCGTAGAAATATTTCGACGTGTTTCCTTACACCTGTTGTCCTGTTCACCTAGCAGCAAATAGATACCTGGGTGTTAGTCGACTGGTGTTGGGTCGCGTCCTGAGGGACAAGAGTGTGGACCCCAGTGGAAATAAGACACAGACAGTCCTTGATGACGCACTGACTTTCTTGGGTTATCCTGGGTGGCTAACCCTCCGGGGATTGAAAATCTTATCTTCTTATTATATCTCTTTTTATTGTAACTGCTTTTCACACAGTTAAGCTACTTACCTTTTTTAACTTTTAAGGTTAAAGTAATTATTACCAGGACCCCAATGAAAATAAGTCACTGAATTTTTTGGGGGGTTATCCTAGGTAATCTACACATACACTGCTATGTATGATATTTTTTATAACTGTATTTATGTGTACATGTACCTAAATAAACTTACAATACCAGATGTAGACAAAATGAAACGAAAACTTGCCTGATAGACAAGTGCCACACCTTGCGTCATTATGTGCTGGAATGCGATAAAAATTAACGAATTCAGAGACAACTCACTCAGAAATGTTAAAGAAATGTCACAGAATTTTATCCACAGTGGTATATTACAAACCCTGACCTTGCTCATTGTATTATTATTATTATAATCAAAAAGAAGCGCTTAGCCACAAGGGCTATACAGCGCTGTTTGCTCATTGTAAATAAAGTATTTTGTGTGTGTATATTTTTTAAACGAACCAGTTGTATCCCACTGAGGCAGGGTGATCTAAAAAGAAAAACGAAAATTTTTCTTAGAAATTTATACAGGAGAAGGGGTTACTAGCCTCTTGCTCCCGGCATTTTAGTCGCCTCTTAGGACACGCCTGGCCTCGTAGCCTTATAACCTATAGAGGAAGAATTCTTTTTCACCTTCCCTTGAAGAAATCTCTTATGTTTTTAACATAATGGTTCAACTGGAGTGATTTTGAAAATTTTTGACAAACTGAGTGTAAAATTGATATATATATATATATATATATATATATATATATATATATATATATATATATATATATATATATATATATATATATATATATATATATATATATATATATATATATATATATATATACAGTAAACAGGTGATTTCAGAATATGCAAAACAACCACTCTGAAAGAATAGAGAAATTCCAAGCGCTTTCGTGACTACTCACATTATCAAGGAACTATGAAAGTGTAAAGTAAAAGGACACAAGTGCAACTAATGTGACATTTATTGTGGCAACGTTTCGCTCTCCAGGAGCTTTATCAAGCCATTACAAACAATACATGGACACAGAGGGTATATAAAGGCTCAGAGTGAGGTGCAATACTTGTGAGGTATCATTTCGATGTTCAATAGTGGTTGTGGTAGTAGTAGTAGTAGTGGTAGTGACAAAAGTAATACAATATGGTAGAGCAATTAATTCGTACATGAATAAAAGGATATAAAATCTGTTACTTTGGTTACCCAAGTAATAGCTTTTATATCCTTTTACTCATGTACGAATTAATTGCTCTACCATATTGTATTACTTTTGTCACTACCACTACTACTACCATTACTACTATTGAACATCGAAATGGTACCTCACAAGTATTGCACCTCACTCTGAGCCTTTATATACCCTCTGTGTCCATGTATTGTTTGTAATGGCTTGATAAAGCTCCTGGAGAGCGAAACGTTGCCACAATAAATGTCACATTAGTTGCACTTGTGTCCTTTTACTTTACATATTGTCGGTAATTCTACCAACTTTATTACAACTATGAAAGTAAAGCATCCAAGGAAGCTATATAAGGGGTCTGGCCAGCACCTCACTATCAGATCCCACAACGGTTAAACACCTGACGCGCGCCGACCCAACTTGGATAGGTCCTTTGCACAACTCACCCCACAAACTATTCTACCCAAGAAAATTTAAAAATTATTTGTCCAGTGTATTATTAAATTATTCCCAAATTCTATCAATTATAAATGGATTTAATTTATATAAACCATATATTTCCTTTGGTTTATATAAATTAGATCCATTTATAATTAATAGAATTTGGGAAGAATTTAATAATACACTGGACAAATAATTTTTAAATTTTCTTGGGTAGAATAGTTTGTGGGGCGAGTTGTGCAAAGGACCTATCCAAGTTGGGTCGGCGCGCGTCAGGTGTTTAACCGTTGTGGGATCTGATAGTGAGGTGCTGGCCAGACCCCTTATATAGCTTCCTTGGATGCTTTACTTTCATAGTTCCTTGATAATGTGAGTAGTCACGAAAGCGCTTGGAATTTCTCTATTCTTTCAGAGTGGTTTTTTGCATATATATATATATATATATATATATATATATATATATATATATATATATATATATATATATATATATATATATATATATATATATATATATATATAATCTTTCATGGTTTATACAACTTTTGATAACATAGATGTGAAAGGGCTTCAGAAATTGAAGAAATCAGAGGGAGTAAAAAACCTTGTATTATACTGAAACTTTCTTTTTATGTTTTAAAGTGCACATTATATAAAAATGCTCTATAAAAGACATTATATAATAATGCTTTATATACGACATTTCATAAGAGAGGATTTTAAAATAAAACAGTAGAAGGTTATGCAGAAATTTATGATAAAATATACAAATTGTACTAAAGTTTTTCACTACACAATGATGATGAGATACATAAGAGAAACACACACCCTGGTCATGTAATACATATACAGAGAGCATACAAGGGTTTACGGCACTCTGTTCTACTCTAGTAGAGGAAATATATACAAGTGTATAAGCATACTTCTGGGAACTTTGTAAATATACAAGTATACAACCCCATCATATTTCTAAAAAAAAAAGGGCTCATGTTATCCAAATTAACCAAATGACCAGTAATCTAATATAATATTAATTAATTTATTCCGTATAATAGTTTCAGAAATGTAATAGTATATAAGACAGCCCATCAGACACAGACACACACACAGATGATGTGAAGTTAATGAGAAGAACCTAAGAGGCAGGGCCAGGAGCTGAGTCTCGACCCCTGCAACCACAATTAGGTGAGTACAATTAGGCGCGTACACACACACACAGACACACACAGAGGAGCCGAGTCTCAACCCCTGCAACCACAAATAGATGAGTACACACATACACACGATTCTGTACACCGTGTACGTCAGACCCATATTGGAGTATGCAGCACCAGTTTGGAACCTACTTCTGGCCAAGCACGTCACGAAAGTAGGGGAAGTGCGATGGTTTGCAACGAGACTAGTCCCAGAGCTAAGGGGCATGTCCTACGAGGAGAGGTTAAGAGAAATCGACCTGACAACACTGGAGGATAAGAGGGACATGATAACGACATATAAAATACTGAAAGGAATCGACGAGGTGGACATACACAGAATGTTCCGGAGATGGGACACAGCAACAAGGGGGTCACATTTGGAAGTGGAAGAGTCAGATGAGTTGCAGGAATGTTAAGAAGCGTTTCTCCAGTCAGAGTTGTCAGGAAGTGGAATAGTCTAGAAAGTGATGTAGTGGAGGCCGGATCCAAACATATCTTTAAGAGGAGGTATGATAAAGTTCACGGAGCAGGGACAGCGTGACCAAGTAGCGACCAGTGAAGAGGCGGTCCAGGAGCTATGAATCAACCCCTGTAACCACACTTAGGTGGGTTCAGTTAGGTAAGAACACACACACCACATGTGCATACACCACACATTCAACAGGCCAAGTGTCCCATCGACAAGTGTTTTTGACAAATGGTAACTACTAATAGTTTCTTTTGACTTGTATATCAGACAATCCATCACTGATAATTACTCCTGACTTACCTACGAGACAGCCCATCACTGAGAGTTATGTCTAAGTTATATTATTGCCAGAGTTATGCAAATAATCCAAAATTACATTTTATATTCATGATGAAACAGTAAGCAGTACTGTGTAAAGTAGAAATTAATACACTTTTAGAAATGGCTGAGCCATCCTTGATACAGGAGCCACAGCCAAGGATGAGACAGGAACCAGAGCCAACGATAATACAGAAGCCAGAGTAAGCAATGATACAGAAGCCAGAGTAAACAATGATACAGGAGCCAGAATAAACAATGATACAGGAGCCAGAATAAACAATGATACAGGAGCCAGAATAAACAATGATACAGGAGCCAGAATAAACAATGATACAGGAGCCAGAATAAACAATGATACAGGAGCCAGAATAAACAATGATACAGGAGCCAGAATAAACAATGATACTAGAGCCAAAGTAAACAATGACGCAAGAGCCAGAGTAAACAGTGATACAGGAACCAAAGTAAACAATGATACAAGAGCCAGAATTAACAGTGATACAGGAGCCAGAGTAAACACATCCTAACTGATGTTTACTTTTTGTATAGATAAATGACTTATTTTTCAAAGCAAAACAACACTAAGAAATGACTTGAAGTGTGCGGTGTTCATGACTGGTACACTGTGCAAGTGGTGTTCATGACTGGTACACTGTGCAAGTGGTGTTCATGACTGGTACACTGCGTAAGTGGTGTTCATGACTGGTACACTGTGCAAGTGTTCATGACTGGTACACTGCGTAAGTGGTGTTCATGACTGGTACACTGTGCAAGTGGTGTTCATGACTGGTACACTGTGCACGTGGTGTTCATGACTGGTACACTGTGCACGTGGTGTTCATGACTGGTACACTGTGCAGGTATTTGTGAACTTGGTGTTCATGACTGGTACACTGTGCAGTAATTTATTTTCAGTAACATTCATTATGAAAGACTGTCCATTCAAGGAACAACACCCTAGTGTTCGTTGTTTGTTCATGCAAGAACTAACATCCTGGTGTTCAGTGTTCGTCAATACAAGGACTAACATTCTGGTGTTCAGTGTTCGTCAATACAAGGATTAACACCCTGGTGTTCAGTGTTCGTCAATACAATGAACAATACTCGGGTGCTCAGTCATTCACTTAAGAAAACTCAAAACAGTACACAATTATAGATAAAAAAATATTTTTATAACCATTACATTTTGGATGTGACAATTTAAACAAGCAGCACCCGCTTTCCTCGTTTAATGACATATTATCCTCTGTATGGGGAAGCGTTAAACTGGTATGAGTATTTTTAATATTGTAAAATATTGCTACTGTAATATTAATATTTACTATTTTACTAGTAACATTAATATTAATTATTATTATTTCGCTAAATCTGATTGGGAAGGGAAGGTAGTTAAGTTTGTTGTAAGAAGACAATTCGTATTTCTTGGATCAAGAGCCCTTCACAAGGGTACGGACAGATATCGCAAAACCGTGTGTCAACGATGATCCGTTAAGGAAAGATTCTCATACACTTCCATTGTTATGCAATTACTAATGCATAAGGTGCAATGTGATCATCTTATGACACGAGGTGCAATGTGATCATCTTATGACACGAGGTACAATGTGATCATCTTATGACACGAGGTGCAATGTGATCATCTTATGACACAAGGTGCAATGTGATCATCTTATGACACAAGGTGCAATGTGATCATCTTATGACACGAGGTGCAATGTGATCATCTTATGACACAAGGTGCAATGTGTTGATCTTATGACAAGAGACGAAATGTGGAGATCTTACGACACGGTGAAATGTAATCAGGTGCTTTACACTGTCACTACTACTGTGACCAGGTGCTTTACACTGTCACTACTATACTGTGACCAGCTGTTTTACTACATTGTAAATACTAAAATCTTCATTACTAAACATGTGAATGTTCATCAAAAAATTCCAATATTTAACTAAAGAAAACACAGCAGTAACATTGTATGTTGTTATAAGCTACTTCCAAAACATTCCTCAATGCATCTAAAATTCTTAATGTCAGTACCTGACCAGGCGGGCTGTGGTTCGTGCGCTGGATTGCGTGCTGCCGGCAGTATCAACCTGGTTGATCAGACGCTGATCCATCGTGAGGCCTGGTCATGGACCGGGACGCGAGGGCGTTGATCCCCAGAACATCCTCCAGATCTGAGATCTGATATGTTCTTAATGTTCTCAGTGCTGCGTACTACAACTTGGGCCTGACGTACACGGTTTACAGTGTCATGAATGACTGCTTAGATGTCTAAACACTATTCTTAGGTTTACCAGACGAGTATTTGGTGCAGTAGTTATTTGGTTGATGTGTGCCTCAGGGGATATACACGGTATGATACTCACTCCAACGTCCTCCTTGAGTGAGGTTTTCAACCTTTGCTCCCCGAGCCTGTGCTCCATCTCCAGTTTTCATTGTCCTCCCCAAGCTTCGTAACTTTGGACATGCTGGAGCTAAACGCCAGGAGCCACTTGTCAGACCAGGCTTCTAGCCTGTCCAGATCCCTTTGTAGCCTTTCCTAGTCCTCGTTCACTTGTATTTTCGTGATTAGTTTCACGTCATCTGCGAACAGTAACACCTCTGATTCTATCCCTTCTGTCATGTTGTTCACGTACACAAGAAACAGCACCGGCACTCAGACTGATCCTTGTGGAACCAAACTCGTCACATTATACGGGTGTATTATACACTTGTGTTGTTATACAGGTGTGTTATAACACCTATTATACAGGCGTTTTATGTGATATACAGATGTGGTTATACACCTGCATTATACAGGTATTTCATATACCTGTTTACACAGCTGTTATTCTGATTTGTCACACACCTGCGATACACACATGTGTGTCACCTGCGATATGCACAGGTGTCACACACCTGCGATATACACAGGTGTTACACACCTGCGATATACACAGGTGTCACACACCTGTGATATATCCAGATGTGCCACACACCTGCGATATACACAGGTGTGTGTCACACCTGCGATATACACAGGTGTGTCACACGCCTGCGATGTACACAGGTGCGTCACACGCCTGCGATATACACAGGTGTGTCACATGCCTGCAATACACAGGTGTTTTACACTTGATATATACAGGTGTTTTACGCCTGATATATACAAGTGTTTTACACCTGATATATTCAGGTGTTCCATACCTGATGTATTCAGGTGTTCCATACCTGATATAGACAGGTGTTCTAAACCTGTGTTATTATACACCTGTTATATAGCTGTTATTCGCCTGTATTTCTATACGAGTATTATACACCTGTGTTATTATACAGGAATTCTCTTCTACAAGTGAATTGCTTGTAACACCTGTTATACAAGCGTGTTATACACAGGTTTGATATACACTTGTTCTGTTACACCTGTGTTTTACACCTGTTCTGGTATACGTATATTTATTATATAAGAGCGCTATTATTTAAGTATGCACTTATAAATCTTTGTTACAGATCTGTCTTGTTATACGAATGTGATGATATTCAGCTGTTTCCTGAAGTATTTACTAATTGTCAAGTACGTTACATTACAAGATTCGTCATTAAGAGACGATTACCTGCCTTGCAATGCATGAGAAAGTTATTTTCCCTATTGCAGAAACAAACTGTATCTTAACTCTGTAGACTATGAATAAAAATGAATAATGTTCCGTATTTATACTAATATAAACGCTAAAAGTCAATTGATACGGACATAATTATGATGTAAATATAAACTTTTCGCCTGGGCTGCAGTTTTATCATACGAGTACAGATCAATTACACTCCTGCACACGTCACTGCACTAACAAAACCCCTCGTGGGCGAAACAGTTAATACTATGTCTGGTCTTATATGTATATCTCATTTACATACTGAGGGTGTACAATTAATAGGTAAACATAAGCACAGTGATTAACAAATTCATTTATCCGGAACCTTTAACAGTGGGAATCCTCAATGCCCGTATAATGCATTCTTTATAATAGGAGTTAACATAGCATTTTTTTATTAATCAACAAGAAATTTCCTAATGAGCTTTATCTTTAGATATCTACTACAGCTAGATTCTAAACCAAAATATACAGCCTGTAGAAAATAATCACTCTAAAAGATGTATCTATCTTTCAGCGTTATTGATCAAAGTAAAGTGACATCTGCAGCATGTTGAAACAATGAAAGACTTGTAATATTAAGTAATAGTGTTTGGTCCACACAAGAATGAGAATTAACCACAGCTCTGCCCTTGTCAACAGCGAATTATAACCACTAACTTTATAGTCAACACATCGAACATCGTTATATATTATTTGTTATATAGTTCACCAGTGTTTTACGCTCAGTTTATCGTGGTTTCCTTTTATGCACGAATGAGTAAGTCCGTGTGGATGATTCATAGTAGTATTAGAGGCTCGATCCTTAGTCACAGCATCTCATCAAGGTTTGTGACCAGTTAGACAGTTGCCAACTGCTTAAGTTTATAATGGTGATTATGTGAGGAACTATATATATATATATATATATATATATATATATATATATATATATATATATATATATATATATATATATAAGCGACTATTGGCAGAAAGGTGGGCTAGTGCAAAGATGAGTAGTGGGGGGGGGGGTTGAAGAGGATTGGAATAGTTTTAAAAATGCAGTATTAGAATGTGGGGCAGAAGTTTGTGGTTATAGGAGGGTGGGGGCAGGAGGAAAGAGGAGTGATTGGTGGAATGATGAAGTAAAGGGTGTGATAAAAGAGAAAAAGGTAGCTTACGAGAGGTTTTTACAAAGCAGAAGTGTTATAAGAAGAGCAGAGTATATGGAGAGTAAAAGAAAGGTGGAGAGAGTGCAAAAGGAGAGCAGATGAAAGAGTGGGAGAGGCACAGTCAAGAAATTTTAATGAAAATAAGACAAAATTTTGGAGTGAGTTTAACAAGTTAAGAAAGCTTTGGGAAAGTATGGATTTGTCAGTTAAAAACAGAGTAGGGGAGTTAGTAGATGAGGAGAGGGAGGTATTAGGTAGATGGCGAGAATATTTTGAGGAACTTTTAAATGTTGAGGAAGAAAGGGAGGCGGTAATTTCATGCACTGGCCAGGGAGGTATACCATCTTTTAGGAGTGAAGAAGAGCAGAATGTAAGTGTGGTGGAGGTACGTGAGGCATTACGTAGAATGAAAGGGAGTAAAGCAGCTGGAACTGATGGGATCATGACAGAAATGTTAAAAGCAGGGGGGGATATAGTGTTGGAGTGGTTGGTACTTTTGTTTAATAAATGTATGAAAGAGGGGAAGGTACCTAGGGATTGGCGGAGAGCATGTATAGTCCCTTTATATAAAGGGAAAGGGGACAAGAGATTGTAAAAATTATAGAGGAATAAGTTTACTGAGTATACCAGGAAAAGTATACGGTAGGGTTATAATTGAAAGAATTAGAGGTAAGACAGAATGTAGAATTGCGGATGAGCAAGGAGACTTCAGAGTAGGTAGGGGATGTGTAGATCAAGTGTTTACATTGAAGCATATATGTGAACAGTATTTAGATAAAGGTAGGGAAGTTTTTATTGCATTTATGGATTTAGAAAAGGCATATGATAGAGTGGATAGAGGAGCAATGTGGCAGATGTTGCAAGTATATGGAATAGGTGGTAAGTTGCTAAATGCTGTAAAGCGCTTTTATGAGGATAGTGAGGCTCAGGTTAGGGTATGTAGAAGAGAGGGAGAATACTTCCCGGTAAAAGTAGGTCTTAGACAGGGATGTGTAATGTCACCATGGTTGTTTAATATATTTATAGATGGGGATGTAAAAGAAGTAAATGCTAGGGTGTTCGGGAGAGGGGTGGGATTAAATTATGGGGAATCAAATTCAAAATGGGAATTGATACAGTTACTTTTTGCTGATGATACTGTGCTTATGGGAGATTCTAAAGAAAAATTGCAAAGGTTAGTGGATGAGTTTGAGAATGTGTGTAAAGGTAGAAAGTTGAAAGTGAACATAAGGTGATGAGGGTATCAAATGATTTAGATAGAGAAAAATTGGATATCAAATTGGGGAGGAGGAGTATGGAAGAAGTGAATGTTTTCAGATACTTGGGAGTTGACGTGTCGGCGGATGGATTTATGAAGGATGAGGTTAATCATAGAATTGATGAGGGAAAAAAGGTGAGTGGTGCGTTGAGGTATATGTGGATTCAAAAAACGTTATCTATGGAGGCAAAGAAGGGAATGTATGAAAGTATAGTAGTACCAACACTCTTATATGGATGTGAAGCTTGGGTGGTAAATGCAGCAGCGAGGAGACGGTTGGAGGCAGTGGAGATGTCCTGTCTAAGGGCAATGTGTGGTGTAAATATTATGCAGAAAATTCGGAGTGTGGAAATTAGGAGAAGGTGTGGAGTTAATAAAAGCATTAGTCAGAGGGCACAAGAGGGGTTGTTGAGGTGGTTTGGTCATTTAGAGAGAATGGATCAAAGTAGAATGACATGGAAAGCATATAAATCTATAGGGGAAGGAAAGAGGGGTAGGGGTCGTCCTCGAAAGGGTTGGAAAGAGGGGGTAAAGGAGGTTTTGTGGGCGAGGGGCTTGGACTTCCAGCAAGCGTGCATGAGCGTGTTAGATAGGAGTGAATGGAGACGAATGATACTTGGGACCTGACGATCTATTGGAGTGTGAGCAGGGTAATATTTAGTGAAGGGATTCAGGGAAACCGGTTATTTTCATATAGTTGGACTTGAGTCCTGGAAATGGGAAGTACAATGCCTGCACTTTAAAGGAGGGGTTTGGGATATTGGCAGTTTGGAGGGATATGTTGTGTATCTTTATACGTATATGCTTCTAAGCTGTTGTATTCTGAGCACCTCTGCAAAAGCAGTGATAATGTGTGAGTGAGGTGAAAGTGTTGAATGATGATGAAAGTATTTTCTTTTTGGGCATTTTCTTTCTTTTTTGGGTCACCCTGCCTCGGTGGGAGACGACCGACTTGTTGAATATATATATATATATATATATATATATATATATATATATATATATACTAAAAATATTGGTTTACGCAAATCATTTAGCTTTCAAAAATTACGATCAGTAAGCTTACTGTTTCGAAAATATTTATAGAGTATTTTGCCCATTTTTCAACTACAGAAAAATAAGGGCAGGTGAAAATGTAACCAACGCTGGTGGCCCAAAATAAAAAAAAACCTGTGTCTATTTTTCTTTCTCAGCTTTTCCTCATGATCGTCTTTCTACCTAACGTTATGGTCACACAAAGATTTATAAAATATTCCATAGCTAATATCACAACTATATTCTGTATTAAGTTGACGGCGTTAATAAACTGCTCTTCAAGTATCCAGGTTGAACAACAGTAGTGGCAGCAACAGTAGCAGCAGCACCAGCGAGGAACACCCTGCACCTGCAGTACAAGCAACACACGATTAATGAAGCACTTTATTATTAGTAGTATTAAGAAGCCCGCGAAGGCCATTCAGAGCAAGGAGTGGTGGAGGCTCGATCCTCCATCCACAGATCGTGAGGTCCCACTCTTACAACCAGGTTTCCCATGCGTCATGATGCACTTGCAGAAGCGTAAAGGACATCCTGATTTTAGATAAATATCTTTCAAATTTTCTTCCAGGTGAACCCCCTTCCCTAAAAAAATGACGTAAAAGATGCAGACATATTGCATATACATCCATCAGTGTACATATATATGTCGTGCCGAAGAGGTAAAACTAGCGATTTTGGCTTAACAGCAAAGCTGTTCTTGCTGAATAAGGCAAGGGAAAATTTGTGTATGCAATAATTTCGCAAAACTGATTCTGACCCTAACGAAAAAAAAATATGTTTCATTGTTTGTTTATTACTAATTTATTGTAAATTTATCTAAAATATATTTAGCTGGTTTAGGCTAAATAAAATTGCACTTGTTGTAATAAGTTTTTTTTTTAAAGTTTTCTAAGGTTCTTTTGGTACAAAATTATTAATTTTGCAGTAACATAAATGAAAAGATATATCTTTAAACGTACAAGAGAAAATTTTAGAAAGGAATTAATTTTAAACGAGTTCTTGCTAACTGACCAGTTTTAATTATTCGGCACGACATTTTATATATATATATATATATATATATATATATATATATATATATATATATATATATATATATATATATATATATATATATATATATATATATATATATATATTAGTAAAAGTATACTTTTAAAACTTTTGCAGCAGTGTCTAAGAGTGTGTGTATATCACGATTAGCGTACTGAGGATTGATCCTCCAACAATCCTTGTGCTGAAAATTAACATTATTGGAGTATACTTAGTGACTGTTTCGGGGGTCAACGCCCCTGCGGCCTGGTTAGTGACCAGGCATCGTGGTGGATCAGGGCCTGATCAACCAGACTGTTACTGCTGGCCACACGCAAACCTACGTACGAACCACAGCCTTGCTAGTCAGGTACTGACTAGATGCCTGTCCAGTGTCTTCTTGAAAACAGCCAAGGGTCAACTGGGAGGCAGTTGAACAGTTCGACGATTACTGTGTTGTCTCTTAGCGTACTCGTGGAGCCCCTGGGGGGATGCATCTCCTGTCAAATCTTTTGCTTTCGTAGGGAGTGATTTTCGTGTGCAAATTTGGTACTAACCGCTCTAGGATTTTCCAAGTGTATATTATTATGTATTGTTTTCGCCTGCGTTCCAAGGAATATAAATCGAGGGATTTCAACCGTTCCTAGTAATTTAGGTGCTTTATCGTACTTATGTTTGCCGTGAAGGTTCTCTATACATTCTCCAGGTCAGCAATATCACCTGTATTGAAAGAGGCCGTTAGTGTACAGCAATATTCCAGCCTAGAGAGAACAAGCGATCTGAAGAAAATCATCACTGGCTTGGCGTCCCTAGTTTTGAAGGTTCTCATTATCCCTCCTATCATTTTTCTAGCAGATGTGGTAGGTCAACTATACAAACGATCATTAAGGGTACGTGCAACTTATTCACCTTCAGTTCTGGGTAATTTCATCCCTGAATTAGGGATTAATTTCTCAGCATACATACACAGATAACTTTCTCCGTATACTTAGCCTTGCTGCTCTTGTGTGTACATCATTCTGCATCCACAACATTTTTGGGGGAAGGTCACACGGAGAATCTTCCCACAATATTTACCTTTTGTTTCAACAAGTACATCATGACGGACTAAATAAATGATTTCTGAAATCTGAAAATGTTATTGTTGACTTTTGGTACTTTATTTACCATTTAAATAAATTTTGTATCTTAACCAGTGACTCCATGTACACAAAAGAAATATATACCTGTTTGTACTTACCCCCTGTGGAGGCGCCCTCCCGCGGGGAACTTTCTATGTACGTGGAGTCAGTGATGATGACCTCCGTGGAGAGCCTGTACACGTGCAGGATGGAGGCTGTGCAGCGAAGGATAAGCACACCTTGTTGGAAGTGTTCATGTTGTAACAGCATCTGTAGACCAGACCATGATGCTTCACACCCGTCACTGTCTGTCTCACCAGGATACACCACTACTGTCTCTCGCGATGCCTGTCAGTAATAAATACATATCCATATGTACATTTCTTTCTTATATGGGAGTCACTAAGTGTATGAGCAGGAGGCAAGGCTCGAACCTCTGTGCGCTAAGACGAATGCACTACCTATTATTATTATTATTATTATTATTATTATTATTATTATACATATATGTTCAAGTACTAAATACGTAGGAGTCATAAAATGTAAGCGTAATGAGAGGTAATCAGGTTGAAAATGAAGAAGTGGGGGGTAAGATCAAATTCTTGGATCAAGAGATTGTCACCTTCCTAACATAGGTAGTCTCTATCGTTATGTTATTAGACAAAGAATGGAGCTTCCACTATTTATGCTGAGTGACCCAAGCGGACACGGACGGGGTATGAAGTCTAGCCCATATGGGTTAACCACTTCATATAAATTACATAAATTAACACAGACTTATTACAGTGATTGTTTTTTTAAGTTAACATGTCACATTGATTTTCTTTAATATAATATTACCTGCTACTCTCTTGCTAGTTTGTACATTACATTGTAACTCCACATATTTATTTATTTAATGTCTTTGCAAACAGTACACTGAGATTTTGCATTTACAATAGTGGGTTGCAATGCAAAGAGAACCTCTATTATGCCTGGCATTATGGGCCAACTTAACATTATTGGCTTACAGACTACTTAACACTAAGGATTATATCATAGTTGTACAGTAGGATAGTAATTATTTCATAGTTGTACAGTAGATTATTAATTATAAGTGAATCTAATTTATATAAGACAAAAGATATATTCATATATTCAAAAATGCTTTTTGTGAAAACAATGATTCAATTTTATTCCTGTCAGCAATGGATAAAAGGTTCAAAGTGATTGTTGAAGTTATGATGTGGGAGAACATAAGTGAGTATGTGTGTACTGAGTATTTAGCATTTAGTCTAGGGTGATTAAGTGGCTTTTGAGGCAACTATTACTTACAAATTCTAGAAACATGAAAATATAATAATAAAGCGCTAACTAGGTATTCCCAGTAAGGGGATACCTGTAACTGCTTCTTAATTTTTTTTAAATAAACACATATTACTTATAATGAAGAATCCGCTAAGAAAAGACTTTGAAATGAGCTGAAGTAACAACTCTCAATTTTTTAAATACATGACAGGAAATCCTAGCATGAACCCGGGCTTCTCAATGTCCCATATCATATTCCTTCCTTTGTGATCCCAACTTCTCCAAATCCTCCTCATCCTAAATCAAGAAAGAATAAATTATTTGCACCAATATACAGCTGAACAAACAGCCGATCATCTATCTCAACCAGACAATTCAGTGGACCTCAAATAGCTGTGTGGATACAATATATGTAAGAATATCAGTGGTTATTGTAATATCTAGAGTTACTCACGACCGCCAAAATACCGATATATACATCCACGATCCTGTTCAGCAAAAACATTCTTTCACTACAGTACTATTATACAATACATACACAGCCAGAACTTAGATTTTAGCAATTTAGCAGCTTTCCAAGCTGTGGCAGGTTAATAACACTATCACCATACTGACCACTAAATACTGAACACGCTTGTATGGTACAGACTACCAAAACTGGCATAGAACTTCAAGAAATACGAAAACACAGGACTGATTACCTCTCGACACACCAGACACAAGGGAAGCATTAGACGAGTGCAGTAGATTTGGCGCTCACCGGGTGGTAACAAACGTCTCTGACGGTTTCCAAGGATGAAGAACTATACTCGTATGTTGCGTCCAAGGGAGTTTGTGAACTTGCATAACCCACCCTAATTCCTTTCCTGGCCAAAATTCCTTCCCTTGGACTTGAAATTTCTTCCTTGGGGGTCCAAATCGACCCCACAGTGAACCACTGACCTAAAACGAGTCACGCTTACCCTCAGAAAGGAATATTGATTTACAACCACAAACATAATTATAGCTCAGTGTTGGTAAAATGAGATGTAACTAACCAGGTGTCCATTGATATGCCAAGCGAGGGTGGTGGCTGGATAGGAGTAAGGGGATGAGCAGTTCAGCAGCAGCAGATCACCAACTTGATAGTTCTCCCGTCGCCCTGTGATGGTCGGGCCCCGCGCTGGAATGTCTGGAATTTTTTTTTATATAATTATTTACCTACTGCAGTGTAAATACGAGTCAGGTAAAAGATGGCCGGTAACAGTGTCAGCAGGCAAGAGGCCTACTAACACTGAGTACTCTGCTCTACCTACGGTCAATATGTAGCGTGAGGCAACAATAAACTGTTACCTCTGTAATCTGCTTATTAACCCACACTACCATATATATGATAAAATATATAAATTATTTTGAAGTAAACACCGAGGTTACCTCATGAGATAAACTAAATATTTCTATCTAGATTAAAAACTATACTGTATTATCTAGATGGTGAAGGCAAGAATATTAAAGTAGAAGGCTCTCTTCCCACTAACCATTTCCTCTGGTCACTACCCGCATGAAATACGGAGAAAATTTGAGACATTCCAAATTAAAAAAACAGTCTTGGTGAGATGAAAGCGGATGGAAAGTATAGACTATGGAATACTACTTATTAGCACTGTTCATACCGCAAATGCTCTTATTGCTCGTCTGTTATCCAGGGAACTGTGTGCATCAGTAGTCCCTCTTCTACTTACTACTAGTTATTAGTTCTGGATATTGTCGTGCAGGTGGACGCCCACCACAGCTACGACTACCATAACCACCCCTTCTATATCTACTTCTGTCACTGTTACAGTTAATTTGTATCATTCGTAAAAACTGAGAGATCTCCCAAAGAAGTTTATGGAAAAAAAGGTTTATCGGGACCAGCAGCTTCAACTGAGGTCCAGCGCTGTGGGTCATCTACCAGATGACCCACAGCGACGGTCACAAACTTGGAGAGAATCTAGGCTTCTCCCTGAACCTCTCCAAATGTAAACTAGTGTATTCCAGCCAGGTCGCCAATAAGTCACAGCCGCCATGCAAGGCACTGGTCCGGAACAAGCTTTTCTTGTGATAACGTTTTGCTCTATATAGAGCTTTATCAAGTTAAATTTTGTTCTGCACTAGAGTTTTTACATTATTACTGTGTTAAGTTCATTGACAGTAGTACTCTTCCCATTGTAACTTCTATCCCGGCGATGGATATATTCTTACTGAGGTTTATACTGCCTCTAAGAGGCAGGCTATGTGCTCCCGGAGAGAGAGCGGAGGATGGAGTTTGGTTTTGTCTGTCTTAACTTTTAACTACTGTGCGGTGTGCCTGTGCTGTATATACGAGGTGGAAAAATTCACCATCATGTCTTATATTTCTTTCCTGAGCGGACCATAAAGGCAGTGGAAGGTCTCTGTTATATCTCTTAAAGCTCAGCCGAGATGATCATCATAAGGCTCAAACACGCGTCAGGAAAAATGTTACTTCTTTTGATAAATAATAGCACCACTTCCCGTACGAGTGGAGGATGGAGAGAAACACTTGTGTTTTTGTCAACCATAAAATGTCGAGTTGGTGGTTGCCACACATGTACTCCCGTGTTGGTGATTGCCACACATGTACTCCCGTGTTGGTGGTTGCCACATACACGTACTATCGTGTTGGTGGTTGCCGCGCACACGTGCTCTCGTGTTGGTGGTTGCCACACACACGTACTCCCGTGTTGGTGGTTGCCACACACACGTACTCTCGTGTTGGTGGTTGCCACACATGTACTCCCGTGTTGGTGGTTGCCACACACACGTACTCTCGTGTTGGTGGTTGCCACACATGTACTCCCGTGTTGGTGGTTGCCACACATGTACTCCCGTGTTGGTGGTTGCCACACATGTACTCCCGTGTTGGTGGTTGCCACACACACGTACTCTTGTGTTGGTGGTTGCCACACACACGTACTCTCGTGTTGGTGGTTGTCACACACATGAACTCCCGAGTTGGTGATTGTCACACATTTTCTCACTCTGTGTTGACAAGAAAAACTTCAAGGTTGAAGTTCCTCATAATTAATGTCTTTCACATACAAGTTTCCTTTAATTAAGTTCTCGACACACATATACATAACTAATAAAGTCCTTGGTTCGAAAAAGTGAAACTTTTGTTGTGTAAAATTCCCACTTTACTCAGCAAGACTGTGCGCCAAGTTTGTATACAATAGTTTTGTTGGTAAAGTTAGTAGGTACAGACTATGATCATGACACTATGTTTTTTCTTCTTCCAGTTTTGCTGTCGTGGAGTCATCTTGTGCATTTCAGGTTCCATATTTTTGCTTCTCTTGGGACCATTTAGAATGTACATGCACTTCAATTTTTTTAAGAGTATGTGGCCATTTTGATATCTGCCATTAACGGTGATGAATCTCTGGAAAAAAAAAGTTTATTTTATTTAATTAATATAAAACAACGTATCAGATGCCGTGGACTAAGACAAAAAAATAAAATTATATACCTAGATATCATTGCGAAATCGTTTAATACTAAAACACCTACCACTCAACCTGGCATTAAGACAGACGCCCTTTAGTTTCTAAGGCTAAACAGCCATTTTGAGAACTTTACTATACTAAATCCAGATGCACTATTAACGTCAGGTGCGAGTAGATCGAGGTGTGGGAGTGTGCGGAGAGAAGATCGAGCCCACCATTTTGCGATAAATGACCCAAACTGATTTAGCGCTTCATATAAGTATAATATAATAATACAGGATTCGAAGACGTACGAGTGTAGATGGTCGTTTCTGGTCTCGTCTGAGGCTCTATTTTCAGAGTTTGCCGATGCATTCGTTTGTGATTTACAGTTCAATACATACACTGAAAGCGAGGAGATGCTGGTTATGACGCTCACTGACTCTTGTAAACCAATACTTCTCGGCTCTACTCAATTACGGATGGGAGTTCCTATGTTTTACAAACTAAGAGCTGCTATCTTTTCTCAGCATTATTTTAAAGAGATACTCCAGGTGTTGAAAATATTTAGCGTTAGGCAATATACATAATGATACTAGGGTAAAGCTAGAGCTAAGGAGAGCTAGAGTTTATATTTGGCAGATGACTCTCTTATGAGTCAGATGGAGAATAAATGATCACTGATAGATTGATATCAATGGGAGAGGTACAACCAGAATGAACCTGCTTTTGGTTGCCCATCTTATGGTGTTATACTGTAACTGTATAATGGCTTCATACAATATTAGTCCAGCTGAGAGGATCTCTGAAACATGAGAGAAGGTAACGAAAGATGTGAAAGCTCTTTATCCAGTGGTAAACCAAGCTCGACTCCACCTTGGAAAATTTTCTTCAAAGGGATTACCATGTTCATACCAAACAATCCCTCAAATCCAAACTCCGTCCCATATACATAACAGTAAGGTTCCATCCAGTGCTAAAATGGTTGATCGAGTCAGAACAAGTTGAAGTTCGATGTGGGCTACCTAAATATTTATTTTACTAGTTCAGAAACTAAAGACAGAATGCGATTAGCAGGTCATCCAAGAGAGATGTGAATACTCAAGAACTATATTATGTGTGGTGACAGCCTTGCTGGTAAGGTTCGTAACATAGGTTTTCATACTCATTGGAGGTCAAAGATCACATTCGTGTAGACTATTTGAGTGTTGTATGTTCAATGCCTTTCCCTGATCCAAACACCGGTTCTATTGGTAACATCACAATATTTTGTGATTGTTACCACCCAGTTATCCAACCACTAGTTCTAGTGGTAACATCACGATGTTTAGTAACTCACCACCCACTTATCCAAACACCAGTTACAACCAATCTTCATAATAACGAGGTTTCGCTTTAAGTGTAGCTAGGTAATATGAACTTCCGACTTTTTGTATATCTTTGTTACGCAATTGTTGGTGACATCCTCCTCTTGTACCCGCTACTGTCAGCAGTTATATCGTCATGTTTAGTGATTATCATTACGCGTGTTTATCCAGGAACACTTTTTTTCAAATTCGAAGTTTATTCTCTATAAGGATTACAATGCTGAGTTTACAGAATTTGGTTATTGTGTGGTTTACGTGTAGTAAAATAATGATTACAGAGTGTACCACTAGAACACCTAGCATGGCTAGGCATTTCGGGCAGACTTAGTTTAATTCTTTATTTTAAAATATTACAAATTATGAGGTAAGTTGGTATTATGGCTAAGTGACTAAATACTAGTTTGACTTGACCCGCTCTCACTTGTCCCAGGTCCTTTTCCCCTCCCTCCCTCCCTCACCCTATCTCAGCATACAGCCCTCCTATGTCAATCACCAGCCACAAAGTCCACACAAACTCCTTTATCTCTCTGCCTCATTTCCCCAGTCCCACCTTACGCATTTCCCTCACCTTCCCTCTCTCACTTTTCCTCTCCTTCCTTTTTTTTATGCTTAATGTCCTATTTCGCTCATCTTTCCTCTGTTCCTCTTATTCTCCCTTTCCCTTCATCTCCCCTCTAATTCTTCCCCCCCCCATTATCTCTTTCTCCTTTATTCCCTCTTCCTTGCTTCATCTCCCTCCTTGCCTGCCTTTCTCTACCACCTGCCATCACAATAATCCCGCAGTGTCAGCCGGGATCAACTAAGTCTCAAGAAGTACAATTTATTCTACAGAGTTTTCCAACTGGTCCTGAGGACGCTGCCCTCCACTTATCACCTCGTGTTGTGTGAGGATTCCCTGCTCTTAACCCCCTTCCTCCTACACACGTGCGCACATACACACTGTACGTCAGGCCCATATTGAAATATGCAGCACCAGTATAAACTCACACCTGGTCAAGCACATCAAGAAATTTGAGAAAGTGCAAAAGCTTGAAGCAAGACTAGTCTCGGAGCTAAAAGGTATGTCCCACAAGGAGAGGTTAAAGGAAGTCGACCTGACGACACTGGAGGACAGCAGAGATGGATGGATGGGGGGCATGATAACGACATAAAATACTGAGAGGAATTGAAAAGATGGTTAGTGACACCTGGATAGGACAGCTGGTGTCACTGGGTCAGAAGCCGTGCTCCTTCCTTAAGTGGTGGTGACCTGACTGGGTGGGCCATTGGTCTAAGCCGGAGGTTGACATGGACCTGCCCCGCATGGGCCAGTAGGCCTGCAGCAGTTTTCCTTCTTTCTTATGTTCTTGTTTCAGAGATGGGACACAGCAACAAGGGGTTACAACTGGAAATTGAAGATTCGGAAGGGTCATAAGGATGTTACGAAGTATTTCTTCAGCCACAGAATTATCAGGAAGAAGAACAATCTGGAGAGTGATGTAGTGGAGGCAAAATTCCCGTATCAATGAATAATAGGTGCACACGAGTTCAGTGTTCAGCTAGGCACTAAGGTTCCACAACACCACGTCGGAACGCAAAAAAAAAAAAAAAAATAGTAACAGGGGAAAGGAATCAACAGAGAACGAACTTGAAAATTACTCCATTAACCTGATGGGAAATATTTCAGGCTCCTTGGTCAGTAACTGTCACTGAGCGACGTAGACCGGGCTGCTTCTTGAAGACTTTGCCTACACGAAGCGAAAAAGTTTAAAACTCTTGAAGTGAACCTTGCGTTTAAATGGGTATCCCTTGAATTCCCCGTATTCTCCCCTTACAGTCCTCATTCTCGCTAATTCTCTCTTCCATCCCTCCAGCTGCTATATTTCTCTCTCTCTCTCTCTCTCTCTCTCTCCTATTTAACCCATTGCTTGATTCTCCCTTGCATTCTCTACTCTCCGTTATATCTTTCACCCTCACATCGATCCCTCTCCTCACCAACAAACCTACAAGTCCAGAGTTGTGCGAGGAAGGCCATGGGCAAAATGCTGAAAGCATTTTGGTGTCAAAAACGGCAACGATGTTTGTCTTAATGCGACTTCACTCTCTACCAGTTCTCGTTCTGTCTTGCAACATTTTCTTGTTGCTTGCTCTTGCTTTCTCTTCTTGCTTTTCATGACTGCTACCTCTTCTTGCTGAATGCGTTCTCGCAATTTGCTATTACCCTGCTTCCTCACTACCCATTTTAGGTGACATTCTGTTTTCTTGAAGCCTTACTTCTGTACTTCACCCTCTCCCTTTGTTTTATCCTCTGGATACCCAGACCTTTTTAATATATCACATGATGCATCTTTACTGATCCTCTAAACTGGAGTTCGTTCAAGCGTGAGAAACTTGGACAACGGGCTCTCGTCATGTTAACGCTACACATCGTCAGAGTTTCACTGATAAAGGTATCAGGTGGGATCATAGACGAGAATAAACAGGGTATATATTGGAAAGAACTGAACTGAAATATCCTTAGCACTTCACACTTGTCGGAATCTTATACCATCTCTCGCCGGATTCCTCGTTTACGTTTGGATATGCTAATTAATGCGCTTCACCTGGATTTCTTTGCGATCGAATTGGAATGACCAGTTTCTTTTCATACCTAATATTTACGATTCTCGCCTTTAATAACACAATGAGTGCTTGAATTTTGTAAAAGTAATTAATTTTAATACAGCGATATGACATCATATATCACATGATATATATATATATATATATATATATATATATATATATATATATATATATATATATATATATATATATATTCTTTCAACACACCGGCCGTATCCCACCGAGGTGGGGCGGCCCAAAAGAAAAAACGAAAGTTTCTCCTTTTACATTTAGTAATATATACAGGAGAAGAGGTTACTAGCCCCTTGCTCCTGGCATTTTAGTCGCCTCTTACACAACGCATGGCTTACGGAGGAAGAATTCTGTTCCACTTCCCCATGGAGATAAGAGGAAATAAACAAGAATAAGAACTAGAAAGAAAATAGAAGAAAACCTACAGGGTTGTGTATATATATGCTTGTACATGTATGTGTAGTGTGACCTAAGTGTAAGTAGAAGTAGCAAGACGTACCTAAAATCTTGCATGTTTATGATACAGAAAAAAAGGACACCAGCAATCCTACCATCATGTAAAACAATTACAGGCTTTCGTTGTACACTCACTTGGCAGGACGGTAGTACCTCCCTGGGTGGTTGCTGGCTACCAACCTACTACCTACTACTTTTGCGGCACGACATATATATATATATATATATATATATATATATATATATATATATATATATATATATATATATATATATATATATGTATGAATGTCGTGCCGCAAAAGTAAAACTAGTCATTTAGCAAGAACTCGTTTAAAATTAAGACCTTTCTAAAATTTCCTCTTATACTTTTAAAAATAATTTTTTTTGATTAACGTTAAAATAAAAATGAATAATTTTGTACCTAAAGAACCTTAGAAAACTTACCTACCCTTATTATAACAAACATAATATAATTTAGCCTAATCCAACTAAATATATTTTAGACAAGTTTACAATAATTTAATAAACAATGAAATATATTTTTTTCATTAGGTTCAGAATGATTTTTGCATACACAAATTTTAGCTTGCCTTATTCATCAAGAAGAGCGTTGCTATTTAAGCAAAAATCACAAGTTTTACCTATTCGGCACGACATATATACAAGGAGAATGGAGAACTGGGAATTATGATAGAGCATACAAGGTGGAAGTAGTGTGTCAGGCAGCAGCATGGATCACTGTTTACTCTCCAGACACTATTAAGAAATTTAAAAGAAAACATTAAAAAATTTGACTGAGCTAATTACACAGCCTAATTAGTATGTCAAAATATATTGTCTTGTTAATGAGAAAACAGGGACGGACGCAGAGCCCAAAAATGACTTATTCACATGAATATGTCATGTGAATGTGACTTATTCACATGAATGTCATGTGAATGTGACTTATTCACATGAATATGTCATGTGAATGTGACTTATTCACATGAATGTCATGTGAATGTGACTTATTCACATGAATATGTCATGTGAATGTGACTTATTCACATGAATGTCATGTGAATGTGACTTATTCACATGAATATGTCATGTGAATGTGACTTATTCACATGTCATGTGAATGTGACTTATTCACATGAATATGTCATGTGAATGTGATTTATTCACATGGCAAATATTAAAATATATTATTATTATTAGTTATTGTTAGTGGCACGCCGAAGTATAGGTATCGGCCGGTTTTATGGTGTCGGTAAACAAGGACCGATACCAGCCGATACTTTTTAAAATATTAATATTATAATTGTGTTTAAAAATATTATTATTAACGTCTACCTCACGATTGTGAGAGTTAGTCAGTCACACACACACACACACACACACACACACACACACACACACACGCGCGCGTTTGACACAGTTCCACACAAGAGATTGGTGCAAAAACTGGAGGACCAAGCAGGGATAACAGGGAAGGCACTACAATGGATCAGGGAATACTTGTCAGGAAGACAGCAGCGAGTCATGGTACGTGGCGAGGTGTCAGAGTGGGCACCTGTGACCAGCGGGGTCCCGCAGGGGTCAGTCCTAGGACCAGTGCTGTTTCTGGTATTTGTGAACGACATGACGGAAGGAATAGACTCTGAGGTGTCCCTGTTTGCAGATGACGTGAAGTTGATGAGAAGAATTCACTCGATCGAAGACCAGGCAGAACTACAAAGGGATCTGGACAGGCTGCAGACCTGGTCCAGCAATTGGCTCCTGGAGTTCAATCCCACCAAATGCAAAGTCATGAAGATTGGGGAAGGGCAAAGAAGGCCGCAGACGGAGTACAGTCTAGGGGGTCAGAGACTACAAACCTCACTCAAGGAAAAAGATCTTGGGGTGAGTATAACACCAGGCACATCTCCTGAAGCGCACATCAACCAAATAACTGCTGCAGCATATGGGCGCCTGGCAAACCTCAGAACAGCATTCCGACATCTTAATAAGGAATCATTCAGGACCCTGTACACCGTGTACGTTAGGCCCATATTGGAGTATGCGGCACCAGTTTGGAACCCACACCTAGCCAAGCACGTGAAGAAACTAGAGAAAGTGCAAAGGTTTGCAACAAGACTAGTCCCAGAGCTAAGAGGTATGTCCTACGAGGAGAGGTTAAGGGAAATCAACCTGACGACACTGGAGGACAGGAGAGATAGGGGGGACATGATAACGACATACAAAATACTGAGAGGAATTGACAAGGTGGACAAAGACAGGATGTTCCAGAGATTGGACACAGTAACAAGGGGACACAGTTGGAAGCTGAAGACACAGATGAATCACAGGGATGTTAGGAAGTATTTCTTCAGCCACAGAGTAGTCAGTAAGTGGAATAGTTTGGGAAGCGATGTAGTGGAGGCAGGATCCATACATAGCTTTAAGCAGAGGTATGATAAAGCTCACGGCTCAGGGAGAGTGACCTAGTAGCGATCAGTGAAGAGGCGGGGCCAGGAGCTCGGACTCGACCCCCGCAACCTCAACTAGGTGAGTACAACTAGGTGAGTACACACACACACACACACACACACAAGGTGGACGAAGGATGTTCCAGAGAGGGGACACAGAAACAAGGGGTCACAATTGGAAGTTGAAGACCCAGATGAGTCAAAGGGATGTTAGGAAGTATTTCTTCAGAGTTGTCAGTAAGTGGAATAGTCTAGCAAGTGATGTAGTGGAGGTAGGAACCATACATAGCTTGAAGAAGATGTATGATAAAGCTCATGGAGCAAGTAGAGAGAGAACCTAGTAGCGATCAGTGAAGAGGCGGGGCCAGGAACCAAGTCTCGACCCCTGCAACCACAATTAGGTGAGTACAGTTAGGTGAGTGTACACACACACACACACACACACACACACACACACACACACACACACACACACACGAAAAGTTAGAAGAAAAACTGGCTGCCATTTAAAGAGCCCTTTTTAAGGATACCTAATAATAATAATAATAATACAAATAATAATAATAATAATAATAGACATCGTGTATAAATAAATATTTGCGCATAGTGTCTTGATCAAAATAATACAAATTATTGACCAAATTTTTAAAGCTATTTTATGAAATCGTGAAAGATAAAGCAAGATAAAGCAAGACTGCTGACCAAATAGCCAGCGACAATATTCAACAGTATTTTTTTTGTTAAATCTAGAATCATTTACCAAGCATAACATAACATAACATAACATAAAAAAAAATGCATTGACAATTATGTGTAAATGATTCCAGTCCAAGTGAAATATTCTTCATTCGTGTACTAAAGAGATTATCCACATTTAAAACAAGGTTATACAAACATTTCTTCATATTCGTGACTCACTGTTTGCACAGCTTAAACTTTCCATGAACAGCCTTTCCTTCCGATGAGTATTTTGTCTATTTGAGTTTGTATACCTGGAGTTTACCTGTAGAGGGTTTCGGGGGTCAACTCCCCTGCGGCCCGATCTGTGACCAGGCCTCATGGTGGATCAAGGCCTGATCAACCAGGCTGTTACTGATGGCCGCACGCAACCCGACGTACGAACCACAGCCCGGCTGGTCAGGCACTGACTTTAGCTGCCTGTCCAGCGCCTTCTTGAAAACAGCCAGGGGTCAATTGGTAATCCCCTTATGTACGCTGGGAGGCAGTTGAACAGTCTTGGGCCCTGACACTTATTGTATTGTCTGTTATCGTGCTAGTGGCATGTTGCATCGTATGCCGAGTCTTTTGCTTTTTAAGGGAGTGATTTTCGTGTGCAAGTTTGGTACTAATCCCTTGGGATTTTCAAAGTGCATATATCATGTATCTCTCCCGCCTGCGTTCTAGGGAGTACAGGTTGAGGAACTTCAAGCATTCCCATTAACTGAGAAGTTTTATCACAGTTGTGTGTGCCGTGAAAGTTCTCTGCACATTTTCTAGGTCAGTAATTTCACCTGGCTTGAAAGGTGCTGTTAGTGTGCAGCAATATTCCAGCCTAGATAGAACAAGCGACCTGAAGACTGTCATCATGGGCTTAGCATCCCTAGTCTTGTAGGTTCTTATTATCCATCCTATCATTTTTCTAGCAGATGCAATTGATACAATGTTGTGGCAAGAGTGACATTTGCAACACACGATATGTACACTAAGAGGTTTATTTCTCTCAACGTATACGTACGGAGAGTTTACTTTAATACCTATTTTAGGGATTAGGGTATTCTTGTCTGATAGTGAACAGGTTACTCATTGTTTTATTGGCTAGTGTAATAGGCTTTAAATCCTGTTAACCAGCCTGGATTCATAACTCACATATGCCTGCAACACTGGTAGGCATTTGAGTTATAAATCCAAGTATTTTCAAAGATACATTACACAGAGATAAGAGGCTTAAGATCACAAGAGAAGGACCAGCTTCAGTCCCGGGTAAGATGGCAATATTCTTTACAACAGTTACTTCCCTGTTCACCTACTAGTAGCTGGTCATAGATACCTGAGTTTTGGTAAATTGTTGTGGGTGAAATCCTGAGCACGACGAGACGTTTGGGCAAGTCTCTATACACGTTTTCCCTATTCACCTAGCAGTAAATAGGTATCTACGTGTTTGTTTGTGGCATCTCGGGGAATGGTAGTATACCTTAGATAGAGCTGGGCTTGTAAATGACCTGAGGTACGATAACAGGTCTTTGACTCAGTTGAGGTTGGATAACAGCTCGTAACCTGTGAATGAACTGAGGTTGGCTAACAGCTTAGCTTTAAATAAAGTGAAGCAGGATAACAACTCTTAGCCTTTAAATGTGCAGAAGCAGGACAACATTCTCTAGATTTTAACTGCAAGAGCTAAGAGATAAAAACGCCTTCTCTACCAAACAGCACCTCAGACAGTCTCTATGGATACACCTTTAACATTCACAGGTCACGGACTTCTTCACCAAGGACAAATACCTCTAACATCTGGTAATGGATACAAATGCAGTCTAATGTAATCCTTTAGTGTCAATAATTGCATTATACCGCATTTGTCTCTTATTATTGTTTCGGTAGTTGATATAATTTTTGTTCAACTTCTAACAACTGTAACTGGGACACAAGTATGAACTGTTAAATAAGGAACCGTACCCACAAGAACCTCCACGGACACATGTACCACCCAGCAGCCATGAACACTTGTATCAAGGACACGTACCTATGACCGTCATGTTGGCATCCATGGTATCCTGCTCGAAGGTGTTGGCTAGCACCTCACATCGTAGCTTGCCCGAGGCGCGGTGATCGACGTGGGACAACACAACCTCGTGTAGCGTTGAGATACCCTCCTGCAAGGTAGGAAGGTGGGGCCCTGGTTATTACCATGTACTCACCTATTTGTGGTTGCAGGGGTCGAGTCATAGCTCCTGGCCCCACTTCTTCACTCGTCGCTACTAGGTCCAATGTATGGTTCCTGCCTCCACTACGTCACTAGACAGACTATTCCACTTCCTGACAACTCTGACTACAGAAATACTTCCTCACATCCCTTTGACTCATCTGAGTCTTCAATTTCCAATTGTGACCCCTTGTTTCTGTCTCCCATCTGGAACAACCTGTCTGTCCACCTTGTCAATTTCTCGCAGTATTTTGTATGCCGTTATCATGTTTCCTCTAATCCTCCTGTCCTCCAGTGTCGTCAGGCCGATTTCCCTCAACCTTTCTTCGTAGGGCATTTATCTTAGCTCTGGAACTAGTCTTGTTGCAAACCTTTGTACTTTCTCTAATTTCTTGACCTGCTTGATCAGGTGTGGGTTCCAAAATGGTGCTGCATACTCCAGTATGGGCCTGACGTACACGGAGTACAGAGTCTTGAACGATTCCTTATTAAGGCATCGGAACGCTATTCTCAGGTTTGCCAAGCGCCCATATGCTGCAGCAGTTTTCTGGTTGATGTGCGCCTCAAGAGATGTGCTCGGCATTATACTCACCCCAAGATCCCTTTCCTTGAGTGAGGTTTGCAGTCTTTGACCACCTAGCCTATACTCTGTCTGCGGTCTTCTTTGCCCTTCCCCGATCTTCATGACTTTGCATTGGACGGGGTTAAATTCGAGTAGCCAGTTGCTGGACCAGGCTTCTAGCCTGTCCAGGTCTCTGCAAACAGGCGTGCGTGCGTGTGTACTCACCTAGTTGTGTTTTATTGAGGTAGAGTCATAGCTCCTGGCCCCGCCTCTTCGCTGGTCGCTGGTGTGTGTGTGTGTGTGTGTGTGTGTGTGTTTATTTGAACTGCACAAAGTTTCCTGTACATTCCCCATCTAATGAAGGTACTTCTTAAACAAACAAAAAAAAACATAAGTCATTCATAATTGTTATACCACAAGAAGAAGCATATATACACAGGATATATACGCCGAGATGCGAGTCTCTCAGTGAATATATGCAGAGATGTTATGTTTATCTCTTCTTTAGGTATTACGATATTCTTGACTGGTAGTGAAGAAGTTAGATGCAGCCTTAGTGACCCTCGTATAGTCTACAGGCTTTAAGCCTAGATAACTAAACAACCAAGAATGTCGAGTATATCCACCTAGGATTGTATACATTTCTGTGAATATACCATAGCGAATTTGGGTGTACAGCTCTTACTTTGAGGTTTATAAAGAATAAAATGACTCAATATTGTGATTGGAACAATACACAAATAACCCACACACACAGTTGACAAATTTATGACAACTTTTCGGTCCGACCGAAACGTCGTCATAAGTTTCAGTCTATTTGCGGGTTATTTGTGTATTGAGGTCTAAAGCTTTCAATACATACATCACAATAAATTCCAGCACATATACCTCTGTGTATATCTATGACCGTATATATCATAAAAGATTACTGGCACTTTACCACTTGTATTAAGGAGAATCCAGCGAACACGGAGCTTGCTGAGAGCAACGATGATGCAAGAAGTTAAAAAGGTGATTTTTCTAGCTGTTTGGGATGAAGGGGTACTGAGAGAGATAGAGAGAGGGGGGGGAGGGGAGAAGAGAGGGAATAAACAAAAGTGGGACACAAATAATAAACAAAAGCAAGAGGAGGCTGAAATTAATCCTTAGCATACATCTGCCAGGAGTGTCCTCGCAACATGAAACAAGTCTAGTGTGCTAGGGTCATGTTGTTTGTAGGATCGATGGCTCAGATGGTAGGGTGACATGTACAATGCTTGGCCTCTTGAGGCGCGACAGTGTCATGGCGTCGAATCCTGGCCTGCCGCAGTTCGATAAATGATTCAGAACCACTTGTTTCGTGGTTTCATTGATATATATATATATATATATATATATATATATATATATATATATATATATATATATATATATATATATATATATATGATTGCAGTCAGCAGGATTCAATCCCACTACAGGGAGACTGGCCACAAATACCTCATAAGCTGGGCAGCCTGGTTCTATGCTTGAGGCCTATTGATGTGGCCGAACTAGAAAAGAAACATGGCTTGTAAAACCATATATATATAAATATTTATATTATTCACTTGCTTCTTTCAATTTACCTCGGGCGTTTTTTCTTTGTAGTGTTCGCAGTCAATTGTCGTTTTTGTTGAGTGTTTTTTAATTCACTCTTTACATTTTTGTGTGTGGCACTGAGAAAGCTGTGTGTGTGTTTTATCCTTTACGACCGACGACAAAACGTTATCAAAGTAAAAGCTTTTCTGTGGCTGCCTCCCTCCCTCCCATCCTCCCGTTTTCCCTTCTTCCTGCTTCCTTCCCTCCCTTCCACTCTCTCCAGTTCTCAAGACCTCACACTCTGCATAACTTAGCAAACAGCTAAAAAAAACGGCTATTACACCAGACGACGAGCAGCCAACAGCAGTTGCACTCTAGTGTTGCACTATTCAATAATATCGTACCATCAACTAATCATTCCTTAAGTAACTCAAGTTATGAACACAATCTCTCACCAGAAAAGACAGATACAGCTCGAAGTTCTACTGTGACATTTCGCTATGTGTTAGCTGATTAATTAATAACTGGCCGGCGCTTAGTAAACTTTTGACATCATTATGACTTGACAATGGTCTGTCATGGACACTGTCAAGTCTTACTTCGTGAGAAAAGCAGAAGAGGTGGGAAAGGGGGGACGAGGAAGGGTAGTATTATTGGGGAGGGGGGTCGAAGCAGAAATAGCATCAATAGTAGTAATCGTAACATCAGTGGTAGTAGTAATAGTAGTAATCGTAGCAGCAGTGGTAGTAGTAGTAGTAGTAATAGTGGTGGGGAGGAAGTTGTATTAATGGTAATATTACCAGTAGAAGTAAAAAAATAGCAGTAGAGCAGATGACGCTCAACACAAATTTTGTCGCAATAAAAGCTGTGTGTTATCTTTAAAACGTTGCTATATACACGTACGTATATTACAGAATCAAAAGTCAATAGCAGTCTTAGAGACTTGCACCACAGCTGCTCTAATTTCACTCTGCTCCTTCATGTGTCTTTTTTAATATAAAGTAAATTCAAACACTTTATATGATCTATATTAAAGATATTACTAAGGAGGTGAGATGGCAGCTGTTAAATGGTGTGACAAAAGGCACAAACTATGAGAATTATTATCATTATTATTACATTTAAGAGAAGTGCTAAATCCGGAGAGGGATCATAATGCGCCTGCGGAATAGGAGGCAATCAAATTCAATCCAAGGAACTGGAGGACAAGTTCAATCCCTTAAAGCAAGATCCCCTCACCAGCATCAAGGAACTTGCCTTGAGAGGTGAAAATAACAATACCTCTGTACCACCACCGATTCTTAACTAGTTGTTTTTATAACTGCCTATGTGTCTATGTCTGTCGTAACATCTATATTTGCCTGTGTCTGTCCTATCATCTATATTTACGTGTGTTTGTGTCAGTTTATATTTGCCTATGTGCCCGTATGTATGTTCCTTTGTCTTCTTTCTCGCTTGTCGGTCTGTTTCTGTTTCTGCCAGCCTAATTGTATCTGCTTGCCTGTTTCTATATCTGTATTTCTCTTCCTACCTCTCTATCTCTGCCTGTTTGTGCATGTCTGTTTGCTTGTATAATGGTTGCATAATCTCTAAGTAAACCTCTTTTTTTTATTTTAAGAATAAAAAAGTCAGAACGGGGTCAGATTTTTTTTTTGTGGTAAATGCAACGTGGAGTCCCAGTGGTTTACTTTTCTTCGGCATTCTGAACATATTTTGTTCAACTGGAAGTGCAGACGACGACTTTATTTCTGATCAATAGAGCACAAACACACCAGGCGAGTTCTACTTCCCAATAATTATGGGAGAGAGAGAGAGAGAGAGAGAGAGAGAGAGAGAGAGAGATTCAAAAATAGCTAGTAACCAACTATACAAATCGACTTTAGAGGTAGGATGGGTCCCAATAGCTTGAGGTCTCCACCAGAAAATGGAGGCAACTAGGAGACACCGGAAAATATCGTCATGGATGCTAAGAGAAGCAGCCGAAGTGCTGCCACTCATTGGAATCTGCAATTCCAGTGAGAAGTTATAAACACCTTTGGACAGATAGATATAATATTAATATATAAGAAGGGAGAGAGACATGGAGCCCTAAATTAAAAACCAAAGTAACTGAAAAACTAACAGATGAAAAAAATATTTGAAGAAGAAGTAGAAAACAAAAAATTCTTTGTCAAACAACAAATCGGCTTCGAGAATGGGACGCTGTGCTTTACAAAGTTTGTAAACACACACGACCAGTTAACAAGAGAGAAAGAAGAGGGATGACTAGTGTTCCTTCGCTCTTAAAAACGCCTTTGATGAAGAATATCACAGAACATGCTTCACAAACTAGACGTGCAAGGCACGTCTGCACGACTGCGTATATTATAAATGACGGACCACAGGAAAAGATGAAGTTAACATACTAACGGTGTTAGATGTCGGAACTATGTCCCATACTGTTTCTAGAGTATTTTAAATGACCATTCCACCAGAGTGAACTCTTCATAAACTTGTTCATTATAAAAATAGGAGGAAAACTAGGAAACATAAGAACTACTTTTAGCCTCATGAACAAAAATTAATCTAGGTCATTACACACCAAGTAGGTTAAGCCTATCTTGAAGATAAGGCGGTGGCATAAAATCCGCATGTGATCAATTGTATCAAGTAAAGAAGATAGCCTGATCAGTCAAGCAGTGACACACAAACAACCACACACTATACTCACATCAACAGTGATGCCTGGAGTGGCATATACAGACTTGATTTGACTGTTGTTTGGGACGTAGTT
This sequence comes from Cherax quadricarinatus, assembly GCF_038502225.1. Taxonomy (NCBI): domain Eukaryota; kingdom Metazoa; phylum Arthropoda; class Malacostraca; order Decapoda; family Parastacidae; genus Cherax; species Cherax quadricarinatus. The sequence continues at coordinate 5,834,236 of NC_091364.1, read as the reverse complement.
GAAGAACATCTTGTCATCCTTCCACCAGGCCAGGGAATAGAGTTCGTCTCCGTTGAGCTCGAAGGAACACGAGAGTGTGACGGTGTCACCGCTGATGGCAGTGCTTGGTACTCCGATGCCGGTGATCTGTAGTGCCAACGCGGCCCCGCCTGTGAAGGAGGGAAGGTGGAAGGTAGATGGAAAGATGGGAGGGAGAGGGAGAGGAGGGAAAGGGAGGGATTGGGTGGTATAAGAATGGAGAGGGAGGGGGTGAGAGACTCATCACTACCTGGAGTATAACAATAAAATACATAACATATATACATATTAATTTATTAATGAAATTGTATGTGTACTTTATTTGCCTGGGCACTTGGGCACTCTATGAGTACCTGGAGACTACCTGGGTACCTTAACACTGTCTGGGTACCTGGAGACTGCCTGTGTACCTTAACACTGTCTGGGTACCTGGAGACTGCCTGGGTACCTTAACACTGTCTGGGTACCTGGAGACTGCCTGGGTACCTTAACACTGTCTGGGTACCTGGAGACTGCCTGAGTACCTTAGCACTGTCTGGGTACCTGAAGACTGTCTGGGTACCTGGAGACTGCCTGTGTACCTTAACACTGTCTGGGTACCTGGAGACTGCCTGGGTACCTTAACACTGTCTGGGTACCTGGAGACTGCCTGAGTACCTTAGCACTGTCTGGGTACCTGAAGACTGTCTGGGTACCTGGAGACTGCCTGTGTACCTTAACACTGTCTGGGTACCTGGAGACTGCCTGGGTACCTTAACACTGTCTGGGTACCTGGAGACTGCCTGTGCACCTTAACACTGTCTGGGTACCTGGAGACTGCCTGGTTACCTTAACACTGTCTGGGTACCTAGAGACTGCCTGGGTACCTTAATACTGTTTGGGTACCTAGAGACTGCCTGTGTACCTTAACACTGTCTGGGTACCTGGAGACTGCCTGGGTACCTTAACACTGTCTGGGTACCTGGAGACTGCCTGGGTACCTTAACACTGTCTGGGCACCTAGAGACTGCCTGTGTACCTTACCACTGTCTGGGTACCTGGAGACTGCTTGTGTACCTTAACACTGTCTGGGTACCTGGAGACTGCCTGGGTACCTTAACACTGTCTGGGTACCTGGAGACTGCCTGGGTACCTTAACACTGTCTGGGTACCTGGAGACTGCCTGGGTACCTTAACACTGTCTGGGTACCTAGAGACTGCCTGGGTACCTTAACACTGTCTGGGTACCTAGAGACTGCCTGTGTACCTTAACACTGGGTACCTGGAGACTGCCTGGGTACCTTGACACTGTCTGGGTACCTAGAGACTGCCTGTGTACCTAAACACTGGGTACCTGGAGACTGCCTGGGTACCTTAACACTGTCTGGGTACCTGGAGACTGCCTGGGCACCTTAACACTGTCTGGGTACCTAGAGACTGCCTGTGTACCTGGAGACTGCCTGGGTACCTTGACACTGTCTGGGTACCTAGAGACTGCCTGGGTACCTTAACACTGGGTACCTGGAGACTGCCTGGGTACCTTAACACTGTCTGGGTACCTAGAGACTGCCTGTGTACCTTAACACTTGGTACCTGGAGGCTGCCTGTGTACCTTAACACTGTCTGGGTACCTAGAGACTGCCTGTGTACCTTAACACTGGGTACCTGGAGACTGCCTGTGTACATTAACACTGTCTGGGTACCTAGAGACTGCCTGTGAACCTTAACACTGGGTACCTGGAGACTGCCTGTGTACCTTAATACTGGGTACCTAGAGACTGCCTGTGTACCTTAACACTGTCTGGGTACCTGGAGACTGCCTGTGTACCTTAACACTGTCTGGGTACCTGGAGACTGCCTGGGTACCTTGACACTGCTTGTGTATCTGATTACAACACACTGTTCTGCTGTTTTATATATCTAAAAAAAATATAGATACATCAGCAATTTATTGTTACTTGGGACTGTGTTGGGACAGATGAAAGGTTGGAGAACGGCATCCTTGTCCTCTTACACTCCCAGTCAGAGTCACACACTCACTCTCCCCTCAACAAAAGTGCCAGAGGTGCACCACTCAGGTCACGGCTAACAAGAGCGGCTGCTGAATGACCGCGTGGTGTTTACTGTAGTTAAGCTTGGGTAACTAGCCATCAGGATCAAAGCAGCTCGGGGTTAGGAGACAGGTTGGAGCGGCGTAGATTGGGGGGAGAGGGAGCTGGGAATGAAGTGCTGAACACTTTGGAAGGATGGTGTGTATAGTAGTTGGAGCGTGGATTGGTGTGTGCGTGAGCGCGAGTGAATGAGAGTGTGTGGGGGGGGGGGGTGATTGCAGATGTTGATTCTCAGCTCCCAGCCCTGCTTCCTAACTTGCCACTCTTCAGATTCACTCCCTCTTAGCCTCGTGTGCCCTGTCATACTTGTTCTTAAAATTATGTATGAAGTCTTCCTTCACCACTTCATCAAGATCATTCCATTTTCCTACCATTCTGAGATAAAGAAATACTTACTAACATCCCAGTGACTTATCTGTGACTTACAACGGTGTCCCCGAGTTCTCATTTCTCGCCTCTCAAACAGCCTGTCCCTGCCCACCTTATCAATTCCCCTGAGTATTTTGTATATTATGTCCCCCTTCCTCTGGTACTAATGTTCTCCAATGTCGTCAGATCAAATTCCGTTAATCTCTTCTCGTAGCTCCTACCTCTTAGCTCTGGAACAAGCTTCGTTGCATTGAGTTCCATACTGGTGCCTCATACTCAAAGATGGGACTGATATACATTGTATAAAGGACCCTGAATGACTGTTGTTGAGAATCCTGAAGGCTACTCTAAGACTTGCCAGATGAACACTGGGTGCAGAGCAACTCTCTTCCCCTCCCCAACCCCCGTTATTCTGTTAAAATGAGGGTTTTGTAAAGAGACTCGGGGTGGAGATCAAGTCCTAAGATTATCTTGAACGACACAAAACAAATAATAACGTACACAATACAAACAGGAGTGTGAGAAATGTGCACTCGAGGTCTCCCATTGGTCGAGAGTTAATGGAAGTGTTAGCTAACACACAGGTTGCCGCTGCTAGCCACACCTTGATGATGAGAAGTGTTAGCTAACACAGGTTGCCGCTGCTAGCCACACTTTGATGATGGGAAGTGTTAGCTAACACACAGGTCGCCGCTGCTAGCGCACTAAGAGCACTCAACTGAAAAAAAACAGACGTGTATCCAACAAATTATTCACAATTATATTTAAGAAAATGTTACACTATTTCATAGTTTATTCTAGAGAATAATGAATCTCAAAGGAAGAAGTGATATATAGAGTTTGGTAAGATAATAAAGCATAACACACATACACACGCGAGTCAGTGTCGTTAATCAGAGCTCCTGGTGGCATTTTGTGTTCTAGTTGCGTTCCGAGGATATTGTCAGCGGCTATTGTGTGTTACAAAGTCAGTGAATATACTTACTAGAATTTAGCAAGGTTTCCAGAGCATGAAAAATGTGATAAGGTCAAATAATTTACAATTTATATTTGAATGGGGGTGTTTTTTTACTAGAAGCTGAGGGAAAGGGGCAGAGAACAGCTGGTCAAGACACATGAAATCGTAACGACAGCTTCATATCATTCCAGACTATGGAACTGAACGCTTCTCCAGGCTGATCGACTGACCACCTCCAATACTATTTTTCCAAAGTTGATGGACTGATTACATCATCTTCATTTCACTGCTACACCTGCTGCCTCTGACTCTTACTGTAGCCAGCTGGCTACAATAAGATTCATCCAACTTGAATGAATCTTATTGTTAGAGATAAAAACAAAATACTTGACACTGTGAAACAGTAAAACAAAAGATAGGCTGTGATTGTCTTTGGGCCGAGATGAGATATTTATAACTTACATCAAAATGCTGTTTGTGGATATGCAAACATTCCCAAGTGAACAACAGGTTGTGGCATGTTGGATGACCTTATTAATGGGGACCCTTATGACAGAGGTGCAAGATGTTTTGATTTTCCGCCCTCCACCCTTCCAACAACTCTTTATTAAAAAAAAAGTAAATATTAAGAAAATTTACTGCAATTACACATACATACACACGCGCGGGGTCAGGAGCTGTGACTCGACCCCCGCAACCACAACTAGGTGAGCACATAATATATATATATATATATATATATATATATATATATATATATATATATATATATATATATATTAATATATGCACATATATATATGGTATTTGGGACCTGACGATCTGTTGGAGTGTGAGCAGGGATATTTAGTGAAGGGATTCAGGGAAACCGGTTATTTTTATATAGCCGGACTTGAGTCCTGGAAATGGGAAGTACAATGCCTGCACTCTAAAGGAGGGGTTCGGGATATTGGCAGTTTGGAAGGATATGTTGTGTATCTTTATACGTATATGCTTCTAAGCTGTTGGGTTCTGAGCACCTCTGCAAAAACAGTGATTATGTGTGAGTGAGGTGAAAGTGTTGAATGATGAAAGTATTTTCTTTTTGGGGGTTTTCTTTCTTTTTTGGGTCACCCTGCCTCGGTGGGAGACGGCCGACTTGTTTATATATATATACATGTCGTGCCGAATAGGCAGAACTTGCGATCTTGGCTTAAATAGCAACGTTCATCTTGCCATATAGGACAAGTGAAAATTTGTGTATGCAATAATTTCGCCAAAATCATTCTGAACCTAACGAAAAAAATATATTTCACTGTATTTGTTTAGTATTAAATTATTGTAAACAAATCTAAAATATATTTAATTAGGTTAGGCAAAAATAAATTGTTCTTGTTATGCATATATATATATATATATATATATATATATATATATATATATATATATATATATATATATATATATGTCGTGCCGAATAGGCGGAACTTGCTATCTTGTCTTAAATAGCAACACTCATCTTGCCTTATAAGACAAGCGAAAATTTGTGTATGCAATAATTTCGCCAAAATCATTCTGAACCTAACGAAAAAAATATATTTCACTGTGTTTGTTTAGTATTAAATTATTGTAAACAAATCTAAAATATATTTAGTTGGGTTAGGTTAAAATAAATTGTTCTTGTTATAATAAGGTTAGGTAAGTTTTCTAAGATCTTTTGGTGTAAAATTAAAAAAATTTACATTAACATTAATGAAAAATATATATCTTTAAACGTATAAGAGAAAATTTTAGAAAGAACTTAATTTTAAATGAGTTTTTGCTAATTGACCAGCAGAAGTTTGTGGTTACAGGAAAGTGGGTGCAGGAGGGAAGAGGAGCGATTGGTGGAATGATGATGTAAAGAGAGTAGTAAGGGAGAAAAAGTTAGCATATGAGAAGTTTTTACAAAGTAGAAGTGATGCAAGGAGGGAAGAGTATATGGAGAAAAAGAGAGAAGTTAAGAGAGTGGTGAAGCAATGTAAAAAGAGAGCAAATGAGAGAGTGGGTGAGATGTTATCAACAAATTTCGTTGAAAATAAGAAAAAGTTTTGGAGTGAGATTAACAAGTTAAGAAAGCCTAGAGAACAAATGGATTTGTCAGTTAAAAATAGGAGAGGAGAGTTATTAAATGGAGAGTTAGAGGTATTGGGAAGATGGAAGGAATATTTTGAGGAATTGTTAAATGTTGATGAAGATAGGGAAGCTGTGATTTCGTGTATAGGGCAAGGAGGAATAACATCTTGTAGGAGTGAGGAAGAGCCAGTTGTGAGTGTGGGGGAGTTCGTGAGGCAGTAGGTAAAATGAAAGGGGGTAAGGCAGCCGGGATTGATGGGATAAAGATAGAAATGTTAAAAGCAGGTGGGGATATAGTTTTGGAGTGGTTGGTGCAATTATTTAATAAATGTATGGAAGAGGGTAAGGTACCTAGGGATTGGCAGAGAGCATGCATAGTTCCTTTGTATAAAGGCAAAGGGGATAAAAGAGAGTGCAAAAATTATAGGGGGATAAGTCTGTTGAGTGTACCTGGTAAAGTGTATGGTAGAGTTATAATTGAAAGAATTAAGAGTAAGACGGAGAATAGGATAGCAGATGAACAAGGAGGCTTTAGGAAAGGTAGGGGGTGTGTGGACCAGGTGTTTACAGTGAAACATATAAGTGAACAGTATTTAGATAAGGCTAAAGAGGTCTTTGTGGCATTTATGGATTTGGAAAAGGCGTATGACAGGGTGGATAGGGGGGCAATGTGGCAGATGTTGCAAGTGTATGGTGTAGGAGGTAGGTTACTGAAAGCAGTGAAGAGTTTTTACGAGGATAGTGAGGCTCAAGTTAGAGTATGTAGGAAAGAAGGAAATTTTTTCCCAGTAAAAGTAGGCCTTAGACAAGGATGTGTGATGTCACCGTGGTTGTTTAATATATTTATAGATGGGGTTGTAAGAGAAGTAAATGCGAGGGTCTTGGCAAGAGGCGTGGAGTTAAAAGATAAAGAATCACACACAAAGTGGGAGTTGTCACAGCTGCTCTTTGCTGATGACACTGTGCTCTTGGGAGATTCTGAAGAGAAGTTGCAGAGATTGGTGGATGAATTTGGTAGGGTGTGCAAAAGAAGAAAATTAAAGGTGAATACAGGAAAGAGTAAGGTTATGAGGATAACAAAAAGATTAGGTGATGAAAGATTGAATATCAGATTGGAGGGAGAGAGTATGGAGGAGGTGAACGTATTCAGATATTTGGGAGTGGACGTGTCAGCGGATGGGTCTATGAAAGATGAGGTGAATCATAGAATTGATGAGGGAAAAAGAGTGAGTGGTGCACTTAGGAGTCTGTGGAGACAAAGAACTTTGTCCTTGGAGGCAAAGAGGGGAATGTATGAGAGTATAGTTTTACCAACGCTCTTATATGGGTGTGAAGCGTGGGTGATGAATGTTGCAGCGAGGAGAAGGCTGGAGGCAGTGGAGATGTCTTGTCTGAGGGCAATGTGTGGTGTGAATATAATGCAGAGAATTCGTAGTTTGGAAGTTAGGAGGAGGTGCGGGATTACCAAAACTGTTGTCCAGAGGGCTGAGGAAGGGTTGTTGAGGTGGTTCGGACATGTAGAGAGAATGGAGCGAAACAGAATGACTTCAAGAGTGTATCAGTCTGTAGTGGAAGGAAGGCGGGGTAGGGGTCGGCCTAGGAAGGGTTGGAGGGAGGGGGTAAAGGAGGTTTTGTGTGCGAGGGGCTTGGACTTCCAGCAGGCATGCGTGAGCGTGTTTGATAGGAGTGAATGGAGACATATGGTTTTTAATACTTGACGTGCTGTTGGAGTGTGAGCAAAGTAACATTTATGAAGGGATTCAGGGAAACCGGCAGGCCGGACTTGAGTCCTGGAGATGGGAAGTACAGTGCCTGCACTCTGAAGGAGGGGTGTTAATGTTGCAGTTTAAAAACTGTAGTGTAAAGCACCCTTCTGGCAAGACAGTGATGGAGTGAATGATGGTGAAAGTTTTTCTTTTTCGGGCCACCCTGCCTTGGTGGGAATCGGCCGGTGTGATAATAAAAAAAAAAAAAATAGAATATATATATATATATATATATATATATATATATATATATATATATATATATATATATATATATATATATATATATATATATATATAATTAACCTGTACATCGTGGCAGATGTACAGGTTATACAGCTTTCATGAACCTCGTGTAGTAGATAGGTTTTAAAGCCAATTTGATCAGACCCTGATCCACCACGAGTAGATCAGGGAAACATACAGGAGAAACATACAGGAGAAACATACAGAGATAAACAAAGAAATAAAATAAAAAGAAGACAGACAAATGCTTCCATCTATCAATATATCCATCAGTTCAACCATACATACATATATTCATACACATACACCCATCCATGCATGGAAATATATATATACATAAATAAAGTAGTGTTTATATTATGGTCATAAAGAAACACAGCCTGTGTTCCGTTGTTTGTTTGCTTGTCTTTGTTACCCTCCCTTCGTGCCAATGTGTTTGTTCTAATGTGTTTGTTTCACACGTCGATACAGTGATAATTCTTAAGGGTTATGACAAGTTTTTCCCATCGGACGATCTGCAGAGCTAAAAGTGAGAAAGACAGAGAGGGAGACAGAGAGACACAAGACAGACAGAGGCAGACAAACGCACTGAATGAGAATGGGACAGAGCAACACATACACACACACAGGGTTGGCCAGGAGCTTAGTCTCGAGCCCTGCAACCACAATTAGGTGAGTACACAGCAATAAGTGTTATCAATCCGAGAATTTAGGGATACAATCAGGGAAGTTAGCAAGAGGGAAGGGATGAAAGGGGCAAAGAAAGGAAGACTGGAAAGTGTGAAAATTGGAGGGAAGAGAAGGGAGGGAGAATGGAAAGAGTGAAGACAAAAATATCTTGTAAAATAGATGAAGATTCGAGATAGATTATATTGTCATGTAAACAACTGTTAACCAAATTCTTCATAGAATTCTTACTGTAATGAGAGTTGTGGAGTGGAGTGAGCTGGCTCTCTCACTCTCCCCGTCCTCAGACTACTAAGCAACAAGTGATGTCAGTGGATGATGGACTCTTGCTATCATCACCTACACGGCTCCGACATTCCATTACGTATTCCAACTCTACTTCCTCACCCTTTTCTCCTACTAACCCTTGCCGTCTCTTTACCCTTCTCTAAATCCTTATCTCCACTCTTTATCACCCTGAACCCTTATCTCTCCTGCGTTTCCTTCATCTACGTTCCCTTCCCCACACCCTTTACTGTTTTTTCCTCTATTCCCTCTTTCTCTCTTCCCTCAAACTCTTCCACCTCCATCTCCCTCACCCTCCCTGGACTAGCGTGCCCATGGCACTGATATATAGTAGTTACAGCCTTCCCAAGACGCTGCCTGGCCCTCCCTTGATTCATCTCTCCCTTCCCTCTCTTCCTTGATTCATAACTCCCTCCCTTCATGCCTTTTCTTCCTTTACTACCTCACTACCTTTATTCTCTGCCTCCTTCTCTACCTTCCCTTAATCCTTACTGCTCTACCATCCTACCCTTCCTCGCTCCGTACCTTTCTTAGATTAGATTATGCCACCGAAGTGGCTAGTTTATTGTGCGCCTTATATCCATCCTGTGGACGGTAGCACAAGAGCATATGGATACACAAAAGGCTTAGGAACTAGGCCCCAAAAGGGTTAATAGGAGAACACCTGGATTTATATCTACAGTTCACTTATGTTACAAGGAAATTTAGGACATTTGCTTAATATATCCGATATCTTATTTTCATTAATAAAACATCTTGACATGTCCCATTGGTTATTATATTGTCTATATTCCTCATTAAGTGAACACTTAAGCATATTGTTCAAGATAGTGACCATAGGGCTGGCTACATACTTTGCATTTGGTTTGAGCATTATGTGTGTGTCTCCCAAACTGACAGAAGTACTTGTAACCAAGCCTAAGCCTGGCCACTACATCATTCAATGTGGTCATATTGCAGTCTGCTCCTTAAACGTACTTATCTACGTTCATATCATAGTGGATTATAGATCTACTCAGGCCTTTAATTACATTCCTGTAACACTGAATTTCATTATTTACTTCTCTCCTAATATTATTCCTGATGTTAGAGTACTTTTCTTGGCCAACATATCAACTTATCATAAAGAAGTAATCCAATGTGTGATGGAATCCATAATAAATGTCTCTTAATTCCTTTTCCCGGGGTTTTGAGTATCTATACCTGGCTTCTCCAGTGAGCATGTTAATTATTATGAGAGTCAAGAGCCTTCATTAATGACACAGAATCAGCAATAATTATAGAGTGAAGCTCAGCGTCATATGTTAGCTTTAGCGCCATTATAATGGTAAACAATAAAGTTTGCAGCGTAGACGCCCAGTTAATTCTTATGCCTAACTCAACAAAGCTCCTATCGTTCTTAATTAGGGAAGTGACAACAAGAGCATCACCAGCCCTGCCAGTAGACTCCTGCTTAGATCCGTCAATATAAAGCTTGTGATAAACTATTACTACCAGTTAGGCGAGAAATTTCTTCTCGAGAAGTTGCTTTTACAAGTGATTTAAGGAAGGAATTACTAGTAACAAGTTTCTTGGGAGGGACTTGCAGGTACGTGATATTAAATGAACACATCTTCCATGGAGGGGTAAAATGCTCCTGTCTGCAGAGATACACTTCGTGCAGATTATAAAACTTAATATAACTGCATGTTTTCACAGCCCATTTAGATCTGTATGTATTTACTTTTAGATATTTCGTAAGATTCATAGTGAGTGTCTGGTTATAACTTTCTTTCCTCCCTACATTCATTTGTCATCTCCGTCCCTCCGTCATTCCCTTCCGTCGCTCCCTTCCTGTATTTTTCCCTCTGTCTCTTCCTCTCGACTATTGTCACAGAATAAGTGCGACTATTGGGCATTTCAGCCTCCGCTCACACGTATACTGCTGAAAGATAATCAATATTTTGGAGGCAACGCTTCACACGCACGCACGCACACACACACACACACACACACACACACACACACACACACACACACACACACACACACACACACATACACACATACACACACACACACACAGTCATACCCATGATCAGAGTCATACATACATCATGTATATATTTAGTCATACCCTTCTATAAATATACACATACACTCACGCAAATTCCTACAGACAAGAAGGAGTGTACAATTACACATATCTATCTATATATCTCAGTAACCACTTTATTGGTACACCATTCTAGTAATGGGTAGGGCTTCACTTTGCTCCCAGAACAGCCTGAATTCTTGGTGACATGGATTTAACAAGATGCTGGAAACATTCCTTAGATTTGCTGGTCCAGGTTGACATGATAGCATCACGCATGCGTTGCTGCATATTTATCGGTAGCACATTTATGCTACGAATCTCCAGTTCCATCGCATTAAAAAGGTCTATGCCAGTTCTGACCCTACCATCTGCATGACGCAGCAGAAATCGTGATTCTTCAGACTAGGCGACGTTTTTCCAATCTTCAACTCTCCCATTTTGGTGAGCCTGTGCGCACTGTAGCTTCATTTTCCACTTCTTAGCTGACAGGACTGGAACATTGTGTGGTATTCTGGTGCTGCACCCATCCACTTCAAGGTTCGACGTGTTGTGCATTCAGAGGCCCTCTTCTGCATACCACTGTTGTAACTCGTGGTTATTAGAGTTACTGTCGCCTTTCTGTCAGCCTGAATCAGTCTGACCAATCTCCTTTGACTTCTCTCAATAATAAAATGTTTTCGCCAACAGAGCTACCGCATTTTACTTTGTAAAACCTAGAGACTTTTACGTGAAAATCACATTAGATCAGGAATTGCTGAGATATTCAAACTACCTCGTATGTCAGGCACCAGCAAACATTCCATGGTCAAAGTCACTTTCATCCCATTTCTTCCAAATTTTGTTTGATCTGAACAACAACAACCTCCTGACTATGTCTGCATGATTTTAGCATTAAGGTGCTGCCACGTAATTGGCTGAGTACACATTTGTACTAACGGGAAGGTGTACATGTGTACGTAATAAAGTGCCCAATACGCCGAATCGTCCAGTTTGGCCAACTTGACAAGGGTTCACTTTGCTGAATAAGCAGAATGAAATACTGTTTTTCCAGAAATCAGTGGAAATCGATCTGAGCATAACGAAAATATATATATCAAATTTAATGTAATATTAAATATATTTAATCTGACCAATGATATGTATAGCAGAATTTAGCTAAAAAATGGTTAGCTTTAGGGGGGTTACGTATGGTTTCTAAGTTTTGCTCCAAAAATAAAAATCATTATATTATTCTTAATGAAAAAATAGTTATCAATCTGTAAAAAATGTTTTTAAAAAGTTTAATTTTTAAGGGAGTTCGGCCTATTCGGCAAATTCGGCTAATTTAGTATACAGTACGTACATGTACAGAATTAGGTGTACATGGCCGTGTGTGGTATGCATGCATGTACACCTACAGTAGGCGACAACTTAATATCTGTCAGTCCAGCGAAACTAACTTGGCGCCCTTTCTGGGTACCCTAAGTTGGTAGTAAAGTTGAGTGCACTCTAACTCATTACCCTGACCTGTGTGGTGTCTGGCACCATCTGTAGTGCCACACTCACAACTTGGCACCTGTCACTAATGGTACCTCTCTCCCGTAACAGTGTCCCTTTATCCCCCCCCCCCTTCCCACATATACACACATACACAGTCACCGGCCATCTTCTCATTTATTAGGAAAACGCATTGTGACTTCGTCATTTGCATTCATTCATTCACTCAAGCTGACGTCATTCATCCATTCACTCAGGCTGAAGACATTCCTTCACTCTGGCGTGTGAGGCTGAGATCGCGAAAAACTCTTAAAAATATCGTTCACCACAACTCGCTACACTAACCATCAACAACAACCACCACAACACTACAACACAACACCATTTCCCAATATTCGTAAAGGAGACGCCAAGAGAAACCTGTCAGGGGCCATTTAATCCAATTAAGTCATTAGAGGCGTTAACAAGCCTCCACCAACTACCGTCAGGTACCTCCAACAAGGGTTGACAGTCTCCCATTATAAATTCCAAATGACTCCCACAACTTCGTTATAGAGTGGGCCAGGCTGTCAGCGCCTCGTAGCGCTGATGTCTCCTACTATGCTTTGTAAACACTGGTGTTTTGTGGCTGGTTAAGAACGGAGATGTGTAGAGGATAAGTTACATGTGGGTAGAAGGGGGAATTAGGGAATAATTGGACGTGTGGGTGACTGAATGGGTGGGTAAAGAAGTAGGTACAGAGAAGACACTGCCGAGAAGAGATACATAGTCCTCCCCACCAACTCCATTGCCAGACACGTTTCCATCTTTTCCAATACCTCATTCCAAGTATCTACCTTCACAACCACGACCATCAAGGACATTACCAGTAATAGGACAAGCTTCCATCCTCTACAGGGGTATACATAATCCCTTGTAATGACTGCAGCAAATTACACGTGGGCGAAACATCAAGAGACCTCCAAACACGTATTTCAGAACACCAATACGCAAGCAGGTCTGACGATCCAAGGAATGCCTGTGTACAACACCGTAATTCACACAACCATTTAATCAACTACAGAAACTCAAGACTTATCGCCAGAAAAGACAACACTCAATACCGAAGAATCCTGGAACCATCGCTTATCTCTATATCCGACAACTTCAACCAGAACAATGACTTCTATAACATAGCTGAACCACTTGCCAAGAAACTTCTTCATCGCTATCCCACATAAGAACATAGGAATGGAGGAACACTACTCATATACTTATCCAATCTCTCTTCTAAGTTACCCAAGATTTTAGACTCTATAACCCCACTCGGTAGATCATCACATGCAGCATTCTCCACCTGACCCAGCATTCTCAACCTGACTATAAATACTCTCGTACCTTCCACCCAGGTAGATCTGTTTGTGACTTGAAAAAGCCCACTGTGTGGGCGAAACGTTGTCAATAAAAGATCACATTATACTGCATGTGTTTATATTTCCATTCCAAAGAAGAGGGTAACTGGGTGAATGAGTAGGTGAATGAGAGGATGGATAAGTGGATACACAAGTGGATACATAAAGAGGATTGATGATAAACTGATGCATGGATAAGAGGATACATGAATAAGCGGATGGAAAAGCGCACGATTGGATTAACAAGCGCTTGAGTTAATGTAATGGTGGACGGAAGAGGGATATACACTCAAAGCATTCTCGCAGTAAGAGGGATACACGCTGACATTCTTGCAGCAAGAGGGATACACAGTTACAAAACAACACAAAAGAGTAGCTTATGTATAGCCCCCTTGGGATGACTCATGGTCTCTATGAGCAGTGATACTCAGCCACTATACTCTCAGGCACTATACTCTTAGGCACTATACTCAATGTTCAAGGACCACATATATATAGAATGGCCAAAGGAGAAAACGGTATAGAAGAAACTCAGAGCAAAGAAAATGGTGGAAAAGAGAGAAATGGGTATCTGTAGTGGTACGGGTATGTTGATGCTAACTGACATTGTAATATTAAGCCGCCAGTAGCGAAGCGTCTGTTTCATTAAATATCTTTGTGGTTCACAAGTGTCTTTTTCCTCACGAACTGAGCGTTTTCCTTAATGAGGACAATAATAATCACATTTTCATTCCTGAGTTAAAGTCATGTATTTGATTTTCTTATCCATCGTGATATACTGATTAGAAGGATGGGCTTCGAACTGAGAATGAGACATTTATTCAGGAAAATAAGCAGGAGAGCCAGATATAACTACACAAGGATTAAGATTAAAACTGTGTTAGACACTGATATAACATAAAAGGCTAAAATGGAACTGAAGTTATTCCTTAGCTACAGTAGTTGGGCGCTAAGTGTTTAGGCTGAATAACGCTGAAGAAGAAAGAAAGGATGAGAACTGAATGACGGACAGAAGCATGGAAGACTCGCAAAAGCTTTGAAGTAAGCACAGATCAACGGCACCTATAGTCTGGAAAATCTTCCAGCTCCTGCACCCAACATCTTGCTCCTGGGGGATTTCAACTTAAGGCACCTAAAATGGAGGAATATAGCAAATAATATTGTTGCAGTAATAACACCAGGAGGCAGCTCTGATGAAAACTCACACTCACACGAGCTTTTAAATCTCTGCACAAAATTCAATTTACACCAGCAAATAATAGAGCCTACTAGAATGGAGAATACACTAGACCTCATCTTCACTAACAATGATGATCTGATAAGAAATGTCACCATATCAAAAACAATATACTCAGATCACAACATAATTGAGGTTCAGACATGTATGCGCAGAGCCCCAGACCGACAAAATGAGATTAGTCACGAGGGAGCATTCACCAAATTCAACTTCAATAACAAAAACATAAAGTGGGACCAAGTAAACCAAGTCCTAACCGATATAAGCTGGGAAGATATACTAAGCAACACAGACCCCAACTTATGTCTAGAACAGATTAACTTGGTGGCACTCGATGTATGCACAAGACTTATTCCTCTAAGAAAAAGGAGGAGATGTAAAATAGAAAGAGACAGGCGCTCTCTTTACAGGCGACGGAAAAGAATAACAGAGCGGCTAAAAGAGGTCAATCTATCTGAAATGCGTAGGGAGACACTCGTCAGAGAAATAGCAAACATCGAACTTAAGCTAAAGGAATCTTATAGGAGTCAGGAATCGCGGGAAGAACTAAAAGCCATAAATGAAATCGAAAGAAACCCAAAGTATTTCTTCTCCTATGCCAAATCAAAGTCGAGAACAACGTCCAGTATTGGGCCCTTACTTAAACAAGATGGGTCCTACACAGATGACAGCAAGGAAATGAGTGAGCTACTCAAGTCCCAATATGACTCAGTTTTTAGCAAGCCACTAACCAGACTGAGAGTCGAAGATCAAAATGAATTTTTTATGAGAGAGCCACAGAATTTGGTTAACACAAGCCTATCTGATGTTATCCTGACGCCAAATGACTTCGAACAGGCGATAAATGACATGCCCATGCACTCTGCCCCAGGGCCAGACTCATGGAACTCCGTGTTCATCACGAGCCTTTACCATCCTATGGAGAGGGAGCATGGACACGGGGGTCGTCCCACAGTTACTAAAAACAACAGACATAGCCCCACTCCACAAAGGGGGCAGTAAAGCAACAGCAAAGAACTACAGACCGATAGCACTAACATCCCATATCATAAAAATCTTTGTAAGAGTCCTAAGAAGCAAGATCACCACCCATCTAGAAACCCATCAGTTACACAACCCAGGGCAACATGGGTTTAGAACAGGTCACTCCTGTCTGTCTCAACTATTGGATCACTACGACAAGGTCCTAGATGCACTAGAAGACAAAAAGAATGCAGATGTAATATATACAGACTTTGCAAAAGCCTTCGACAAGTGTGACCATGGCGTAATAGCGCACAAAATGCGTGCTAAAGGAATAACAGGAAAAGTCGGTCGATGGATCTATAATTTCCTCACTAACAGAACACAGAGAGTAGTAGTCAACAGAGTAAAGTCCGAGGCAGGCACGGTGAAAAGCTCTGTTCCACAAGGCACAGTACTCGCTCCCATCTTGTTCCTCATCCTCATATCTGACATAGACAAGGATGTCAGCCACAGCACCGTGTCTTCCTTTGCAGATGACACCCGAATCTGCATGACAGTGTCTTCCATTGCAGACACTGCAAGGCTCCAGGCGGACATCAACCAAATCTTTCAGTGGGCTGCAGAAAACAATATGAAGTTCAACGATGAGAAATTTCAATTACTCAGATATGGTAAACACGAGGAAATTAAATCTTCATCAGAGTACAAAACAAATTCTGGCCACAAAATAGAGCGAAACACCAACGTCAAAGACCTGGGAGTGATCATGTCGGAGGATCTCACCTTCAAGGACCATAACATTGTATCGATCGCATCTGCTAGAAAAATGACAGGATGGATAATGAGAACCTTCAAAACGAGGGATGCCAAGCCCATGATGACACTCTTCAGGTCACTTGTTCTATCTAGGCTGGAATATTGCTGCACACTAACAGCACCTTTCAAGGCAGGTGAAATTGCTGACCTAGAAAATGTACAGAGAACCTTCACGGCGCGCATAACGGAGATAAAACACCTCAATTACTGGGAGCGCTTGAGGTTCCTGAACCTGTATTCCCTGGAACGCAGGCGGGAGAGATACATGATTATATACACCTGGAAAATCCTAGAGGGACTAGTACCGAACTTGCACACGAAAATCACTCACTACGAAAGCAAAAGACTTGGCAGACGATGCAACATCCCCCCAATGAAAAGCAGGGATGTCACTAGCACGTTAAGAGACCATACAATAAGTGTCAGGGGCCCGAGACTGTTCAACTGCCTCCCAGCATACATAAGGGGGATTACCAACAGACCCCTGGCAGTCTTCAAGCTGGCACTGGACAAGCACCTAAAGTCGGTTCCTGATCAGCCGGGCTGTGGCTCGTACGTTGGTTTGCGTGCAGCCAGCAGTAACAGCCTGGTTGATCAGACTCTGATCCACCAGGAGGCCTGGTCACAGACCGGGCCGCGGGGGCGTTGACCCCCGGAACTCTCTCCAGGTAAACTCCAGGTATAGTACGGAGTGACTATCAGAGACGCTCAAAATAGCGAAACAATGGGTCCAAAGCTTCTCTATGGGTGCTGAAAGATTGAGAACAGGTCTGTTACCCAATAGCGAAGCTCACGAAGTCACTCAAGATGGAGTAACTGGAAGGTAACTGGAAATAAAGATATATAGTTCCAACACGTTAACAGGGAAAGAGAATATTACAGGCCAGTAACACTGACATGTATATGAACCAAAGTACTGGAGAAATTTAGGAGTTTGTAAAGACCTTAACAGCTGTGAAGAAACACCAGCAGGAATTTAGGAAGAGGAAGTTTGTTTTATGAACCAATGATGTTCTAATGACAGAGATACACATAAAACACAAAACAATGCTGGGTGTGCCGTCTCTTGCGGTCTGAAAAAAAAACTTGACACCCCATTAGAGGTTATCTCAGCTAGAATATAAAAGTTAATGAAAAAGAGACCTGTGTAGCAGAGAAAATACAATGGGACAATGATACAATAACATTAATTGAAAAAATAATCTAATGATGAAAATAGTCACAGGTAATCTGTTATAATGTACAAAGTTATAATCTGTGACAAAATACATATGGAAAGTAAATAAAACACTAACTTTTTAATAACACGTCATAGCTCACACAAAGTGTTATTAAAACACGAGTGTTGGTAGCCGGGAAGTGGGCAATATTGTGGTGAGATGAACACAGACAATGAAAGGCATAAGTTGTCCGGCAACACTTTGTAAGATTCTCACACAAACAGCTGGTGACTATAAACAGCTGGTGGCACAAACAGCTGATGACGGCAAACAGCTAATGACCACACAAACAGCTGATGACCACGCAAGAGCTAGTTTGACATCAGACGCTACTTACTCTTAGCACAGACTATCACATCACTTTACATAATTAAGGAAAAGTTAGGAAACAATGGGATTGTAAATTTACTTAAAAATGAAGAATGTTAACTGCAAGGCACAAATATTAATTAACAGCAACGACAATATCACAAATCATACAAGGAACTGCGTGTATGAAAAGATCATGTGACCGCATTTGCAAGACGTCACAGGCAACTGCAAGTTTCAAATCGTCACAAAGAAGCTAAATATGTAAAACACCTTTGCAACAAATCTAACATTTCCAACAGGTCCATCACCATCACCGCCATTCCCAACACTCACAAAACAGTGAGTGGGCATAGTATTTGCTCAGTTTTTTTTTTAACTCGACCTATGCTAGGATCGAACACAATGAGTGTCTTGCTGGAGTCAACATACAGTATTGTGTTAACTCAGTCTTTGACTAGAGGGAATGTGCACATACGAGTACTGTGTGTACACTGACACTCCTGGTGGTCTTAAAATATTATGTGATGTATCTTTTATGTGATCATTCCAGTGTTGTACTTACAATAATTACCATTTACAGTCTGATAAACTTACATTTGGCACACAGGATAGATCTGTTACTAGGTATGCCATTATGCACTATATTTTATCTGTTCGGTAAAATTTGTCAGGAAACAGGAGAAGTGATTCCTGGCGCGGGTGTTCGTCATACAATGAGTAAGACCCGCGTCATCAAACTATTTTATGTTCCTTTTGCAAACTGTAAATGTGTTTGTAAGATAACTTTATTCAGTGATGACAGTGCAGTTTGCAATTATTGAATATACCCGTCTACCTGAAGGGTATTCCGGGGATCAACACCCCCGCGGCCCGGTCCATGACCAGGTCTCCTTGTGGATCAAGGCCTGATCAACGAGGCTGTTACTGTTGGCCGCATGTAGTCCAACGTACGAGCTACAGCCCGGCTGATCCGGCACTGACTTTAGGCATCTGTCCAGCTCCCTCTTGAAGACAACCAGGGGTCTATTGGTAATTCCCCTTATGGCTGGTGGGAGGCTGTTGAACAGTCTTGGGCCCCGGACACTTTGTGTTTTCTTTAAGTGTACTAATTGTGCCCCTACTTTTCACTGGGGGGTATGTTGCATCGCCTGCCAAGTCTTTTGCTTTCGTAGAGTTATTTCTGTGTGCAGATTAGGGACCAGCCCCTCCAGGATCTTCCAGGTTTAGATTATGATGTATTCTCTCGCCTGCGCTCCAATGAGTACAAGTGAAGCGCTTCCAGTGAGATTTTAGGTTTCAACCGCGAGATGGTAGCCTACAATAGTGAATGTGTTTGTTTCAGAGACTCTTTATCTCTACAATCACTGGCACTTCCAACACCGTCCTTTCCATGAGTGTCACTTCCAACACCGTCACTTTCTTAAATATTACTACCAACACTTTCATCACTGCTAATTCCAACACTGCCAACACATCACAAGTGTTGGAAGTGACGCATCAGCGTCACTTCCAACACTTCCATCAGCGTCACTTCCAACACTGGTTCACCTGATGGTCTACGACAACGATGACAACGGAAGTAAATTGAAAATGTAAATGAATACTGCGATGCCGTGAGCCCTGGACGCTATAGAGATGGACAGGGAAGATAGGAGAAGCACACGAGAAATGCAACGAGAAGACAGGTCGAAGAAAAAGACAAGAGGAAAGAAAATCAGTGAGGATGCAAGGAGCCGAGATGGCACAAGAAAAAATTGAATGAAAATTATATATATATATATATATATATATATATGTATATATATACGTATATATATATATATATATATATATATATATATATATATATGTCGTGCCGAATATGTAAAACTGGTCAATTAGCAAGAACTCATCTAAAATTAAGTCCTTTCTGAAAATTTCTCTTATACATTTAAAGATATATTTTTTCATTAATGTTAATGTAAAAAATTTTAATTTTGCACCAAAAGAATCTTAGAAAACTTACCTAACCTTATTATAACAAGAACAATTTATTTTAGCCTAACCCAAATAAATATATTTTAAATACGTTTACAATAATTTAATACTAAACAAACACAATCAAATATATTTTTTTGGTTAGGTTCAGAATGATTTTGGCGAAATTTTTGCATACACAAATTTTCACTTGTCCTATATGGCAAGATGAGCGTTGCTATTTAAGCCAAGATCGCAAGTTCTGCCTATTCGGCACGACATATATATATCTATATATATATATATATATATATATATATATATATATATATATCTATATATAGATATACATACATATATAGACATATATATATATATATATATATATATATATATATATATATGTGTATATATATATATATATATATATATACATACATACAAGACATATATATATATATATATATATATATATATATATATATATATATATATATATATATATATATATATATATATATATATACATACATACAAGACATATATATATATATATATATATATATATATATATATACATACATATAAGACATATATATATATATATATATATATATATATATATATATATATATATATATATATATATGTCTTGTATGTATGTATATATATATATATATATATATATATATATATATATGTGTGTATATATATATATATATATTCATATTTTCATTCAACTTTTTCTTGTGCCATCTCGGCTCCTTATATATATAACATAAGGGAGAGAGAGAGAGAGAGAGAGAGAGAGAGAGAGAGAGAGAGAGAGAGAGAGAGAGAGAGAGAGAGAGAGAGAGAGAGAGAGAGAGAGAATCAAACAGAATCTGTAATCTTTTCGCAACACCTTTGCTCGGAAGCATTCTTGGGCGATTCATTCCGGTCCAGAGTACACGATGGGGTGCTGGTGAGAGGGTGGGGTGGAACGAGGCCAGTGAGAGGGCGCTACATGGGTGTTCATGGGAAAAGAAGAAATGGGCGTTCAGGAGAAAGGTAGATTGCAGAATACTTTTTTTAGAATATAGGGAGGCTGGGAAATAATAGTGTATTTCTATCACCATATCACAACTTGTGAACCAACGTCACTTTGCATTTTATGTTCTTCGTGTTCGAGTGTGTTATTCTGTCATGAAAGCTTGAACGAGATCACCTCGTAGTCTGTTTCATTAGTGACATATTAAATGATTTGAGTATCTTCACATAATTTTCTTCTTAATGGTCATAAACGTGTATTAAAAGAAAGATGTATCCAGTTTTAAAACAATCGTAATTTATGGCAAAGGCAACCGCTCATGAAGAAATTTGTTCATAACTTTCATTGAGCAAATATCGGGGATATACTGATGGACGTAAGCACGAGTCGACTGAGTTGAATTTGCCCTTGTTGCTGCTTCCTCGTTGAAGACTTAGATAAACTATTTTAAGAATAAGTAACAGCTAAGCTGCTACACTCCAACCTGAATTATTTTCCATCTTGATGGCACTGAAGTTAATTTGTGACAATGAACTTGATTCCCTGATTATTACTGAAGCCGTCTTTATTAATCAGACTCTAATTTCATAATAACTAACAACGTTCTTAGAGGAGCCAGGTATTGGTGTCTCTAAAGACAAGACAAATTAATGCAGTATCACCAGACTCCTTTTCATATTGAAATATTCTTTTATGATCAAGATAAACCATCCAAAGAAGTATCTTGAAAGATAAAGTTTAATATAATTTTCATGTTCTATAGTAAACACTATACTATATAATATTAAGAGTGTTGAACAGTTAATTTAAATGTCATAAAACACAGTGAGAAGCCTTCAGAGATATATTATGCACTATAACATGATAGCATAGTTAGAAGCCTGAGTAGAGCTGCGACCCATTATGAACGTAGTAAATAAACACATTTACTGAACAACTCATACTAAACAGTGAGGTTGCAGTGGCCAGGCTTTGGCTTTATTACAAGTTGATTAATTAAGGCATGTGCATCAGCTGGGTATCTTTATTGTTGAAACGTTTCCCACTACACCGTAGACTTCTTCAAATACAGAGGTAGCAAGTGAAGGTGGTGGTCAGGCTGAGGGACTGACCACCTTAAATACCCAACCGTTGCACATGTGTCTTAATCATCAAATTGTCGGTATTTTATACCATTTTCAAAATTCGTTACAAGTTCTTTAAGTCTGGCATATATACAGACGATGATTAAACTAAAGACAGTGTGACTGGTTAGCCTACGGTCGCTTTGTTAAACATAAATGTTATTGATTGGCCACCTATTGACGAGTATGGAGATTAAAGTAAATAAAATATAATTTGTAAAAATATCCCAAATTTGCTTGTAATAAAGGATATTAGTACTGCGTAAGTATAACCAGGCGAACTCTTATTAATACTTCATTGTTAAGCGATAAGATTTTAAATTCAAATCATAAAAAGACTAAAGAATTAGTGTCAGACTTGAGCAGACGTCAGCTTAGGCTGTAATAAACGAAGCGAAACAAGACTACAAACTGGATTCCAGCCGCCTAAATCCGAACTCTCAAGACAGAACGAGAAGACAGATATGAAAACGCCTGTCGTCAGGATTCATCCAAACGAGATTTTAATACAAAATCCAATTTGAATCCGTTTAGAGAGATACGATGAGAAGGAGAACTTAGCTCCGACAGCTGTCGGGTTTTGCTCCATTATCGTCAACAACGAGGCGATTTTTACACCACCAGACCTTGACAACGTAATCCATCGTCCAGTTATTGTCGTGAGGGTAAAAAAAACATGATCACGACGTACAAAGTACATGAACGTGGCAAGCCAAACCACAAGCCAGCGGTGCTGATCACCATACCATGAGGTCTACAAAAATAAGAAACAAACATGCCGCATATATGGTTTCAGAAATGTTAGCATAGCTGCTACTGGCTTTCGTTTTGAGCTGCCGCCTTTGAGTTCTCTACAAATCGTTTCGCGAATCGCGGAATTAGGTTTATTTGGCAAAGGTTGCACCTTGCCGAATTAGCAGAATGATTTTTTCCCCAAAAAATCAGCGAAAATCGATTTAGTTAAAAAAATTGTGTTAGTTTAAGGGAGGTTAGTCAATAAAAAAAAAATGGCTATCATTCTGTAAAAGACATTTTTTTTGGAAAAGTTTAAGTTTTAATGGAGTTCTGCCTATTCGGTAAGTTTGGCTTAGTAGGTACATGATATATATATATATATACATATGACACTAGGCTCGGAGACCCTTGGCCCATAGGAAAAGAGTGCATCAAAGCTCGTTAAGGAGCTAAGCAAAAGACTCGTCAGGGTAACTAGGGATCCCAGGGCGGCTAGTTTTCTGTTCCAGCGACTCAGCGCTGCGGTTCAGAGGGGTAATGCCTGCTATATCATGGGCATGCACCCCGACTCTGAGGCGCTGAATGAAATTTTAGCATTATAATCCGCGATAAACACATAGCAATATGTGCTTAAAATGTATTCCTCAAATCTAATGTACTGTATATGCCATCTTTTATACTAGCAATTTATCTTTTAAATTTTGTGTCATATTGTATAATACATCCCTTTACTGTATGTAAAACTATAGTTATTCTCTATAAAATGTATCTGTTGTTAATATTTCCCATAAGAAATAGTGTAAATCCAATTAATCCATTTAAGACACCCAAAATTTAAAAAAAAAAATACATTTTATAGAGAATAAATGTAGTTTTACAAACAGAAAAGGGATGATGAAATTCAAGGGTCCAATATATATTATAGTATACAACAACGCTGCACTAGCCAAGGAGTAACCCATGTTGTACTGGCTCGCGTCAAGAATGACGCAGCTAGCTTGGCTGCCCCATTCTTGTAGGATTTGGTGGTCCTGTGGGTTAAAGCGTCATGTGGTTCTTTCTTGGTCACCATGAGGCGGGCCAGTACAACATGGGTTCGAGTCTTTGGCTAGCACACTGCTGTTAGTGATCAATACCACTCGTTTGTGGTTACAATAATAATATATATATATATATATATATATATATATATATATATAATACATATATATATATAATACATATATATATATATATATTACATATATATAATACATTATATATATATATATATATATATATATATATATATATATATATATATATATATATATATATATATATATATATATATATATATATATATATATACAATACATATATATATATATACATATAATACATATATATAATATATATATATATATATATATTTATATATATATATATATATATATATATATATATATATATATATATATACAGTGGACCCCCGCATAGCGAACTTAATCCGTGCAAGAGGGCTGGTCGTTATGCGAAAATGTTCGCTATGCGAATTAATTTTCCCCATAAGAAATAATGGAAATAAAATTAATCCGTGCAAGACACCCAAAAGTATGAAAAAAAAATTTTTTTACCACAAAAAAATGTTAATTTTAGTACACACAAACTGAAAAAGGCATGCACAATTACATGACACTTACTTTTATTGAAGATCTGGTGATGATTGATGGGATGGGAGGGAGGGGAGAGCATTATCTTCTTACTGTTTAGAAGGGGAATCCTTCCATTAGGACTTGAGGTAGCAAGTCCTTTTCTAGGAATTACTTCCCTTCTTCTTTTAATGCCACTAGGACCAGCTTGAGAGTCACTGGACCTCTGTCGCACAACAAATCTGTCCATAGAGCTCTGTACCTCCGTTCCTTCAAGACTTTCCTAAAATGGGCCATAACATTGTCATTGAAATAGTCACCAGCACGGCTTGCAACAGCTGTGTCAGGGTGATTTTCATCCATAAAGGTTTGCAGTTCAACCCACTGTGCACACATTTCCTTAATTTTTGAAGTAGGCACAATGGATTCCACAACTGGCATAGGCTTCTCAGGGTTAGCCCCAAACCCTTCAAAATCTTTCTTAATTTCCATACTAATTCTCACCCTTTTTACCACAGGGTTGGCACTAGAAGCTTTCTTGGGGCCCATGGTCACTTATTTTCCAGAAACAGCACCGAAAACACTGTAATAATACGAAATATTCCGAGTGTATGCTTGAATGTTACCGCGGAGGCTAGCTGGTAAACAATGGGACGGGCGGCACATGTGAGGCTGGCTGAGGGCCCACATTGGACGCGTCTCGGACGAAGTTCGCTGAGCGGGTTTTTGTCTACTATGCGGGGCAAAATTTTAGCGAACAAAGCGTCCGCTATGCGGATTGTTCGCTATGCAAGGCGTTCGCTATGCGGGGGTCCACTGTATATATATATGCAAAACAACCACTCTGAAAGAATAGAGAAATTCTTGGTGGGTTGTGCGAAGGACCTGTCCAGTCGGGCCGGCGCGCGTCAGGTGATTAACCGTTGTGGGATCTGATAGTGAGGTGTTGGCCAGACCCCTTATATACCTTCCTTGGATGCTTTACTTTCATAGTTCCTTGATAATGTGAGTAGTCACGAAAGCGCTTGGAATTTCTCTACTCTTTCAGAGTGGTTGTTTTGCATATTCTAAAATCACCTGTTTACTGTGATCTTATTGCATATATATATATATATATATATATATATATATATATATATATATATATATATATATATATATATATATTTTCTTTCCCTTAATCGGATTCGCTAATTCTTAATCTCAGTTTTCTATGAAAATGAAACCAAAGCCTCCAGTATTAAAATATAACACGTTATGATCAACACATGGCAACATAAGAGAATACAGAACAGGTAGCCGTGAAAAATGGCAACAAGACGGCGAGTTCATCTGGGAATTGCAATGTTAAAATTTTTATACATAAATTCTGCACCTGAAAAATTAGTTTAGTAAAGCGGTGATGTTTGGATATTATTGTGGGAGAAGCAAAATAGGCGAGTGGCGCCTTGGCTGTGTGAGTGTTGTCAAGTGGCTGTGAGGAGCCTGGGTAGTGTGAATTTTTTGAGATTATAGCATATTTAGAGGACGATTTGTTAGGAAGTTGTGGGTTGAGACATTATGGATTTGCGAGACAGTTATTTTATGAGTGTTGTATAGAAAGTGAGGGTTTTTGAGATTGTGGCCTTTTTGAAAGTTGTGCTTATTGGGACATTTTTCTTTGTATAGAGCTTGACTTGAGTCAAGATTTAATGAAGCTCTATACAGTGAAACGTTGTCTCAGTAAAACCTCTTTTGCAACCTGTGTTTTTTTGTAAAGTCTTCCTTTACTTAGTTGCTGTTGCACATATACGGATGCTGCCGATATATATATATATATATATATATATATATATATATATATATATATATATATATATATATATATATTTATAAATATAACCTTATACACAGGGTTGGAGTTGTCACAGCTGCTCTTTGCTGATGACACTGTGCTCTTGGGAGATTCTGAAGAGAAGCTGCAGAGATTGGTGGATGAATTTGGTAGGGTGTGCAAAAGAAGAAAATTAAAGGTGAATACAGGAAAGAGTAAGGTTATGAGGATAACAAAAAGATTAGGTGATGAAAGATTGAATATCAGATTGGAGGGAGAGAGTATGGAAGAGGTGAATGTATTCAGATATTTGGGAGTGGACGTTGTCAGCGGATGGGTCTATGAAAGATGAGGTGAATCATAGAATTGATGAGGGAAAAAGAGTGAGTGGTGCACTTAGGAGTCTGTGGAGACAGAGAACTTTGTCCTTGGAGGCAAAGAGGGGAATGTATGAGAGTATAGTTTTACCAACGCTCTTATATGGGTGTGAAGCATGGGTGATGAATGTTGCAGCGAGGAGAAGGCTGGAGGCAGTGGAGATGTCATGTCTGAGGGCAATGTGTGGTGTGAATATAATGCAGAGAATTCGTAGTTTGGAAGTTAGGAGGAGGTGCGGGATTACCAAAACTGTTGTCCAGAGGGCTGAGGAAGGGTTGTTGAGGTGGTTCGGACATGTAGAGAGAATGGAGCGAAACAGAATAACTTCAAGAAGTGTATCAGTCTGTAGTGGAAGGAAGGCAGGGGTAGGGGTCGGCCTAGGAAGGGTTGGAGGGAGGGGGTAAAGGAGGTTTTGTGTGTGCGAGGGGCTTGGACTTCCAGCAGGCATGCGTGAGCGTGTTTGATAGGAGTGAATGGAGACAAATGGTTTTTAATACTTGACGTGCTGTTGGAGTGTGAGCAAAGTAACATTTATGAAGGGATTCAGGAAACCGCAGGCCGGACTTGAGTCCTGGAGATGGGAAGTACAGTGCCTGCACTCTGAAGGAGGGGTGTTAATGCTTGCAGTTTAAAAACTGTATGTAAAGCACCCTTCTGGCAAGACAGTGATGGAGTGAATGATGGTGAAAGTTTTTTCTTTTTCGGGCCACCCTGCCTTGGTGGGAATCGGCCAGTGTGATAATAATAAAAAAAAATAATAAATATATATATATATATATATATATTATATATATATATATACATATATATATATATTTATATATATATATATATATTATATATATATATATATATATATATGTAGTATATATATATATATATAAATATATATATATATATATATATATATATATATATATATATATATATATAAATATATATATATATGTGTATATATATGTATATATATATATATAAATATATATATATATGTATATATATATATATATATAAATATATATATATATATGTATATATATATATATATATATAAATATATATATATATATATATATATATATATATATATATATATATATATATATATATATATATATATATATATTATATATATATATATATAAATATATATATATATATATATATATATGTATATATATATATATATATATATATATATATATATATGTATATATATATATATATATATATATATATATATATATATATATATATATATATGTATATATATATATAAATATATATATATATATATATATATATATATATATATATATATATATATATATATATATATATATATATATATATATATATATATATATATATATATATATATATATATATATATATATATATATATATATATATATATATATATATATATATATATATATATATATATATATATATATATATATATTTATATATATATATATATATATATATATATATATATATATATATATATATATATATATATATATATATATATATTTATATATATATATATATATATATATATATATATATATATATATATATATATATATATATATATATATTTATATATATATATATATATATATATATATATATATATATATATATATATATATATATATATATATATATGTATTATATGCGATAAGATCGCAGTAAACAGGTGATTTCAGAATATGCAAAACAACCACTGTGAAAGAACAGAGAAATTCCAAGCGCTTTCGTGACTACTCACATTACATTACAACCCGAAGCTGTTGTACAGTCACATCAGGAGGAAAACAACAGTCAAGGACCAGGTAATCAGACTGAGGAAGGGTGATGGGGAATTCACAAGAAACGACCGGGAGGTATGTCAGGAGCTCAA
This sequence comes from Cherax quadricarinatus, assembly GCF_038502225.1. Lineage (NCBI taxonomy): Eukaryota > Metazoa > Arthropoda > Malacostraca > Decapoda > Parastacidae > Cherax > Cherax quadricarinatus. Next base: position 5,805,649 of record NC_091364.1, on the reverse strand, counting down.
CACAAGATTTAAAGAAGTATTTACAGTGGAAACCAGTAGGACTCCAGGAAATCAGAGCAGGGGGGTGCACCAGCAAGTGCTGGATGAGGTACATATAACCAAGGAGGAGGTGAAGAAGCTGCTATGCGAACTTGACACCTCTAAGGCGGTGGGACCAGACAACATCTCTCCGTGGGTCCTTAAAGAGGGAGCAGAGATATTGTGTGTACCGCTAACAAAGATCTTCTCATTTGAAACTGGGCAACTCCCTGAGGTATGGAAGATGGCAAATGTAGTCCCAATTTTTAAAAAGGGAGGCAGACATGAGGCACTAAACTACAGACCTGTATCACTAACGTGTATAGTATGCAAGGTCATGGAGAAGATCATCAGGAGGAGAGTGGTGGAGCACCTGGAAAGAAACAAGTGTATAATTGACAACCAGCATGGTTTCAGGGAGGGAAAATCCTGTGTCACAAACCTACTAGAGTTTTATGACAAGGTGACAGAAGTAAGACAAGAGAGAGAGGGGTGGATCGACTGCATTTTTTTGGACTGCAAGAAGGCCTTCGACACAGTTCCTCACAAAAGGTTACTGCAAAAGCTAGAGGATCAGGCACACATAACAGGAAAGGCACTGCAATGGATCAGAGAATACCTGACAGGGAGGCAACAACGATTCATGGTACGTGACGAGGTGTCAGAGTGGGCGCCTGTGACAAGCGGGGTTCCACAGGGGTCAGTCCTAGGACCTGTGCTGTTCTTGGTATATGTGAATGACATAACGGATGGGATAGACTCAGAAGTGTCCTTGTTTGCGGACGATGTGAAGTTAATGAGAAGAATCAAATCGGATGAGGATCAGGCAGGACTACAAAGAGACCTGGACAGGCTACAAGCCTGGTCCAGCAACTGGCTCCTTGAGTTTAACCCTGCCAAATTCAAAGTCATAAAGATTGGGGAAGGGCAAAGAAGACCGCAGACACAATATAGTTTAGACGGCCAAAGTCTGCAAACCTCACTCAAGGAAAAAGATCTGGGGGTGAGTATAACACCGAGCATATCTCCCGAGGCGCACATCAATCAGATAACTGCTGCAGCATACGGGCGCCTGGCAAACCTACGGATAGCGTTCCGATACCTCAGTAAGGATTCGTTCAAGACTCTGTATACCTTTACGTCAGGCCCATACTGGAGTATGCAGCACCAGTTTGGAATCCACACCTAATCAAGCACGTCAAGAAATAAGAGAAAGTGCAAAGGTTTGCAACAAAACTAGTCCCAGAGCTACGGGGATTGTCCTACGAAGAAAGGTTGAGGGAAATCGGCCTGACGACACTGGAGGCAAGGAGGGTCAGGGGAGACATGATAACGACATATAAAATACTGCGCGGAATAGACGAGGTGGACAAAGACGGGATGTTCCAGAGATGGGACACAGACACAAGAGGTCACAATTGGAAGTTGAAGACTCAAATGAATCAAAGGGATGTTAGGAAATATTTCTTCAGTCATAGAGTAGTCAAGCCGTGGAATAGCCTAGAAAGTGAAGTAGTGGAGGCGGGAACCATACATAGTTTTAAGGCGAGGTATGATAAAGCTCATGGAGCAGGGAGAGAGAGGACCTAGTAGCAATCAGTGAAGAGGCGGGGCCAGGAGCTATGAATCGACCCCTGCAACCACAAATAGGTGAGTACAAATAGGTGAGTACACACGCGCGCGCGCGCGCTTTGCCTACTTCATTAACACACTAAAAACATAGATGTATATGAGTGTTAGTAATAAAGGTAATAATGGTAGTGGTGAACGTCGCTCATAACAGTAAGTCAAAGATGCTCGCAGTAGAGAGGAAATAATTTTCATATATTATACCAGAGTGAGTGCCAACACTCTCATATGAATTTTTAATCGAATCAATACACAGGAGGAGCAATACATTCCTAATAGTGAATATTGTCCTTGTGAGAAACGACAGTTAGGCTCCTGTGATCTTACTCTGCCAGAGTTTTAATATAATACATAAAGTATTCATATAATAAGTCCTCCATCTTGTGAAGCTTTATGCCAGTGTTGGACCAGCTCTTCTTCATCTGGTGAAGCTTTATGCCAGTGTTGGACCAGCTCTTCTTCCTCTGGTGAAGCTTTATGCCAGTGTTGGACCAGCTCTTCCTCATCTGGTGAAGCTTTATGCCAGTGTTGGACCAGCTCTTCTTCCTCTGGTGAAGCTTTATGCCAGTGTTGGACCAGCTCTTCTTCATCTTGTGAAGCTTTATGCCAGTGTTGGACCAGCTCTTCTTCCTCTGGTGAAGCTTTATGCCAGTGTTGGACCAGCTCTTCTTCATCTGGTGAAGCTTTATGCCAGTGTTGGACCAGCTCTTCTTCCTCTGGTGAAGCTTTATGCCAGTATTGGACCAGCTCTTCTTCCTCTGGTGAAGCTTTATGCCAGTATTGGACCAGCTCTTCTTCATCTGGTGAAGCTTTATGCCAGTGTTGGACCAGCTCTTCTTCCTCTGGTGAAGCTTTATGTCAGTATTGGACCAGCTCTTCTTCCTCTGGTGAAGCTTTATGCCAGTGTTGGACCAGCTCTTCTTCATCTGGTGAAGCTTTATGCCAGTGTTGGACCAGCTCTTCTTCATCTTGTGAAGCTTTATGCCAGTGCTGGACCAGCTCTTCTTCCTCTGGTGAAGCTTTATGTCAGTATTGGACCAGCTCTTCTTCATCTGGTGAAGCTTTATGCCAGTGTTGGACCAGCTCTTCTTCCTCTGGTGAAGCTTTATGCCAGTATTGGACCAGCTCTTCTTCATCTGGTGAAGCTTTATGCCAGTGTTGGACCAGCTCTTCTTCCTCTGGTGAAGCTTTATGTCAGTATTGGACCAGCTCTTCTTCCTCTGGTGAAGCTTTATGCCAGTGTTGGACCAGCTCTTCTTCATCTGGTGAAGCTTTATGCCAGTATTGGACCAGCTCTTCTTCCTCTGGTGAAGCTTTATGCCAGTGTTGGACCAGCTCTTCATCTGGTGAAGCTTTATGCCAGTATTGGACCAGCTCTTCATCTGGTGAAGCTTTATGCCAGTATTGGACCAGCTCTTCTTCATCTGGTGAAGCTTTATGCCAGTATTGGACCAGCTCTTCTTTATCTGGTGAAGCTTTATGCCAGTATTGGACCAGCTCTTCTTCCTCTGGTGAAGCTTTATGCCAGTATTGGACCAGCTCTTCATCTGGTGAAGCTTTATGCCAGTATTGGACCAGCTCTTCATCTGGTGAAGCTTTATGCCAGTGTTGGACCAGCTCTTCTTCATCTGGTGAAGCTTTATGCCAGTATTGGACCAGCTCTTCTTCATCTGGTGAAGCTTTATGCCAGTATTGGACCAGCTCTTCTTCCTCTGGTGAAGCTTTATGCCAGTATTGGACCAGCTCTCCTTCATCTGGTGAAGCTTTATGCCAGTGTTGGACCAGCTCTTCTTCCTCTGGTGAAGCTTTATGCCAGTGTTGGACCAGCTCTTCTTCATCTGGTGAAGCTTTATGCCAGTGTTGGACCAGCTCTTCTTCCTCTGGTGAAGCTTTATGCCAGTGTTGGACCAGCTCTTCTTCCTCTGGTGAAGCTTTAGGCCAGTGTTGGACCAGCTCTTCTTCATCTGGTGAAGCTTTAGGCCAGTGTTGGACCAGCTCTTCTTCCTCTGGTGAAGCTTTAGGCCAGTGTTGGACCAGCTCTTCTTCATCTGGTGAAGCTTTAGGCCAGTGTTGGACCAGCTCTTCTTCATCTAGTGAAGCTTTAGGCCAGTATTGGACCAGCTCTTCTTCATCTAGTGAAGCTTTAGGCCAGTGTTGGACCAGCTCTTCTTCCTCTGGTGAAGATTTATGCCAGTGTTGGACCAGCTCTTCTTCATCTGGTGAAGTTTTAGGCCAGTGTTGGACCAGCTCTTCTTCATCTAGTGAAGCTTTAGGCCAGGGTTGGACCAGCTCTTCTTCATCTGGTAAAGCTTTATGCCAGTATTGGACCAGCTCTTCTTCATCTGGTGAAGCTTTATGCCAGTATTGGACCAGCTCTTCTTCATCTGGTGAAGCTTTAGGCCAGGGTTGGACCAGCTCTTTTTAATCTGGTGAAGCTTTATGCCAGGGTTGGACCAGCTCTTCTTCATCTGGTGAAGCTTTATGCCAGTATTGGACCAGCTCTTCTTCCTCTGGTGAAGCTTTATGCCAGTATTGGACCAGCTCTTCTTCATCTGGTAAAGCTTTATGCCAGTGTTGAACCAGCTCTTCTTCCTCTGGTGAAGCTTTATGCCAGTGTTGGACCAGCTCTTCTTCCTCTGGTGAAGCTTTATGCCAGTATTGGACCAGCTCTTCATCTGGTGAAGCTTTATGCCAGTATTGGACCAGCTCTTCTTCCTCTGGTGAAGCTTTATGTCAGTATTGGACCAGCTCTTCTTTATCTGGTGAAGCTTTATGCCAGTATTGGACCAGCTCTTCTTCATCTGGTGAAGCTTTATGCCAGTATTGGACCAGCTCTTCTTCATCTGGTGAAGCTTTATGCCAGTATTGGACCAGCTCTTCTTCATCTGGTGAAGCTTTATGTCAGTATTGGACCAGCTCTTCTTTATCTGGTGAAGCTTTATGCCAGTATTGGACCAGCTCTTCATCTGGTGAAGCTTTATGCCAGTATTGGACCAGCTCTTCTTCCTCTGGTGAAGCTTTATGTCAGTATTGGACCAGCTCTTCTTTATCTGGTGAAGCTTTATGCCAGTGTTGGACCAGCTCTTCTTCATCTGGTGAAGCTTTATGCCAGTATTGGACCAGCTCTTCTTCCTCTGGTGAAGCTTTATGACAGTATTGGACCAGCTCTTCTTCTTCTGGTGAAGCTTTATGCCAGTATTGGACCAGCTCTTCTTCATCTGGTGAAGCTTTATGCCAGTATTGGACCAGCTCTTCTTCCTCTGGTGAAGCTTTATGTCAGTATTGGACCAGCTCTTCTTTATCTGGTGAAGCTTTATGCCAGTATTGGACCAGCTCTTCTTCTTCTGGTGAAGCTTTATGCCAGTGTTGGACCAGCTCTTCTTCCTCTGGTGAAGCTTTATGCCAGTATTGGACCAGCTCTTCTTCCTCTGGTGAAGCTTTATGCCAGTATTGGACCAGCTCTTCTTCCTCTGGTGAAGCTTTATGCCAGTGTTGGACCAGCTCTTCTTCCTCTGGTGAAGCTTTATGCCAGTGTTGGACCAGCTCTTCTTCCTCTGGTGAAGCTTTATGCCAGTGTTGGACCAGCTCTTCTTCCTCTGGTGAAGCTTTATGCCAGTGTTGGACCAGCTCTTCTTCCTCTGGTGAAGCTTTATGCCAGTGTTGGACCAGCTCTTCTTCATCTGGTGAAGCTTTATGCCAGTGTTGGACAAGCTGTTCTCATTGAGTTTCGTATATTTATGCTAACCCTTGCACACTATTTTGTTACATACACCCATCTCTCTGTCTGTCTGTCTGTCTGTCTGTCTGTCTGTCTGTCTCTCTCTCTCTCTCTCTCTCTCTCTCTCTCTCTCTCTCTCTCTCTCTCTCTATATATATATATATATATATATATATATATATATATATATATATATATATATATAGATATAGATATATATTTAATAATATATAGATGGGGTCCACTTCTGGTGTAAATTGTGGGACTCATAGCCTCGGAAAAGTGGATAAAAAGGCTTCAAGGAAGAATATTTGGATTTCTTCCTGAAGCCGTTTGAATATTCCACTTTCCCTACCACCCCATCTTTTCATACTATATATATATATTATAAGAGAGAGATTATCTAATCCATGCGTCAGTAATTTTCGTAATATTTCGTGAAAATATCAAGTGCAGGACATGGCATATATTTGTCTTTTGAGGTTAAATTTGCCTCTTCATAAATATATGTTAAAACTGATGGATACAATAAATATGGTGATCAGTTTTAATGCTGGAATTTTTTGAAGTGCTGGAAGTTGATTTATGAATTGGCAATGTATAGATGAAGGCTGATGGGAAATATCACTTAAAATATGGCACATTTGTCAGTAATTACCTATGTTTAAAGCCTATTGTCTGGACGTGGGTCAGTAAGGCTACAATTTGCCTTTTCTCTAATAATATAAACTTGGACTAAAAAAAAAAAAAATATATATATATATATATATATATATATATATATATATATATATATATATATATATATATATATATATATATATATACAAAACAACCACTGTGAAATGATCCTAAAATTCAAAATTCCAAGGGATTTCGTGACTTCTCACATTATTAAGGAACTATATAGTTTCTTGATAATGTGAGAAGTCACGAAAGCGCTTAGAATTTCACTATCATTTCACAGTGGTTGTTTTGCATATTCTGATATCGCCTGTTTATATATATATATATATATATATATATATATATATATATATATATATATATATATATATATATATATATATATATATATATATATAAGTGAGAGGCTCTTTGGTTCTCATTTGAACAATCTTAACGCTATCAAATTGGCTTTTTACGTCAAAATTTCCATTGAAATTCCCCCAACACAATTTTCACTATGTCAACTATGAACAAAAGTGCCTCAGAGATCTGAAAAAAGTATCAACCGGGATTTTTAAATTTATTGAGAAAAAATCACCCAAACAATAGTGCAACAGTGAAACAGAAAGCGTGTTAGTTGTCAGTGGACGGGAAGGGTGTGAGTACCCCAGGTGAGGGTGTGAGGACCCCCAGGGGAAGGTGTGAGGACCCCCAGGGGACTGTGTGAGGACTACCCAGGGGAGGGTGTGAGTACCCCCAGGTGAGGGTGTGAGGACCCCCAGGGGAAGGTGTGAGGACCCCCAGGGGACTGTGTGAGGACCACCCAGGGGAGGGTGTGAGGACCCCCAGGGGAGGGTGTGAGGACCCCAGTGGAGTGTGTGAGGACCCCCAGTGGAGTGTGTGAGGACCCCCAATGGAGTGAGGACCCCAGGGAAGGGTGTGAGGACCCCAGGGGACTGTGTGAGAACCCCAGGGGAGGGTGTGAATACCCCAGGGAAGGGTGTGAGTACTCCCAGGGGAGGGTGCGAGGACCCCAATGGAGTGTGAGGGCCCCCAGTGGAGTGAGGACCCCAGGGAAGGGTGTGAGGACCCCAGGGAAGGGTGTGAGGAGCACAGGGGACTGTGTGAGGACCCCCAGTGGACTGTGTGAGGACCCCAAAGGAGTGCGTGAGTACCCCAGGGGAGGGTGTGAATACCCCAGGGAAGGGTGTGAGTACCCCTAGGGGAGGGTGCGAGGACCCCAATGGAGTGTGAGGGCCCCCAGTGGAGTGAGGACCTCAGGGAAGGGTGTGAGGACCCCAGTGGACTGTGTGAGGACCCCCAGTGGAGTGAAAACCCCAGGGAAGGGTGTGAGGACTCCAGGGGACTGTGTGAGGACCCCAGTTGAGTGTTTGAAGACCCCAGTGGATTGAAGACCCCAGGTAAGGGTGTGAGAACTCCAGGGGACTGTGTGAGGACCCCAGTGGAGTGTTTGAAGACGCCAGTGGAGTGAAGACCCCAGGGGAGGGTGTGAGGAATCCAGGGGAGGGTGTGAGGACGCCAGGGGAGGGTGTGAGGACCGCAGCGGAGGGTGTGAGGACCGCAGCGGAGGATGTGAGGACTCAGGGAAGGGTGTGAGGACCCCAGGGGAGTGTGAAGACCCCCACGGGAGGGTGTGAGAACCTCAGGGGATACGTAGTAACCCCGGCAGGGAGGGGGTTCTAAAAAACCTCCTTTTTTGGGGGGGGGGGGGGCCGCGGGGCAGCCTTCATTTGCAAAAATGTATTCTTTATTTTCTTGTCTATTTACTTTGATATTTTTTTATTTTTGTAGTTTATTCTTAATCTTTTGTACATTTATTTTTTGTGTATTGCTTGTTTTATAGTCTATTCCTTGTTTACCTCTAAACGAGTATTGTTTAGTTATCAGACTATCCTTCTTTTATCTCCTCTTTATATATATATATATATATATATATATATATATATATATATATATATATATATATATATATATATATATATATATATATATACAAACACATTTTCCAATACAAATTAGTTAAGCACACATAAAAACAATTACAAATCACTCAATACAAGTATGAACCACTGTACTTTATCAGTATAATAAGTTCCCTCCAATTAACATAAAAACATTTCAGTATAATTTATAATGAAGCATTATTATGCAGATTAATGATGTCAGTTCCAGCAGTGTGGGGAGGGGGCTGGGGGAAGGGGGAGGGGGCTGGGGGAAGGGGGAGGGGGCTGGGGGAAGGGGGAGGGGGCTGGGGGAAGGGGGAGGGGGCTGGGGGAAGGGGGAGGGGGCTGGGGGAAGGGGGAGAGGAAGAATGGGACAGGTCTAGAGGTACAAACACTCATCAGTCAAGGATGGACGAGAAATAGAGGACGGGTGAAAGATGGGAAGGGAGAGAAGGTAGGAGAAGTAGAGATGAGTAGCGACAAAGATGGGGCTAAGAGGAGAGAATAAGGGGTAAGGGAAGACTAGAGGGAGGTTAGGGAAGAGGAATAAAGGGAGAGGAGAGTTAAGAAAGAAGGGGTGGGGCTAGAAATTGGGAAGGAAAGATAAGATGGAACAAAGGTCACCTAAGGTATAAGTCATGAGAGGGAGGGAGAGAGGAAGATAGGGAGAAAGGAAGAATGAATGAGGATGGAAGAGATACATGCACATAACTAACATATTCATAAAGAAAATAAGAGCAGGGAGACAGAGAGACGAGAGAAAGATGGAAGAGAAAAAATTAAAATAGACAGTACAGAAAGCAATAGAAATAATAAAGCAAGAGAGTAGAGAAAAAGAAGACTGTGGAAAAGCAATAAGGAGAAAATGAGAGTAAGAAACTACGAGAAAGAGACAAACAACAGAAAAGGTTTTCCGAATCTACCTAATTTTGGTCAATATTGTCCAGGTATAAATATGGGAACAAATATACAGAAGTTAATGCTTGTGTAACTTTGCTAAGTCAATACTTCTCTGAGCACATCTTCCCTTGGTTACTGAGGTAGGGAGGGAGGGGGAAGTAGAGGGAGGAAGAGAGGGGTGTGGAGGAGGAAGGAAGGGAGGGAGGGAAGAGGGGGTTAGCCTGACCCTCAGTAATGTCACAATGGAGATCTATCATTTTTTTAATTGAAAAAAGTTCCTGAGGCAAGAAGACTTAAACAGATTGTTATTAATGCATAGCTACAGAGGTTTGGATCAATCAATACAACGAGTGGTTGAGGCTCGATCTACCTTATTCTGAACACCACTCATACATGCTTCAAAAATCTCACAAAAAAACAAAGCTCAAAATTCCTGACATGCTGCCCTTCAAAATTATGGACATACGGTAAATGGCTGAATATCACATGGAGGATACTGAATTTGCTCTAGACTGATACAACTAGCTTTAAAACATTGTAATATTTGCAAAAGTAGGCTGTGAAACCACCGAGTGTATTGTATTAAAGACAGAGGCATTTTAGAAACAGAAGGCAGTCATAGTGAGAGAGACATGGGAACAGGGAGGAGTATCAGGCAGACGTGGGATCAGGGAGGAGTACGAAGCAGACGTGGGATCTGGGAGTAGTATCAGGCAGAGGTCAGCAAGAAACATATGATGCCAAAGTGGCAAGTAGAGAAATAACTGATAATACCTAAACGGGCAAGAAGAAACTAAGAAAGATAGGCAATGAATAAGCCAGCTCGAAGCAATGCAAAAACACGCAGACAGTGTCGTTCATTGAGAGATCTCACTGAGTGTAAAGTCGTTTTATTTCAATTAAGGCTTGTTCTGTCTACGTGACGTGGATTTACTGCAACGAGACGCTGACAAGCTGCAAAAATGGTCAATCAAATAGCTACACAAATTCAAGCTTAAAAAGAGTAAGGAAATAAGCTATGAGGAGGCTGCAGCTAGCAGTACAATAACAAATAAAAGAGAGGTTGTTAATTAGAAAGAAGAAAGTTCAAGGGAGGACACAACACAACTTATAATCATCAGTGGTTTATATAAACACCATAACGCTACCAGCATGTGCAACATTGCAACATTTTACAACTGTTCTCAGGAGGCTCAACAAGGGTTCTTTCAGAATCATGTACACCACTTATAGTGTAGCAGTGTAGGTCAGTGTAGGAGCAGTGTAGGTCAGTGAAGAAGCATTGTAGGTTAATGTAGAAGCAGTGTAGGTCAGTGTGGGATCCACCACATGTAACACCAGTTTACCTGGAGAGGGTTTCGGGGGTCAACGCCCCCGCGGCTCGGTCTGAGACCAGGCCTCATGGTGTATCAGGGTCTGATCAACCAGGCTGTTACTGCTGGCCGCATGCTAGCTGACGTACGAACCACAGCCCGGTTGGTCAGGTACTGACTTTAGGTGCCTGTCCAGTGCCTTGAAGAAGTGTGCAGAACAAATTCAAAACATTTTAAAACTTTGGACCAAAAGTATTGTATTTGCTACATTGATCATGTCACTTAACGTCATTCATCTGTTGTTGTCTCTGTGATCAACAACACTACGTTTTCATCTGAATCACTGAAATGTGAAAAAAGTATTCAGTAAAAAGTCTCGAGATAAGTTTTACTAAGTCACTTGAAAGGAACAACAAACTGTTTAACCAGTGGGATAAACAATACGGGAAAGAAGGTTAACAAAATGGGGAGGAGGCGGATAAGAAAGGAAAGGGAATTATTATTATTATAATCATGAGGAAGCGCTAAACCTATAGGATTATACAGCACTCTTGGGGGGGGGGAATGGAAGGTATTCAGGCTTAATTCAGGGAACTGGAGCACAGATCCAATTCCCTAAATCAAGAGCCCCTCACCAGCGTCAAGGAACCTTCCTTGAGGGGGTCAAAGGAAAGGGAAGAGGTGGACAAAAGTAGAAGGGAAGAGTTGAATAAGATGAGGAATAATTCGGTGGATAAAAGAGAGAAGGAAGAGGTTTACAGGACAGGGAGGACCTTGTTACCCTCCCCAACAAATCGTCCTTCCTTCTCCCCACAGCTGCTTATATGTTGCTGCTTCTTTCAACTGACTTGATAAAGTTTCTCCAGAGGAAATCTTGTCCACACTAAAGTCTTGCCATTTTGTGATGGTTCTATTCACATCTTTGTCGACAGTCTTGAAAATTTTTAAGAATAATGTTGATCTAACGTAATATACTGAATCTGTCCCATGCTCTAAGTTACTTGGGCAACGACGGGTAAATAAAAGAAACACATTACATAAAGTCTGAGTCTCCTCAGATGTTCATCAAGTCACTTGATAAAGAT
>NC_091364.1:5786853-5791853 GCF_038502225.1 Cherax quadricarinatus | reverse complement strand
AACACTCAATAACAATCAGAGACTATTCCTACTATTATAAAGAACCAGAGGTCACGATATAAAATGACTCAGCTGATGTCCTAAGAAAGCCTGACTGGGTGGAATGATTACCCAGATAGTAATCAAACCGTCCCCTCCAACTCTCTCTCAAGTCAGAATGCCACAGCACACCTTATGTTCAACAGACAATGTAAGGTTGTATACCACAATTAGATGACTCTGGTCACCTCGATCCTGGCACGGGATTGTGGTTTGTCTTGCATGTGCCCAATAAATACACACATCCCTTTTTTCTCTTCCTTCCTCTCCCCCTTACTAATACTGCTCCATCTTCCTTTCCCTCCCTAACATTATAGCTTCTCTATCCCTTCCATCTTTCGTCCTTTTCCCCTCTCCCTTCGTCTATCGCATCTACCTTCATCTTTCGCTTTCCATCCCTCCCTCTTTCGCATCTGCCTTCCTCATTTCCCTCTGGTCCTTCTCTCTTCCTCCTACGCCTCTTCATGATTCCAGTCGTTTCCTCCTCCTCTTCTCCGATCTTCCCTAAAACAGAAAGAAGCTCAGGGGTAATAATATGCAAATACATGACCGAAACCCACCATAGCTCACACACACACACACACACACACACACACACACACACACACACACACACACACACACACACACACACACACACACACACACACACACACACAAATATTAAGTCCTCTTTTAAACAAGAATGTTTGAAATGACTTGTATTAATGCTGTATTCCAGGACAAACGTTAAACTCGTAGTGGTCATACAGCGCTTGGAGAATGAGGGGTAATCATACTTGATACGAGGAAAAGACTCAGTAAAGCGGTGTTACGTCATACTACCACAGAAACATAACAGCAGATCTACAGGTAACAGACAACAGAGAGCAAGGCAGAGGTCAGAGGATGGAAGCTGGAGCCTCCTCCACTTACTGAGCTAAAAGATCCACACGTGATATGCAACAGTCTTACTGAAGAGGGAACACCAGGCGCACAGTTCTGCTCTCTGCCGCCTACACAACGTTACTACAATATTAACAGTGTAAATATTATGTAAAATTTGTTGCCAGGGAATGTAGTATGTAATGATATCTTTATTTCTACAAGTATATGTACAAGGTATACAGACCATAGCTGACATCAGTGACATACTATATAGAAAGCCCCTTGTTATGCAGAGCATTTCAGGCAAATTAGGTCAGTTTTGTCCCAGGATGCGACCCACACCAGTTGACTAACACCCAGGGACCCATTTTACTGATGGGGAACAAACAACTGGTGTAAGGAAACACGCCCAATGTTTCTACACTCGTCGGGAATCGAACCCGGACATGGCCCTGTGAAGCGAGAGCTTTAGCCACCAGGCCACGGGGCACCGTAGGGTAGGGTGTGGAGTATGTGGCGTCAGGGTGTGAGTATGTGGCGTCAGGGTGTGAGTATGTGGTTTCAGGGTGTGGAGTGTGTAGTGTCAGGATGTCATAATGTGGAACATAACTTGGCTGTGATTTTGGTACGTAATTGACTAGGGAGGTGATGGTAGTGGTAGTGGCAGATGCAATATAAGGCGATCTTCACTAACAATGTTTCGAACACACAGTGCTCTTTTTCGTCACAAAAAGATCTGTTTGTGGACTGATAAAGCACGCTGTGTGAGCGAAACATTGTCAATAAAGGATTCCATTATACTACATCTAAGTCTCTTGTAGTTGCTGCTGCTGTTGCTCCTGCTATTGTTGCTGCTGCTGCTGCTGCTGCTGCTTTGCTGCTATTGCTCCTCCTGCTATTGTTGCTGCTCCTACTATTGTTGTTGCTGCTCCTCCTCCTGCTATTGTTGCTGCTGCTCCTCCTCCTCCTGCTATTGTTGCTGCTCCTCCTCCTCCTGCTATTGTTGCTGCTGCTCCTCCTCCTGCTATTGTTGTTGCTGCTGCTGCTGCTCCTCCTGCTATTGTTGCTGCTCCTGGTCGAGGAATAAGCTAGTCTATATATTTTCCAGGCAGGCTTGGCTGTCACCAAGGCAAATGTGTACAAACAAAGATAGTGCAGCGAGGGTAGTAAAGTTGTCTTGTAGCCCCCAGCCTCTCACACTTCAGATCCTTTACCACTAGACCTCCAGGTTGCAGGTCCTCTACAACCAAACTTCCAGGTTGCAGGTCCTCCACCACCAGACTTCCAGGTTGCAGGTCCTCCACCACCAGAACAGGAGAATATAGGCTCTTCACAGTTCCTGGTATACCAGGCGTGATCTCAGATATGCTATTCCCTCTGTAATGCTTCCTGGGATCATGGCTTTCACTGCCCAGGGTCAGACCAGAATCATTTATAAAGAAAGAGATATTCTTCTTGTAGTGCGTGTTACATTTAAGAGGTTCCTCTTAACACTCGTAAGCGTCACTTTAATCCATGAAAGCTCTTCAGTCTGAGGGTGGTTACTGTCAGTAGGTCTAAATTAATTACAGCTTGCATGGAGATGAAATTTAGGCGCGCAAAATAAGTTTGCGTAAAACCAAAACTAGTTTTGAATAATTTTTTTGTCTTATTCGAAATTACTGAATGGCAGAAATAAGTTCCTGACTTTAATTCCGTAAAATATTACCAGGATATAAAATAGACAATTTTAAAATTGTCTATTTTATATCCTGTTCAGAATGTCGTATAAATAATATTTTAATTACCATGGTAAATTTGAACGCTCAATCTCTTCCAGCGTCATTCACACACAGTCTGTCAGGACTCATATATCCACATATATTAATTGAAGAATGTCCATGGTAGAGGTATCTATTTACGTAAGGGAATGCCCTGATAGATACCTCGTACATGACAGTTAGAATGATGAACGATGCGGATGAATTAGTAGTGCAAAGGTATGAAAGGCCCTATGAGACCAGAAATAATGTGAGCGTGAAAAACTGAATGGCTTGGACAGAAATCGAAATTTGACACCCGTAAAAGAAAACTAGGCGAGTTCACATAAAAAAATGACATAGCAATGAATGCAAAAAGAGTAGAAATTACTACACGGTCATGAGAAGAAAGATGAGAGAGAGACAAGGCAATGAGAATGAAGAAGGATCACTCGCAGTAAATTACAAAGATCTGTCAGGAACTCAATGCAAAAGTTGAGAGAGATCTACAGTGATAGTGTGGATATTAGGACGGAAGAACAGGGAGGCAGGGAGTTTTGGAGTGGGGAGTAGCAGATTAACTACGGGTAAAGTACATCAATTCTGCCTTACGCATCTCGTCTCAGGATGACCTGGGTGTCACCTTAGCACATATGAATTAATGTCTTGAGAGCATGTCAACACGTGAAGCTATTGTGTAGTTTGTCAGTGTATCAGGTGAGTTATAATCTGCCTTGTGTCAATTTTCTCCCAGTTCCAAATTATATTCTGGTATGTCTCACGAAATCGTAATAAGGCGATTGTAAACAAACCACGATACGGACGGGGTTAGAACCCATGGCAATTGAGTCGTAAAACTCCAGGCCAGTGCGTAAACCACTGTACCAACTGGCTCAGTGGTTTACGCCCTGGCCTGGAGCTTTATGGCTTACTTGCCATGGGTTCTAACCCCATGCATGCCATGGTTTATTCTGGTATATGTTATTTTTCTCCCAATTTCCAGTTATCTTCTAGTAAGTGTCAGCTTTCTCCTAGTAACCAGTTTTATTCTAGTGTCACTTTTCTCCTAGTAACCAGTTACATTCTAGTATGCGTCAGTTTTCTCCTTGTTACCGAAGAGTTCTTATTCGCATTGAGGTCTATTATCCATCTATCCGACCAGGGGTTCAAATTATCCACCTGGCCTTCATGGATCACGTCATGGGAAAGAGAAATTGTTGTCATCATTAAAACCATGGAAAAGAGCGTTGTCAACTATCAGGGATCATACATAGTCTGAGGACCGGGAGGTAATCATGGACAAGAACACAACTATCAGGGATCATACATAGTCTTAGGACCGGGAGGTAATCATGGACAAGAACACAACTATCAGGGATCATACATAGTCTAAGGACCGGGAGGTAATCATGGACAAGAACACAACTATCAGGGATCATACATAGTCTAAGGACCGGGAGGTAATCATGGACAAGAACACAACTATCAGGGATCATACATAGTCTAAGGACCGGGAGGTAATCATGGACAAGAACACAACTATCAGGGATCATACATAGTCTAAGGACCGGGAGGTAATCATGGACAAGAGTACAACTATCAGGGAGCATAGTCTGAGGACCGGGAGGTAATCATGGACAAGAACACAGCTATCAGGGATCATACATAGTCTGAGGATCGGGAGGTAATCATGGACAAGAGTACAACTATCAGGGATCATAGTCTGAGGATCGGGAGGTAATCATGGACAAGAGGAAAACTATCAGGGATCATACATAGTCTGAGGACCGGGAGGTAATCATGGACAAGAGTACAACTATCAGGGATCATAGTCTGAGGATTGGGAGGTAATCATGGACAAGAGGACAACTATCTGGGATCATAGTCTGAGGACCGGGAGGTAGTCATGGACAAGAGCACAACTATCAGGGATCATACATAGTCTGAGGATCGGGAGGTAATCATGGACAAGAGTACAACTATCAGGGATCATAGTCTGAGGATCGGGAGGTAATCATGGACAAGAGGACAACTATCAGGGATCATACATAGTCTGAGGACCGGGAGGTAATCATGGACAAGAGTACAACTATCAGGGATCATAGTCTGAGGATTGGGAGGTAATCATGGACAAGAGGACAACTATCTGGGATCATAGTCTGAGGACCGGGAGGTAATCATGGACAAGAGCACAACTATCAGGGATCATACATATTAAACCATACCCCCGGCCGGGATTGAACCCGCGGTCATAGAGTCTCAAAACTCCAGCCCGTCGCGCTAGCCACTAGACCAGCTAGCCACAATAAGATTCATCCAACTAGGTATATTTCTACACCATAGGAAAGTTAGCAC
>NC_091364.1:5764353-5781853 GCF_038502225.1 Cherax quadricarinatus | reverse complement strand
CTGGCCGAGTGGTCAACACTCTGGCCTGAAATTTTTATATATCATTTGCCATGGGTTCGAACCCCACCCGTTCAAACCAATGGTCACTGCGCTCATGTACAATAGTTGAATAAACCATACCACGGGCGGGATTTGAACCCGCGGTCAGAGAGTCGTGTCATTACGATTTCGTGAGTCATAATAGTTAAATGGTTGATTGAAAATCATTGATCATTACAGCGAAGGCATCATAGCCTCTCCTCCTCCCTGATAATCTTTAAAGATGACTACAGAATATATAATGCTCATTTTTACTTTATTTCTTAAGTCGTGCTCATTTTTGAGCATGTTGTACAGTTTGTTAATTAACATTTAAGGATATATTTTATAACAGATAAATAAAGCGTAAAAATTTAGGAAATTTGAGTTCTAATCCTAGAAAATAAAACAAACGCTCATTTTAAACCCATCAAAACACATGCCATAAAATACCACAAATGTAAAGTAAGAGACAACACAAGAAATAAATGAAAATATTTTTCATACAAATAAAAATTATATTATTTATATAGCACACAAATCTGTAAGTGTTCCAAAACATCTCTTTCTCATCTCATGTTGATGCTGTACCTGACACTGAGTTGCCACAGATTGACTTAAAGTTCTTCGAGAAGCTTCTTATTTATGCATGCAAATCTCCTCCACTTAATTCTAAGAATAAACATGCATTCCTGAAGCTTAACAAGTCAGAGGATTAACACAGACGGAGCAACCACAGCCTACACTCTTGACTGTGATCATTCAACATAAGGAGTGGTGGTGGCTCGATCCTATGTTCGTTAATCGCGGATTTTGACTAGGTCTCAGTACCAGTACCATCGTCCGTGATGTGAATTAATTGTGCATAAAAGCATCGGCAAGCACATGGCTTTTACAGTGTCCTTTGCTGAGGCCTATTCTGGTGTACGTGACTTCTGGATTATTAGTATGTAATGGATCCTCCATGTACCGTACATATGTACGTATATGTGCACACGAATGTGTATATATCCATTTAGAAAATTTTTGCCTCATGTACGTATATGCTGTGTAAATGCCTCAGTATGAACTTCATGACTCTCTTACATATGTTGCTTGGGTGTCCGTGTATGTACGAATACTTCAAATTTCGTTTCGTGTTCATAAGTACAGAGTACAATATGATTCTGAAATATGCCAGAAAACATGAAATATACGTGATTTAAAATGCTGGAATATAACCTTACAGAAAAGTGACTTTTTTCTTACACACACACACACACACACACACACACACACACGGACTCGACCCCCGCAACCTCAACTAGGTGAGTACAACTAGGTGAGTACACACACACACACACACACACGGGGCGGGGAGAGAGAGGGCCTAGTAGCAACCGGTGAAGAGGCGGGGCCAGGAGCTAAGACTCAACCCCTGCAACCACAAATAGGTGAGTACAAATAGGTGAGTACACACACCACAAATAGGTATGTACAAATAGGCGAGTACACACACATTAATACTGTATTGCCAGTGGAGACACAGTTGATAGTGATCTCCAGGATGTTCACGTACTTAAATTTATGAGAGAGTTTTAAAAAATACGTGTGTGACGTTATAATTGCATATTATTATTATTGACATGTTACGTTGTCTTAGGAGGTTACTGCATTGTTAAGTAGAGTATTGGTAGTGGTGAGTGAAGAGATGTAGGAAGTGGTGGTGGTTGTGGGAATGTTGGTGATGGTGGTATTTTAATAGTGGTAGTGATGCGAATGATGGTGATGGTAGTATTTTAATAGTGGTAGTGATAGTGGTGATTCAGTAATGGAAGAAGAAAGAAAAAACAACAAAAAATGTAACAAGGGACAAAAACAAGGAAATAAAGTTATACCGCATTCCTGCGTGTATTTGTTTACAATCTAAACTCCGACAAATGTGACGCAAACAAATAGAAAGACTTCTTCTGTGTTATCTTGAGTGTAGCATAAGGTGTTATCTTGAGTGTAGCATAAAGTGTTATCTTGAGTGTAGCATAAAGTGTTATCTTGAGTGTAGCATAAAGTGTTATCTTGGGTGTAGCATAAAGTGTTATCTTGGGTGTAGCATAAAGTGTTATCTTGGGTGTAGCATAAAGTGTTATCTTGAGTGTAGCATAAAGTGTTATCTTGAGTGTAGCATAAAGTGTTATCTTGAGTGTAGCATAAAGTGTTATCTTGGGTGTAGCATAAAGTGTTATCTTGAGTGTAGCATAAAGTGTTATCTTGAGTGTAGCATAAAGTGTTATCTTGAGTGTAGCATAAGGTGTTATCTTGAGTGTAGCATAAGGTGTTATCTTGAGTGTAGCATAAAGTGTTATCTTGAGTGTAGCATAAGGTGTTATCTTGAGTGTAGCATAAAGTGTTATCTTGAGTGTAGCATAAAGTGTTATCTTGAGTGTAGCATAAAGTGTTATCTTGAGTGTAGCATAAAGTGTTATCTTGAGTGTAGCATAAGGTGTTATCTTGAGTGTAGCATAAAGTGTTATCTTGAGTGTAGCATAAAGTGTTATCTTGGGTGTAGCATAAAGTGTTATCTTGAGTGTAGCATAAGGTGTTATCTTGAGTGTAGCATAAGGTGTTATCTAGAGTGTAGCATAAGGTGTTATCTTGGGTGTAGCATAAGGTGTTATCTAGGGTGTAGCATAAGGTGTTATCTAGGGTGTAGCATAAGGTGTGATCTTGAGTGCAGAATAGTGTTATCTTGAGTGCAGCATAGTGTTATCTTGAGTGTAGCATAAGGTGTTATCTTGAATGCAGCATAAGGTGTTATCTTGGGTGTATCATAAGGTGTTATCTTGAGTGTAGCATAGTGTTATCTTGAGTGTAGCATCAGGTGTTATCTTGGGTGTAGCATAAAGTGTTATCTTGAGTGTAGCATAAGTTGTTATCTTGGGTGTAGCATAAGGTGTTATCTAGGGTGTAGCATAAGGTGTTATCTAGGGTGTAGCATAAGGTGTTATCTTGAGTGCAGGATAAGGTGTTATCTTGAGTGTAGCATAAAGTGTTATCTTGAGTGTAGCATAAGGTGTTATCTTGGGTGTAGCATAAGGTGTTATCTAGGGTGCAGCATAAGGTGTTATCTTGAGTGTAGCATAAGGTGTTATCTTGGGTGTAGCATAAGGTGTTATCTTGAGTGTAGCATAAGGTGTTATCTTGAGTGTAGCATAAGGTGTTATCTTGGGTGTAGCATAAGGTGTTATCTTGAGTGTAGCATAAGGTGTTATCTTGAGTGTAGCATAAGGTGTTATCTTGAGTGTAGCATAAGGTGTTATCTTGGGTGTAGCATAAGGTGTTATCTAGAGTGTAGCATAAGGTGTTATCTTGGGTGTAGCATAAGGTGTTATCTTGAGTGTAGCATAAGGTGTTATCTTGAGTGTAGCATAAAGTGTCTTGGGTGTAGCATAAAGTGTTATCTTGAGTGTAGCATAAAGTGTTATCTTGGGTGTAGCATAAGGTGTTGTCTTGGGTGTAGCATAAGGTGTTATCTTGAGTGTAGCATAAAGTGTTATCTTGGGTGTAGCATAAAGTGTTATCTTGGGTGTAGCATAAGGTGTTATCTTGGGTGTAGCATAAAGTGTTATCTTGAGTGTAGCATAAGGTGTTATATTGAGTGTAGCATAAAGTGTCTTGGGTGTAGCATAAAGTGTTATCTTGGGTGTAGCATAAGGTGTTATATTGAGTGTAGCATAAAGTGTCTTGGGTGTAGCATAAAGTGTTATCTTGAGTGTAGCATAAAGTGTCTTGGGTGTAGCATAAAGTGTTATCTTGAGTGTAGCATAAAGTGTTATCTTGGGTGTAGCATAAGGTGTTATATTGAGTGTAGCATAAAGTGTCTTGGGTGTAGCATAAAGTGTTATCTTGAGTGTAGCATAAAGTGTCTTGGGTGTAGCATAAAGTGTTATCTTGGGTGTAGCATAAGGTGTTATATTGAGTGTAGCATAAAGTGTCTTGGGTGTAGCATAAAGTGTTATCTTGAGTGTAGCATAAAGTGTTATCTTGAGTGTAGCATAAAGTGTTATCTTGAGTGTAGCATAAAGTGTTATCTTGAGTGTAGCATAAAGTGTTATCTTGAGTGTAGCATAAGGTGTTAAATTGAGTGTAGCATAAAGTGTCTTGGGTGTAGCATAAAGTGTTATCTTGAGTGTAGCATAAAGTGTTATCTTGGGTGTAGCATAAGGTGTTATATTGAGTGTAGCATAAAGTGTCTTGGGTGTAGCATAAAGTGTTATCTTGAGTGTAGCATAAAGTGTTATCTTGAGTGTAGCATAAAGTGTTATCTTGAGTGTAGCATAAAGTGTTATCTTGAGTGTAGCATAAAGTGTTATCTTGGGTGTAGCATAAAGTGTTATCTTGAGTGTAGCATAAAGTGTTATCTTGAGTGTAGCATAAAGTGTTATCTTGAGTGTAGCATAAAGTGTTATCTTGAGTGTAGCATAAAGTGTTATCTTGGGTGTAGCATAAAGTGTTATCTTGGGTGTAGCATAAAGTGTTATCTTGGGTGTAGCATAAAGTGTTATCTTGAGTGTAGCATAAAGTGTTATCTTGGGTGTAGCATAAAGTGTTATCTTGAGTGTAGCATAAAGTGTTATCTTGGGTGTAGCATAAAGTGTTATCTTGGGTGTAGCATAAAGTGTTATCTTGAGTGTAGCATAAAGTGTTATCTTGGGTGTAGCATAAAGTGTTATCTTGAGTGTAGCATAAAGTGTTATCTTGGGTGTAGCATAAAGTGTTATCTTGAGTGTAGCATAAAGTGTTATCTTGGGTGTAGCATAAAGTGTTATCTTGAGTGTAGCATAAAGTGTTATCTTGGGTGTAGCATAAAGTGTTATCTTGGGTGTAGCATAAAGTGTTATCTTGAGTGTAGCATAAAGTGTTATCTTGGGTGTAGCATAAAGTGTTATCTTGAGTGTAGCATAAAGTGTTATCTTGGGTGTAGCATAAGGTGTTATCTTGGGTGTAGCATAAAGTGTTATCTTGGGTGTAGCATAAAGTGTTATCTTGGGTGTAGCATAAGGTGTTATCTTGAGTGTAGCATAAAGTGTTATCTTGAGTGTAGCATAAAGTGTTATCTTGGGTGTAGCATAAAGTGTTATCTTGGGTGTAGCATAAAGTGTTATCTTGGGTGTAGCATAAAGTGTTATCTTGAGTGTAGCATAAAGTGTTATCTTGGGTGTAGCATAAAGTGTTATCTTGAGTGTAGCATAAAGTGTTATCTTGGGTGTAGCATAAGGTGTTATCTTGGGTGTAGCATAAAGTGTTATCTTGGGTGTAGCATAAAGTGTTATCTTGGGTGTAGCATAAGGTGTTATCTTGAGTGTAGCATAAAGTGTTATCTTGGGTGTAGCATAAAGTGTTATCTTGGGTGTAGCATAAGGTGTTATCTTGAGTGTAGCATAAAGTGTTATCTTGGGTGTAGCATAAAGTGTTATCTTGGGTGTAGCATAAAGTGTTATCTTGAGTGTAGCATAAAGTGTTATCTTGGGTGTAGCATAAAGTGTTATCTTGGGTGTAGCATAAAGTGTTATCTTGAGTGTAGCATAAAGTGTTATCTTGGGTGTAGCATAAAGTGTTATCTTGAGTGTAGCATAAAGTGTTATCTTGAGTGTAGCATAAAGTGTTATCTTGGGTGTAGCATAAAGTGTTATCTTGGGTGTAGCATAAAGTGTTATCTTGGGTGTAGCATAAAGTGTTATCTTGGGTGTAGCATAAAGTGTTATCTTGAGTGTAGCATAAAGTGTTATCTTGAGTGTAGCATAAAGTGTTATCTTGGGTGTAGCATAAAGTGTTATCTTGGGTGTAGCATAAAGTGTTATCTTGGGTGTAGCATAAAGTGTTATCTTGGGTGTAGCATAAAGTGTTATCTTGAGTGTAGCATAAAGTGTTATCTTGGGTGTAGCATAAAGTGTTATCTTGGGTGTAGCATAAAGTGTTATCTTGGGTGTAGCATAAAGTGTTATCTTGAGTGTAGCATAAAGTGTTATCTTGAGTGTAGCATAAAGTGTTATCTTGGGTGTAGCATAAAGTGTTATCTTGAGTGTAGCATAAAGTGTTATCTTGAGTGTAGCATAAAGTGTTATCTTGGGTGTAGCATAAAGTGTTATCTTGGGTGTAGCATAAAGTGTTATCTTGAGTGTAGCATAAAGTGTTATCTTGAGTGTAGCATAAAGTGTTATCTTGAGTGTAGCATAAAGTGTTATCTTGGGTGTAGCATAAAGTGTTATCTTGAGTGTAGCATAAAGTGTTATCTTGAGTGTAGCATAAAGTGTTATCTTGAGTGTAGCATAAAGTGTTATCTTGGGTGTAGCATAAAGTGTTATCTTGAGTGTAGCATAAAGTGTTATCTTGGGTGTAGCATAAAGTGTTATCTTGGGTGTAGCATAAAGTGTTATCTTGAGTGTAGCATAAAGTGTTATCTTGAGTGTAGCATAAAGTGTTATCTTGAGTGTAGCATAAAGTGTTATCTTGGGTGTAGCATAAAGTGTTATCTTGGGTGTAGCATAAAGTGTTATCTTGAGTGTAGCATAAAGTGTTATCTTGGGTGTAGCATAAAGTGTTATCTTGGGTGTAGCATAAAGTGTTATCTTGAGTGTAGCATAAAGTGTTATCTTGAGTGTAGCATAAAGTGTTATCTTGGGTGTAGCATAAAGTGTTATCTTGGGTGTAGCATAAAGTGTTATCTTGGGTGTAGCATAAAGTGTTATCTTGGGTGTAGCATAAAGTGTTATCTTGAGTGTAGCATAAAGTGTTATCTTGGGTGTAGCATAAAGTGTTATCTTGAGTGTAGCATAAAGTGTTATCTTGGGTGTAGCATAAGGTGTTATCTTGGGTGTAGCATAAAGTGTTATCTTGGGTGTAGCATAAAGTGTTATCTTGGGCGTAGCATAAGGTGTTATCTTGAGTGTAGCATAAAGTGTTATCTTGGGTGTAGCATAAAGTGTTATCTTGGGTGTAGCATAAGGTGTTATCTTGAGTGTAGCATAAAGTGTTATCTTGGGTGTAGCATAAAGTGTTATCTTGGGTGTAGCATAAAGTGTTATCTTGGGTGTAGCATAAAGTGTTATCTTGAGTGTAGCATAAAGTGTTATCTTGGGTGTAGCATAAAGTGTTATCTTGGGTGTAGCATAAAGTGTTATCTTGAGTGTAGCATAAAGTGTTATCTTGGGTGTAGCATAAAGTGTTATCTTGAGTGTAGCATAAAGTGTTATCTTGAGTGTAGCATAAAGTGTTATCTTGGGTGTAGCATAAAGTGTTATCTTGGGTGTAGCATAAAGTGCTATCTTGGGTGTAGCATAAAGTGTTATCTTGGGTGTAGCATAAAGTGTTATCTTGAGTGTAGCATAAAGTGTTATCTTGAGTGTAGCATAAAGTGTTATCTTGGGTGTAGCATAAAGTGTTATCTTGGGTGTAGCATAAAGTGTTATCTTGGGTGTAGCATAAAGTGTTATCTTGGGTGTAGCATAAAGTGTTATCTTGAGTGTAGCATAAAGTGTTATCTTGAGTGTAGCATAAAGTGTTATCTTGGGTGTAGCATAAAGTGTTATCTTGGGTGTAGCATAAAGTGTTATCTTGGGTGTAGCATAAAGTGTTATCTTGAGTGTAGCATAAAGTGTTATCTTGAGTGTAGCATAAAGTGTTATCTTGGGTGTAGCATAAAGTGTTATCTTGAGTGTAGCATAAAGTGTTATCTTGAGTGTAGCATAAAGTGTTATCTTGGGTGTAGCATAAAGTGTTATCTTGGGTGTAGCATAAAGTGTTATCTTGAGTGTAGCATAAAGTGTTATCTTGAGTGTAGCATAAAGTGTTATCTTGAGTGTAGCATAAAGTGTTATCTTGGGTGTAGCATAAAGTGTTATCTTGAGTGTAGCATAAAGTGTTATCTTGAGTGTAGCATAAAGTGTTATCTTGAGTGTAGCATAAAGTGTTATCTTGGGTGTAGCATAAAGTGTTATCTTGGGTGTAGCATAAAGTGTTATCTTGAGTGTAGCATAAAGTGTTATCTTGAGTGTAGCATAAAGTGTTATCTTGAGTGTAGCATAAAGTGTTATCTTGGGTGTAGCATAAAGTGTTATCTTGAGTGTAGCATAAAGTGTTATCTTGGGTGTAGCATAAAGTGTTATCTTGGGTGTAGCATAAAGTGTTATCTTAAGTGTAGCATAAAGTGTTATCTTGGGTGTAGCATAAAGTGTTATCTTGGGTGTAGCATAAAGTGTTATCTTGAGTGTAGCATAAAGTGTTATCTTGAGTGTAGCATAAAGTGTTATCTTGGGTGTAGCATAAAGTGTTATCTTGGGTGTAGCATAAAGTGTTATCTTGAGTGTAGCATAAAGTGTTATCTTGGGTGTAGCATAAAGTGTTATCTTGAGTGTAGCATAAAGTGTTATCTTGGGTGTAGCATAAAGTGTTATCTTGGGTGTAGCATAAAGTGTTATCTTGAGTGTAGCATAAAGTGTCTTGGGTGTAGCATAAAGTGTTATCTTGAGTGTAGCATAAAGTGTTATCTTGGGTGTAGCATAAAGTGTTATCTTGAGTGTAGCATAAAGTGTTATCTTGGGTGTAGCATAAAGTGTTATCTTGAGTGTAGCATAAGTGTTATCTTGGGTGTAGCATAAAGTGTTATCTTGGGTGTAGCATAAAGTGTTATCTTGGGTGTAGCATAAAGTGTCTTGGGTGTAGCATAAAGTGTTATCTTGAGTGTAGCATAAAGTGTCTTGGGTGTAGCATAAAGTGTTATCTTGAGTGTAGCATAAAGTGTTATCTTGAGTGTAGCATAAAGTGTTATCTTGAGTGTAGCATAAAGTGTTATCTTGGGTGTAGCATAAAGTGTTATCTTGGGTGTAGCATAAAGTGTTATCTTGGGTGTAGCATAAAGTGTTATCTTGGGTGTAGCATAAGGTGTTATCTTGGGTGTAGCATAAAGTGTTATCTTGGGTGTAGCATAAAGTGTTATCTTGGGTGTAGCATAAAGTGTTATCTTGGGTGTAGCATAAAGTGTTATCCTCGTCAAAATGTGTGCTATATTAATTTTTTTTACTCATGTTTTAAGAAAGTTTTCAGTGTCATGAAAACAGTTATGCTGTCAAAGCAGCCGTCTATGTCTAAAACAGTTATGCTGTCAAAGCAGCCGTCTATGTCTAAAAGAGTTATGCTGTCAAAGCAGCCGTCTATGTCTAAAACAGTTATGCTGTCAAAGCAGCCGTCTATGTCTAAAACAGTTATGCTGTCAAAGCAGCCGTCTATGTCTAAAACAGTTATGCTGTCAAAGCAGCCGTCTATGTCTAAAACAGTTATGCTGTCAAAGCAGCCGTCTATGTCTAAAACAGTTCTGCTGTCAAAGCAGCCGTCTATGTCTAAAACAGTTCTGCTGTCAAAGCAGCCGTCTATGTCTAAAACAGTTATGCTGTCAAAGCAGCCGTCTATGTCTAAAACAAAAATCTGTCCCACTGTATATTTTTTTTAAAACAATTTAGTTAAACGTGTGACACACAACCAATAACGATTATAAGATTACATAAATAATATATATATATATATATATATATATATATATATATATATATATATATATATATATATATATATATATATATATATATATATATATATATATATAAACCCCCCCCCAAAAAAAAAAAAAAAATTTGAAAGAAGTGGTTTAACTATTGCAAAAGCAATATCTGTGTAGCAGTTTTGCTTCCGATCGACAAAATCCTGCGTATTTAATCTGCTGATCTAGTTTCAATTAAATGGTTTTTCACTTGCCTTTACCTGGAGCCCAACAACGCTTACGTTAAAGTTGATTATGAAAGATCAGCTCTGAAATTAGGAAATCCATAAGAGAAAATACTGAAAGACTACTACTATTCACTTGCAGAATTATCTATCAGTGTACTTTTCCTTTTTTTTTTTTACACTATCATAATTCTCGCTCTCGTAAGGAGTTATTTCAGTGTACAATGCAGTACTTTGCGTAAAAATTATGTACCATTTTAAACTCAGTATAACTGCTTTTAAGCAATTATAGATGCTCACAGTAATTTGGGTATACAGCTGCATATTTGTATGCAGTAAAATTTCTGTATATTCTGCAATTTTGTAACTTTGTACAAAATACTGAGAGAAATCGACAGGGTGGACAGTGAGAGATTGTTAGGGAAACAAAAAGACGATCGCGAGAACACAGTTGAAAAAACAGATGAATCACAGGGATGTTAGGAAGTATTACTTCAGCCTTAGAGTTCTCATGAAGTGAAACAACATGGACATAGTTTTAAGAAAAGGCACGATAAGGCTCTCAAAGCCAGGAGTGAACCCAGTAGCTTCCAGCGCAGAGGCTGGGAGTTGAGACTCGACCCCTGCAACCATATATAGTGGAATGCGCGCGCACACACACACACACACACACACACACACACACACACACACACACACACACACACACACACACACACACACACACACACACACACACACACGTTCCGATACCTTAATGAGGAATCGTTCAAGACACTGTACACTGTGTATGTTAGGCCCATACTGGAGCATGCAGCACCAGTCTGGAACCCACACCTGGTCAAGCACGTCAAGAAGTTAGAGAAAGTACAAAGGTTTGCAACAAGGTTAGTCCCAGAGCTCAGGGGAATGTCGTACGTGGAAAGGTTGAGGGAAATCGGACTGACGACACTGGAGGACAGAAGGGTCAGGGGAGACATGATAACGACATACAAGATACTGCGGGGAATAGACAAGGTGGACAGAGATAGGATGTTCCAGAGAGGAGACACAGAAACAAGGGGTCACAACTGGAAGCTGAAGACTCGGACGAGTCACAGGGACGTTAGGAAGTATTTCTTCAGTCATAGAGTCGTCAGGAAGTGGAATAGCCTAGCAAGTGAAGTAGTGGAGGCAGGAACCATACATAGTTTTAAGAAGAGGTATGACAAAGCTCAGGAAGCAGAGAGGGAGAGGACCTAGTAGCGATCAGTGAAGAGGCGGGGCCAGGAGCTGAGTCTCGACCCCTGCAACCACAATTAGGTGAGTACATACACACACACACACACACACACACACACACACACACACACACACACACACACACACACACACACATACATTATCGGAGCAGCTCCAGCAAGGTTTACAATAAGAAAAAGTTCTGACGTGGCTTTGATGGAGCTTAAACATTAATAGCTGTGGAAAGAACTATTTTGGATTTCAAAGGGACAAGAGAACTAAAATTCCTTTATGTTCATTTGGCATTATGGCTGAGATATTGTGACTGATTATTACACACACACACACGCACACACACACACACACACACACACACACACACACACACACACACACACATTATTGTCTTCCCCTTACTGATTCTCATGTTTCACTTAGCCTTATTGAATGTGCATATAGTGGAGTGTAACTGACGTCCAGTCTTGTGTCGTGTAACAATACAGATTCCTCTCTCTCGCTGTCAGGAATAAAACAGTAAGTACTAGAGCGTGTGACTAAGGTATATAGATGTGGTCATGTTGATCTTGTGAGATTTCATCCTGTGTGTCTGTGCTGAAGAAACTGTGAAAGCATCACAAGTGGCTGGTCACTGGTCAGTTAACTGGGAATGATCGACGATATCAGAGGCAGAAATCTTGCTTAATCAAAGTGAAAACTGGAAAGGAAAGACCGACCAATATATTAAAGTAGCACTGCATAATGTTATAAATACCCTATATTATATTTTGAAGAACAATAAGGTACAATGTCGTTACAGGAACAATACACAAATAACCCGAAGGCTGTTTGTATATTTTCAACACTTCTACCCCAGTCTTAAAATAACAAAGCAGATGAGCCATACTCTTTCAAAAATGCATCTATAATGCTTTGACTAAAGAAGATACATTGAAAATTAGTTTGAAGAAAAGAGTACTTCACTATATCACGTATTTCTTTACATATCTGAAAGAATGTAAACAGTCTCTCTTATGCCTAGTGTGAAGAAATCAGGCCTATCAATGATCCTCTTGTAATTTATATTTGCATGGCATTCTTGTCGAGTTGCAAAAGAGAAAGAGAAAGAGAGAGATAGAGATAGAGATAGAGATAGAGATAGAGATAGAGAGAGATAGAGAGAGAGAGAGAGAGAGAGAGAGAGAGAGAGAGAGAGAGAGAGAGAGAATTCTTTCATATGCTTCTCAAATTTCCTTTCTGTAATATATTTTCTCTTCCCATTGTTAACTCTTCCGCCCTTCCTTAATCCTCGTTCATCCACAGTTCGTTCATTTCTCTCCCTCTTTCACACATCTCGCACCTGCTATCACTCTCACGCATTTGTCTCTCCCTCCTTCTAAATTCATCTTGCCCTCGTTTATCTATATTCCTTTCCCTCTCTTAGTTTCTTCTCCCTCCTTTCCCTCCTACCATTCTTCTCTCCCTCCTGCTTTTCTTGTATCTTTCCTTCACATCGTTCTCTCTCATCTCTCCATTTATTTATCCTTCCCACTCTCTGCCACCTATTTTCTTCATATTTTTTATATGTTCTTTCATCACTCTCTTATTTACTTTCTATGCTTCTCTCTCCCTCCATCGCTCCTCTCTTTGTGTTTCTCTCCTTTCACCCTTCTACCTCATTTCCCTCTCCATTCCTCTTTATATCCCTCATTCTTTCCCACATTTTTTCCTCCTTTCTTTTTAACACTTAAGAATTGTATAGACTTTTTAGCTTAACATTTTCAGTATTTCACAAGTTAAAAGCTGCGCAGCTAACTTCAGCTTATTACAGAACTTGGTTTCAGCATTACTTTTATTTTCATGCTTAATTCAGCATGAAACAAATGGTGTATTTAAATGAGTAAAACTGGAGTCAGTTGTGTGGCGGAGCTTTCATTTGATAAGTAAATGTACTTTCTACTGAGCTATACTCGAGTTACTCGAAGAATGAATGATGGGTACAGCCAGAGTGAGTGCTGCTGCCTGCCGGTCTTGTGGCATAATACCTGTCATCACACTCTCCACGATGTTAGACTAGATGAGAAACCTTGACAACAATGACATCTCTTTGATTTTCGATTTAAGATTTTGCTGTTGTAGCGGCTACTTTATTGTGCACCTCTATTCCTCCTGTGGATGGTGACGCTAAATCATTGTGCACTTCTTATCCTTCTTGTGGAGGGTAGCGCAAGAGCATATGGATACCCAAGAGGCTAAGACACATCTCTGGAGTGTTAAGTTTAATTTGGTTGAGTTGAGGTAAGAGATGAGTCACCTTGCAGTGTTCTTCATTCACAAATGGGAGATAAAATAGAAGTGAGTTAGAGAGTGATGTATACTTCTAGTGAGAATAAACCTGTGTCACGTACAGAGGTGTAGACTGTACAGCCTCTGCTGTAGATCAAGTACTAAATGAACCTTATTTCTGAGTTTCTTACTTGCTCTGCTGATTGCCATATTCACCACGTGAGTTTTCATAATCATTCTAGACTTATGTCTCTCCCAGGATACTAACCTTGTCATTGTTATCATTCTCAATAGCATTATCATTCTGTCTAGCGTTCCTCTATCAATTTTGTGACTGTCCAATTTTCTCTCTCTCTCTATTTCATATTTTCATTATCAACACCAATCTCTCTCCCCTTCCAGAGATGTGATCCCTCTTATCCACTCTCATTTTTCTTCTTTCACTCTCACTTTCTCTTATCCTGTCTTCTCAATCTTACCTGTATAAGTCTTTTTAAGACGGTTTCTATAGTTATTATTCACCACTCTTATACTGATCCCCCTTCATTCATACTGTATATTATTTAACTCTTCCTCTATTTACTACATTTTTCAATGATATGGATTATCAGTTTTTCAATATAACTGCTTTATCCTAACTTTTTCCTCCCCTCTCTCTCTATCTCTACTCGGGTGCATCAAACGTCCTAAGGTAAAGCAACTGGATTGTCCCTAGGCTTAAAATGTTCCATTTTTTCTCATCATTGATCCTGTTAATTATTTTTAAACTCTGATTTAGAATGGTCCACCTCAAGTCACAAGGTTAATGACAATGACATACGATCGTGTGCGGTTAAAGAAAAATGCAAGCAAAAACCAAAGACAGAACAGATGTAGTGTACAACTTATAACTTCTATCAAGACTGAGGGACTGAGCACCCTCTATCAAGACGGAGGAACTCAGCACCCTCTATCAAGACTGAGGAACTGAGTACCCTCTATCAAGACTGAGGAACTGAGTACCCTCTATCAAGACTGAGGAACTGAGCACCCTCTATCAAGACGGAGGAACTGAGCACCCTCTATCAAGACTGAGGAACTGAGCACCCTCTATCAAGACGGAGGAACTCAGCACCCTCTATCAAGACTGAGGAACTGAGTACCCTCTATCAAGACGGAGGAACTGAGCACCCTTTATCAAGACTGAGGAACTGAGTACCCTTTATCAAGACTGAGGAACTGAGTACCCTTTATCAAGACTGAGGGCCTGAACACCTTCCACTTCCACTGTCTCCACTAGTAGACTGATAAAAGCCTGGGGTGTAAGAAAAATGTCTTACTCATCATATCAGCAATGGCATTATTGTTATCAAATAATGCTATGTTGCAAATAAATGTCTTCTCATTTTCCAACTAGTAATTAAAATATTCCATACATATCATGTATGTTTGATGAGAACACTACTAAAAGTTGATAAATTAGGCATGTGCAACACTTTGAGAAAACATTTCGCCACACAGTGGCTTCATCAGTCCTATACATTGAGGAGTGGTGAAGATAAAGAATTTGAGGCAATCAGTCCCTCATTCTGGAGTCGAAGTAATCAGTCCTTCAATCTTGAAAAGTTACGTTATATTACAATTTCTGTAGTTAATTCTTAACAAAAAAAAATAATTTCACTTTAGTGAAAATAAATTTTCCCAAAAGCAAAGGCTTCTTCTTACAAATGAATTAAAAATAATATAATGAAAGAAGATTTCCAGAAAAAAATAATGGGGTGTTTGATCCAATTAACCTGTACCTTCCCTCTCTTCTCCCTTATATCGTCATCTCTCCTATCGTCTCCCTTATAGCGTCATCTCCCTTATCTTTTTCCTTATATCGTCATCTTCATTTTCCTTTCTTCCTTGCATCTCCATATTTCCTCTCTTCTCTTATTACCTACATCCTTCCTGCCTTCTCTCCCAGTTGTTCATTCTCACTGATTTCTCATTCTTCCCTATTCAAATATTCTCGTTCGGTATCTCGCTACATTTCCTGCCCTCTACATATTCTATTCCCTCTTCCCATTTTCCCCCTTCCTTTTTCCCTCCACTTTCTCTTTCCCCCCTCCCTTCTACCCTCTATCATGAGCCACATGTGGTCATGGACGAGCATGCATGACAGCCCCTTAGATGGCCTGTCTATCGGCCTGTCTATCACTTCTCTGCTTCTCACCATCTATCGATTTCAGCGGGAAACATGGTACATGAAATGGAAGAAAGAGGTGGAAAGGAACGCTGGATAACATATTGACAAGAGGCTCGCGCGAGTACGTGCACACGCACTCGCGCTCTTGTGCACGTTCACGCGCGTGTACGTGCACAGGATAGAAAACAAATGAGGTGGAGTGCCTAGCCAGGAGGAAAAAATCATAACCAAAAGAAAAATAGGGAATAATAATAAAAGAAAGAGTCTTGGTTTATCCAGAGAGACGAGAAGCACTACAGCTTGGAATAACTGCAGCAAACAGTGGATTACATGAGTAAGTAACAAATATGCTCAAGTGAGAAACTGTGAATTTGAGAATATTAACCCAATACGAAGCACAACAGAAACTGCTACACTGTCTGTCCTGTCCACTACTCTGGGGATTTTTAACACAATTATGGTGCCTAGTTATCCCTTTCTCTCCTCCACTGATCTCTGTTCAGTTACGGCAGTGATTTAACGTGTCTTTTACTTAGTTCTGAGGAAAATTTTGTTTAAAGCCAAATTTTTATTTTATCCAGTTCTTTGATTTTAGCACCACCTGGGGTATTTGCTAGGTTCTAGTAGCGGTTATTCTGATGGAGGTAGTGGGTTCAGGTCCCAGGTAGTCAAGTAATGCTCCTGTCTCGCTTTTAGCAGATAGAAGCTGGGGTAGCTAGCACTGTTTGTTGTGTATGACCTACAAGAACTTAATGCTTCGGATAATCTCCTCTTATAAGGTGGAGCTCCATACTGCATTGCACTTTAGTGAACCTTGTATTATAATACTCAGCGTACTTAAGTAGTTGCACTAGCGACTCTTGTCACGGTTTCCCGACTAACTTTACTATCCTCAGCATTTGTTTACGCTGAAATACAGAAGTCATTTGTTTAACAGAGCTTTAAACCAGTTAGTGTTTCTCAATGAAAATAAGTTTTGGGTCATCCTAGGTAATCTACACATATACTGCTTTGTATGATAATGTATGTAACTGTATTTATGTGTAGTTGTACCTAAATAAACGAACTTACCCTGGAGTCTGGGCTGTGGATTACATCTCTGTCTATGTCTGATATGAGGAGGAACAGAATGGGGGCGAGTACTGTGCCTTGTGGAACAGAGCTCTTCACTATGGCAGCCTCCGATTTAACTCTGTTGACCACTACTCTTTGTGTTTGATTAGTTAGGAAGTTGAAGATCCATCTCCCCACTTTGTCAGTTATTCCTTAAGCACGTATTTTGTGCGCTATTACGCCATGATCGCACTTGTCAAATGCTTTTGCAAAGTCTGTGAATATTACATCTGCTTTCTGTTTTTCTTCCAGTGCATCCAAGGCCATATCATAGTGATCCAGTAGTTGTGAGAGGCAGGAGCGACCTGCCCTGAACCCATGTTGCCCTGGATTGTGCAGTTTTGGGGAATCCAGGTGGTTTGCAATCATGCTTCTTAGCACTCTTTCAAAGATTTTTATGTGGGACGTAAGCGCTATTGGTCTATAGTTCTTAGCTAACGCTTTGCTGCCACCTTTATGGAGTGGGGCTATATCCGTTGTTTTAAGTGACTGTGGAATTTCACCCATGTCTAAGCTCTTTCTCCATAGTATACTTAGGGCACGTGAGAGGGGTTTCTTGCAGTTCTTAATGAACACAGAGTTCCACGAGTCTGGGCCCGGGACTGAGTGCATGGGCATGTTGTCAATAGCTTTTTCAAAGTCTATCGGAGTTAGGGTAATGTCGGAAATCTGGCATACATTAATGGGATTTGGAGGCTCATTCATGAAGAAATCATTTGGGTTGTCGATCCTTAGACTGATTAATGGTTCACTAAACACAGAGTCGTACTGGGATTTCAGTATTTCGCTCATTTCCTTGTTGTCATCTGTGTAAGTCCCATCCTGTCTGAGTAAGGGCCCGGTACTAGATGTGGTATTTGCCTTGTTTTTGCCATATGAAAACAAATATTTCGAATTTCTTTCAATTTCACAAATAGTTTTAAGTTCATCCAGTCTCTCCTG
>NC_091364.1:5754353-5759353 GCF_038502225.1 Cherax quadricarinatus | reverse complement strand
TTAGTGTTGACTAAAGCGAGAATTAATTTTTAACTCTAAATTTCCCACATACAATAAATATTTTGAGTTTGTATATTATAAAACGCATCAGTATCAAGTACACTGAAACACATTTTGACAATAAAAATATATGACTTTTGCTTTTTAATTAAATAATATAATTCAGCTGCCCCAATTACATTTACTGTAAAACATATTTTATCTATTGCTTGAATAAATGTTAGAGTGAGTGAAGTGTTATGATAGTTAAACCGCCTCGCTGAAGACAACAGTGAAGGTGGTAGTTATTATATCCAGTCTGATTAACACAACAACTCTGACTGATCATATTAGTCTTGTGTTTTAACATTATAAGACAAAGATTTATGAAGACAAAATGAGCTATTAATGTAATGCAGTGTGTGTGTGTGTGTGTGTGTACTCACCTATTTGTACTCACCTATTTGTGGTTGCAGGGGTCGAGTCACAGCTCCTGGCCCCGCCTCTTCGCTGATTGCTACTAGGTCCTCTCTCTCCCTGCCCCATGAGCTCTATCATACCTCGCCTTAAAACTATGTATGGTTCCTGCCTCCACCACATCACTTTCTAGGCTATTCCATGGCCTGACTACTCTATGACTGAAGAAATACTTCCTAACATCCCTTTGATTCATCTGAGTCTTCAACTTCCAATTGTGACCTCTTGTGTCTGTGTCCCATCTCTGGAACATCCCGTCTTTGTCCACCTCGTCTATTCCGCGCAGTATTTTATATGTCGTTATCATGTCTCCCCTGACCCTCCTGGCCTCCAGTGTCGTCAGGCCGATTTCCCTCAACCTTTCTTCATAGGACAATCCCCGTAGCTCTGGGACTAGTCTTGTTGCAAACCTTTGCACTTTCTCTAATTTCTTGACGTGCTTGACTAGGTGTGGATTCCAAACTGGTGCTGCATACTCCAGTATGGGCCTGACGTAGATGGTGTACAGAGTCTTAAACGAATCCTTACTGAGGTATCGGAACGCTATCCGTAGGTTTGCCAGGCGCCCGTATGCTGCAGCAGTTATCTGATTGATGTGCGCCTCAGGAGATATGCTCGGTGTTATACTCACCCCCAGATCTTTTTCCTTGAGTGAGGTTTGCAGTCTTTGGCCATCTAAACTATATTGTGTCTGCGGTCTTCTTTGCCCTTCCCCAATCTTCATGACTTTGCATTTGGCAGGGTTAAATTCAAGGAGCCAGTTGCTGGACCAGGCTTGTAGCCTGTCCAGGTCTCTTTGTAGTCCTGCCTGATCCTCGTCCGATTCGATTCTTCTCATTAACTTCACATCATCTGCAAACAAGGACACTTCTGAGTCTATCCCTTCCGTTATGTCGTTCACGTATACCAAGAACAGCACAGGTCCTAGGACTGACCCCTGTGGAACCCCGCTTGTCACAGGCGCCCAGTCTGACACCTCGTCGCGTACCATGACTCGTTGTTGCCTCCCTGTCAGATATTCTCTGATCCATTGCAGTGCCTTTCCTGTTATGTGTGCCTGGTCCTCTAGCTTTTGCAGTAACCTCTTGTGAGGAACTGTGTCGAAGGCCTTCTTGCAGTCCAAAAATACGCAGTCGATCCACCCCTCTCTCTCTTGTCTTACTTCTGTCACCTTGTCATAAAACTCTAGTAGGTTTGTGACACAGGATTTTCCTTCCCTGAAACCGTGCTGGTTGTCAATTATACACTTGTTTCTTTCCAGGTGCCCCACCACTCTCCTCCTGATGATCTTCTCCATGACCTTGCATACTATACACGTTAGTGATACAGGTCTGTAGTTTAGTGCCTCATGTCTGTCTCCCCTTTTAAAAATTGGGACTACATTTGCCATTTTCCATACCTCAGGGAGTTGCCCAGTTTCAAATGATGTGTTGAAGATCTTTGTTAATGGCTCACACAATATCTCTGCTCCCTCTTTAAGGACCCATGGAGAGATGTCTGGTCCCACCGCCTTTGAGGTGTCAAGTTCGCATAGCAGCTTCTTCACCTCCTCCTTGGTTATATGTACCTCATCCAGCACTTGCTGGTGTGCCCCCCTGTTCTGATTTCTTGGAGTCCTACTGGTTTCCACTGTAAATACCTCTTTAAATCTTGTGTTGAGCTCCTGACATACCTCTCGGTCGTTTCTTGTGAATTCCCCATCACCCTTCCTCAGTCTGATTACCTGGTCCTTGACTGTTGTTTTCTTCCTGATGTGACTGTACAACAGCTTCGGGTCAGTCTTTACTTTTGATGCTATGTCATTTTCATATTGTCTCTGAGCCTCCCTTCTTATCTGTGCATATTCGTTTCTGGCTCTTCGGCTGATTTCTTTATTTTCCTGAGTTCTCTGTCTTCTGTACCTTTTCCATTCTCTAGTACACCTAGTTTTTGCCTCCCTACACCTTTGGGTGAACCAAGGACTCGTTCTGTTCTTCCCATTATTTCTGTTTCCCTTGGGAACAAACCTCTCCTCTGCCTCCTTGCATTTTGTTGCTACATAGTCCATCATTTCTTGTACTGGTTTTCCTGTCAGTTCCCTCTCCCACTGAATGTCTTGAAGGAAGTTCCTCATGCCTGAGTAGTTCCCCCTTTTGTAGTTTGGTTTTTCCCAGCCTATTCCTGCTACTCTCTCCACTTGGAGCTCAACTATGTAGTCGAAGCACAGAACCACATGATCACTAGCTCCCAGGGGCCTTTCATACATGATACCCTCGATGTCCGAACTACTCATGGTGAATACAAGGTCCAACCTTGCTGGTTCATCCTCTCCTCTCTCTCTGGTAGTGTCCCTAACATGTTGATGCATGAGGTTCTCCAGTACCACATCCATCATCTTGGCTCTCCATGTTTCGGGACCCCCATGGGGCTCCAGGTTTTCCCAGTCAATCTCCTTGTGATTGAAATCACCCATAACTAGTAACTTTGCTCCCCCCATGTGTGCTCTCCTGGCCACCTCGGCTAGTGTGTCGATCATTGCTCTGTTGCTCTCATCGTATTCTTCTCTTGGCCTCCTGCAGTTCTGTGGTGGGTTGTACATTACTGCAATTATCACCTTATGTCCCTCAGACTGGATTGTTCCTACTAAGTAGTCCCTTTCGCCCATGCCATCCATTCCTTCCATTTTCTCAAAACCCCACTGGTTTTTAATGAGCAGTGCAACTCCTCCTCCCCCTCTCCTCCCTCTGTCTTTCCTGAGGATTTGATATCCGGATGGAAAGATTGAATCTGTTATTATTCTGGTGAGTTTTGTTTCTGTGAGTGCTATTATGTCTGGGGATGTCTCTTTGATTCTTTCGTGCCACTCCTCATACTTGTTTGTTATTCCATCTGCATTTGTATACCACACCTTCAACTTCTTTTCTAAGACTGTGGTCTGGGAAGTATATTGGGGTTGGGGAAGTGGGAGACCTGGTAAGGAACTATGGGTTGTTGCTGTGGGGGTGAAGTTTGTAATGTAGTGGGTGGGGGCATTGGATGTGGCATGGGTGTTTTGATTTAGAGTGTTTGGTTGCACTGGGGTTGACCTGGTTGGGAGGCTTCTATAGAAAGTTGTGAGGGAGGCTGTATTTGATCTTCTTCCTGGGTCTGGGATCTCCTGTCTGTCTTCTCCATCCCCTCTCTTTCCTCCTTTCGCCTTTGTACCATCTCTCTCAGTTTCTTCCTTTCTTCTTGTGTTCTGTCGCGGTCGAGATACACCTTCCTGTATGCCGTCATGTCCCTTAATCGTGCTTTCTCCTGCAGGATCCTGGTCCGAGTCGCTTCTGCCTTGAAGGTCACTCTCACTGGCCGGGTTCTTTTTTTTACAAACCCCCCTATTCTCCGAAAATTTTCCAGCTGGGTCATATCGTCTTCTCCTATTGCTTTCATGATGCTTTCAATTGCTTTTTTTTCCCCTTGTTTTCTTGCTTCATATGTTTCCCCTTCGACTTCCTGGAGCCCATACACAAAGACTGACCTCACCCTTTCATTCTCCCACTGCATATCCCTGTGTATCCCCTCATTTAATTTGGTTTCCTCCACTGCAGCTTTCCTTTCATCAGTTTCACTGGCTAATGTACTTGGGCTCAGTGGCCTGTCATTTTCCCTTCTCGGCTTTCCTTGGGCTCTGTTGTTGTCTGTTGTCTGTTGTGTGTGTGTGTGTGTGTGTGTGTGTGTGTGTGTGTGTTCTAATTAGTTACCAGTTGTTAAAGGCACTTGTCGATAGATATTTGGCCTTCCTATCCCTTTTTTATGTGTGAAAGAGGGGGGGGGTTAGTTGCCTAACTATAGCTGTGCGATCGAGTCCTGACTCCTGAAGTAGCCTCTCAGGATTCGTGAACATTCACATTACATTCAGGCCTCAAGGGCCCTATATCATTTACTCCTAAACATTACCTATTCTGGAAGCTGTGATGAATCAACATGCAGTACTTGTCCAAGCAGATTTCCTCGGTACAACACCCTCATCAATGAAGCTTCCTCACATTCCTTCATCCAGTCACATTTTTCACTTCTCAGGTTCCTTCCTTTCTGGCAAAGTATTTCCCATCGAGTCCTCTAAGCATCCTTCACGTTGTGAACATATCCTTATTGGTTCTTCTTTATCTTAGCATAGTAAGGTTTAGGTTTTATATTTGTAAATCAGTTTATTACTTTATATTTTTACTGTGTCAGCCTTTAGTTTGCTTTACTACTCTGATGCTACAAAAACTGTTGCATGACATCTCTACGGCTCATCTATGTATTCAGTTTCCATCCCTAATCCCTTCTTACCGTTTATAGTCCTTCAAGTATTCTGTATGTTGTGATCATGTCACTATTTCTTCGTTCATTTAGAATTATGACAAAGTTGGTGCAGTCTCTCTTCGTAATGTTTGTTCTTTAGTTCCTGTACCAAAGTGTGCTCTACGTCGGAGAGTCGTATTCAGTGGGACGCCAGTAGTGTAACGTAATGAACGATTCATTGTTTGCATTCCTTAAAGCCATACTAATGTATGCTAGTTTGGCAGATATCATGAACGTTA
>NC_091364.1:5739353-5751853 GCF_038502225.1 Cherax quadricarinatus | reverse complement strand
AATTATTTAACAGATTTATATCTTACACGAGCAGATTTCACGGACTTTGCATATATAATTTAATATTTTCACGGAATTGGAGAGATTAAGAGACATTACAAAATAATATTACATTTTTTGGCAATCAATTTATACAAACATTGACTGTCAGATGTACTCTACAGCACGCCATTGTTTATGTTTGGTTTACCTTATATTTCACGGTATAGACAGTGTGCAAACACAGTGAGCGTTATTTTACCATTACAAACACCACCTTCAACCACGCAAAAATCTCAGTCATCACAATCGCACAATCACGACCACAGACACCTCACCACAGAAACGTCACTATCACACAAACATTACCACAGCAAACATCACAACACACATCACACAATCACCACCACAAACATCACCATCACTGAAACACCACCATCACTACCACACAAACACAACCACCACAGAGGGAAACAAAACACAAGACAAAAGTTTCAAGTTTGATCTAGTTCGCTTTAAAACTAAGAGCAAAATATAAGTTCCTGGTTCAAATACGTGTGTTGATACAGAGATACAGCGGGATGCACATAAAACTTAAACAGATCGTACAGTCTGTATCGAAGCTATCTAACATCTTACAGTCTGTATCTAAGCTATCTAAGATCTTACAGTCTGTATCTAAGCTATCTAACATCTTACAGTCTGTATCGAAGCTATCTAACAGATCTGACAGTCTGTATCTAAGCTATCTAACATCTTACAGTCTGTATCTAAGCTATCTAAGATCTTACAGTCTGTATCTAAGCTATCTAGCAGATCTTACAGCCTGTAATTATGCTGTCTAACAGATCTTACAGTCTGTATCGAAGCTATCTAACAGATGTTACAGTCTGTATCTAAGCTGTCTAACAGATCTTACAGCCTGTATCTAAGCTGTCTAACAGATCTTACAGCCTGTATCTAAGCTGTCTAACAGATCTTACAGTCTGTATCTAAGCTGTCTAACAGATCTTACAGTCTCTATCTAAGCTACCTAACAGATGTTACAGCCTGTACCTAAGCTGTCTAACAGATGTTACAGCCTGTATCTAAGCTGTCTAACAGATCTTACAGCCTGTATCTAAGCTGTCTAACAGATCTTACAGTCTGTATCTAAGCTGTCTAACAGATCTTACAGTCTGTATCTAAGCTGTCTAACAGATCTTACAGTCTGTATCTAAGCTATCTAACAGATGTTACAGCCTGTATCTAGGCTGTCTAACAGATCTTACAGCCTGTATCTAAGCTGTCTAACAGATCTTACAGTCTGTATCTAAGCTATCTAACAGATCTTACAGCCTGCATCTAAGCTGTCTAACAGATCTTACAGCCTGTATCTAAGCTGTCTAACAGATCTTACAGTCTGTATCTAAGCTGTCTAACAGATCTTACAGCCTGTATCTAAGCTGTCTAACAGATCTTACAGCCTGTATCTAAGCTGTCTAACAGATCTTACAGCCTGTATCTAAGCTGTCTAACAGATCTTACAGCCTGTATCTAAGCTGTCTAACAGATGTTACAGCCTGTATCTAAGCTGTCTAACAGATGTTGCAGCCTGTATCTAAGCTGTCCAACAGATGTTACAGCCTGTATCTAAGCTGTCTAACAGATGTTACAGCCTATATCTAAGCTGTCTAACAGATGTTACAGCCTGTATCTAAGCTCTCTAACAGATGTTACAGCCTGTATCTAAGCTGTCTAACAGATCTTACAGCCTGTATCGAAGCTGTCTAACAGATCTTACAGCCTGTATCTAAGCTGTCTAACAGATCTTACAGTCTGTATCTAAGCTGTCTAACAGATCTTACAGTCTGTATCGAAGCTGTCTAACAGATGTTACAGCCTGTATCTAAGCTGTCTAACAGATGTTACAGCCTGTATCTAAGCTGTCTAACAGATGTTACAGCCTGTATCTAAGCTGTCTAACAGATCTTACAGCCTGTATCGAAGCTGTCTAACAGATCTTACAGTCTGTATCGAAGCTGTCTAACAGATCTTACAGTCTGTATCGAAGCTGTCTAACAGATGTTACAGCCTGTATCTAAGCTGTCTAACAGATGTTACAGCCTCTATCTAAGCTGTCTAACAGATGTTACAGCCTGTATCTAAGCTGTCTAACAGATCTTACAGCCTGTATCGAAGCTGTCTAACAGATCTTACAGCCTGTATCTAAGCTGTCTAACAGATCTTACAGCCTGTATCGAAGCTGTCTAACAGATCTTACAGTCTGTATCGAAGCTGTCTAACAGATCTTACAGTCTGTATCGAAGCTGTCTAACAGATCTTACAGTCTGTATCGAAGCTGTCTAACAGATCTTACAGTCTGTATCTAAGCTGTCTAACAGATCTTACAGCCTGTATCTAAGCTGTCTAACAGATCTTACAGTCTGTATCGAAGCTGTCTAACAGATGTTACAGCCTGTATCTAAGCTGTCTAACAGATGTTACAGCCTGTATCTAAGCTGTCTAACAGATCTTACAGTCTGTATCGAAGCTGTCTAACAGATCTTACAGTCTGTATCGAAGCTGTCTAACAGATCTTACAGCCTGTATCGAAGCTGTCTAACAGATGTTACACCCTGTATCGAAGCTGTCTAACAGATGTTACAGCCTGTATCTAAGCTGTCTAACAGATGTTACAGCCTGTATCTAAGCTGTCTAACAGATCTTACAGTCTGTATCGAAGCTGTCTAACAGATCTTACAGTCTGTATCGAAGCTGTCTAACAGATCTTACAGTCTGTATCGAAGCTGTCCTCCTTGATATCACACCTACCAACCTTATACTTAAAATAATAAAATTTAATAATAATCTTCAAGTATATAATACAACGTACACGACCATAGCAGACAACAGCGACACACTGTATACAAAACCCCTGGTTATTCACAGCATTTCGGGCAACTTAGCTTTCATCTTGTGCCCCAGGATGCAACCAACACCAGTCAACTAACACCTAAGTACCTACTTGCTGCTAGGTGAACACGTACAGTAGGTTTGTTAAGGAAGCGCGCCCAATGTTTCCACTTGTACCGTGGATCGAACCACGAATACTCAGTGTGTGAGCTGAGTGTGCTACCAATCGAGCTACGGGACACCTTAATAGTTCTGGACAGTTTGGGGTGTAAAAGTAAAGCACAGGGCTCTCCACACACTCTACTAACAGGTTATTGTGCAACTTCCGGAAAAGTGTGAAGGACATTCTAATGTGCTGAAATGTGTAAGCGAATGTTTAACAGGAGCCATGGAAATTAAACTTAAAATTCTCTCCTTCCACTCTTCTACCATTCACCCTTTCTTACTCCCTATGTCTCTTCCCTCTTTTACTCTCATTATCCCTCTCCCTTAATCTCTCTCTCTACCTCCCTTCCTTCCTCCCTCCCTCCTCACGCAACAACCCATGATTTATAGGCCGTAATTAAGATCTTAACGTACATTTTTTGGATAAAATTTTCTCCAAAACCAAAAAAAGATATTTGCGAGTTACAGATACACACACACACTATATATATATATATATATATATATATATATATATATATATATATATATATATATATATATATATAATGTGTGTGTATAAATCAACGCGCAAATGGCAAATATTGGAACAGTAGAACAACTAGTAGGAGTAAT
The DNA here is from genome assembly GCF_038502225.1 of Cherax quadricarinatus. Classification (NCBI taxonomy): domain Eukaryota; kingdom Metazoa; phylum Arthropoda; class Malacostraca; order Decapoda; family Parastacidae; genus Cherax; species Cherax quadricarinatus. The sequence goes on along the minus strand of NC_091364.1, from coordinate 5,748,199 downwards.
AGTAGAAGCATCGGTAGCAGTAATAGTAGAAGCATCGGTAGCAGTAATAGTAGAAGCATCGGTAGCAGTAATAATAGAAGCATCGGTAGCAGTAATAGTAGAAGCATCGGTAGCAGTAATAGTAGAAGCATCGGTAGCAGTAATAGTAGAAGCATCGGTAGCAGTAATAGTAGAAGCATCGGTAGCAGTAATAGTAGAAGCATCGGTAGCAGTAATAGTAGAAGCATCGGTAGCAGTAATAGTAGAAGCATCGGTAGCAGTAATAGTAGAAGTACTAGTAGCGATAACAGACTATTTAAGGCACTTCATGGCAAGAGTTAATTAGCAACTTTATGCTTAATAAAATCCAGCCAGGACCCACCACCAAGCACACACCACCCTAATCAGTGGACTAGTCAGTGGACTAGTCAGTAGACTAGTCAGTGGACTAGTCAGAAGATAGCGCTATATCTAGCGACCAATCAACTCCCTCACTTCAACATACCCCTGGATTCTGTCAGTTATACTCCATGTTGGTTGAACTTTGAGACAATACTGTGTGTGTACTCACCTAGTTGAGGTTGCAGGCGTCGAGTCCAAGCTCCTGGCCCCGCCTCTTCACTGATCGCTACTAGGTCACTCTCCCTGAACCTTGAGCTTTATCATACCTCTGCTTAAAGCTATGTATGGATCCTGCCTAAACTACATCACTTCCCAAACTATTCCACTTACTGACTACTATGTGGCTGAAGAAATACTTCCTAACATCCCTGTGATTCATCTGTCTTCAACTTCCAACTGTGTCCCCTTGTTACTGTGTCCAATCTCTGGAACATCCTGTCTTTGTCCACCTTGTCAATTCCTCTCAGTATTTTGTATGTCGTTATCATGTCCCCCCTATCTCTCCTGTCATCCAGTGTCGTCAGGTTGATTTCCGTTAACCTCTCCTCGTAGGACATACCTCTTAGCTCTGGGACTAGTCTTGTTGCAAACCTTTGCACTTTCTCTAGTTTCTTTACGTGCTTGGCTAGGTGTGGGTTCCAAACTGGTGCCGCATACTCCAATATGGGCCTAACGTACACGGTGTACAGGGTCCTGAACGATTCCTTATTAAGATGTCGGAATGCTGTTCTGAGGTTTGCTAGGTGCCCATATGCTGCAGCCGTTATTTGGTTGACGTGCGCTTCAGGAGATTTGCCTGGTGTTATACTCACCCCAAGATCTTTTTCCTTGAGTGAGGTTTGTAGTCTCTGGCCCCCTTGACTGTACTCCGTCTGCGGTCTTCTTTGCCCTTCCCCAATCTTCATGACTTTGCACTTGGTGGGATTGAACTCCAGGAGCCAATTGCTGGACCAGGTCTGCAGCCTGTCCAGATCCCTTTGTAGTTCTGCCTGGTCTTCGATCGAGTGAATTCTTCTCATCAACTTCACGTCATCTGCAAACAGGGACACCTCAGAGTCTATTCCTTCCGTCATGTCGTTCACAAATACCAGAAACAGCACTGGTCCTAGGACTGACCCCTGTGGGACTCCGCTGGTCACAGGTGCCCACTCTGACACCTCGCCACGTACAATGACTCGCTGCTGTCTTCCTGACAAGTATTCCCTGATCCATTGTAGTGCCTTCCCTGTGTGTGTTAGTTAGTTACCATTTTGTCTTAGGCACATGTCGATTAGACACTAGGCCTGTTGTGTGTGTGTGTGTGTGTGTGTGTGTGTGTGTGTGTGTATGTGTGTGTGTGTGTGTGTGTGTGTGTGTGTGTGTGTGTGTGTGTGTGTATGTGTGCATGTGTGCATGTGTGTATGTGTGTATGTGTGTATGTGTGTATGTGTGTGTGTGTGTATGTGTGTCTGTGTGTATGTGTGTATGTGTGTATGTGTGTATGTGTGTATGTGTGTATATGTGTGTATGTGTGTGTGTGTGTGTGTGTGTGTGAGTGTGTGTGTGTGTGTGTGTGTGTGTGTGTGTGTGTGTGTGTGTGTGTGTGTGTGTGTGGGGGTGTGTGTGTGTGCGCGCTCACTTAATTGTGGTTGCAGGAGTCGAGACTCAGCTCCTGGCCCCGCCTCTTCACTGATCGCTACTAGGTCCTCTCTCTGCTCCCTGAGCTTTGTCGTACTTCGTCTTAAAGCTATGTATGGTTCCTACCTCCACTACATCACTTGCTAGGCTATTCCACTTCTTGACGACTCTATGACTGAAGAAATACTTCCTAACATCCCTGTGACTCGTCTGAGTCTTCAGTTTACAATTATGACCCCTTGTTTCTGCGTCCCTTCTCTGGGACATCCTGTCTCTGTGCACCTTATCTATTCCACGCAGTATTTTGTAAGTCGTTATCATGTCTCCCCTGACCCTCTTGTCCTCCAGTGTCGTCAGTCCGATTTCCCTCAACCTTGCTTCACAGGACATTCCCCTGAGCTCCGGAACTAGCCTTGTTGCAAACCTTTGTACTTTCTTTAATTTCTTGATGTGCTTGACCATGTGTAGGTTCCAAACTGGTGCTGCATACTCCAGTATGGGCCTGACGTACACAGTGTACGTCTTGAACGAATCCTTACGAAGGTATCGGAATGCTATTCTCAGGTTTGCCAGGCGCCCATATGCTGCAGCAGTTATCTGGTTGATGTGTGCCTCCGGAGACGTGCTCGGTGTTATGGTCACCCCAAGATCTTTCTCCTTGAGTGAGATTTGCAGTCTTTGTCCACCTAGCCTATACTCTGTCTGCGGTCGTCTTTGCCCTTCCCCAATTTTCATGACTCTGCATTTGGCAGGGCTGAACCACGTGTCCAGCCTGTTCAGGTCTCTTTGTAGTCCTGCCTGATCCTCATCTGATTTAATTCTTCTCATTAACTTCACATCATCTGCGAACAGGGACACTTCAGAGTCTATCCCTTTCATCGTGTCATTCACATGTATCAAAAATAGCACTGGTCCTAGGACGGGCCTCTGTGGGACCCCGCTCGTCACAGGCGCCCACTGTAATACCTCATCACGTACCATGACTCGTTGTTGCCTCCCTGTCAGGTATTCTCTGATCCATTGCAGTGCCCTTCCTGTTATACGCGCGCGCGCGCGCGTGTGTGTGTGTGTGTGTGTGTGTGTGTGTGTGTGTGTGTGTGTGTGTGTGTGTGTGTGTGTGTGTGTGTGTGTGTGTGTGTGTGTGTGTGTGCGTGCGTGCGTGCGTGCGCGCATTATGCGAGGCCGTGCGCTCTCTTACTCACCGATGTGTTTCTTGGGGGACAAGGTATCGAATCCTGGAGGGTTAGGCAATAAGTCACCTTCCATCTGACACTAGACTACCCAGCTGACACTCACCCACCCAGCTGACACTCACCCACCCAGCTCAAATCAGACGTAAGAAACAGTACATAACTAACACGTTTCATTTAAATCTCAGCTCGTAATTGGCTGATAAATTCCCATTTGGCTTCTATTAATCCTCTCTCGGGATTCAGGGATTGAAAAAATGAAGGATATTAAGGAGATTTATGAGCGGGATGTTTACCTTTGTACTTGATGGTGATTTAGGAGGCTGACTCTCTCTCTCACACACATGGGGTGTGCTTGTATGTTGTTATTGTTAGCCTCACATAGTTGACTAGCTTGTAAGTCCCTGTAAAATAGATCTCTTGTTACAGGGGGGGGGGAGACATACAGAGACAGACAGACAGAGAGAGAGAGGTGTAAATTATTGTTGCTTGAAGAACGCATTAGCAGAGGCGTAATAAACAATGCAGTATGACCCCGTCATAGATTACATTTGATCAACAATATATATCGTGAAGAATCACTAAACACACTCCCCCTCTCAAACATAATTCTCACAAGATATGTAAGAAACCCAAACATTTCATAGCTAATAGATAAGTAACAGCCGTTGCGGAATAATACCAATGATTCATTTCTCATTAAACATCCTGCATCTCAATCAAAATAAACAATATTATTGACACGTCAAAATTGAAGACTGTTCCCATTTCAAAAACTGAAAATGCCAGAAAGGTTAAAAACTATGTAATTCAGGTCAACAACACTGGCTTTAGTTCGACCAGCGTACCATAAGAAACCAAGTTACTATGAATCTGGACATGTCATTACCAGTGACAACTAAAAGTGTGGCGTAGGTGCGCTCGTCTCACCTTAAGTACTGAATCGATGCAGGTGTTTCAGTAAGCCTGGCATTCCCCGTCTGCCTTTAATTTTAAGACGCGGTATGTTCTTAAGGTGAGACATTTATTTATAATATTTAGAGATGTTCTCTTGTTAGGAAATGCTACTAAGAGTCATACTGGCCAAGGAAAAAAATCGTAGAAATTGATAATTTTTAGAAAGAGACACAGACATATGCACAGAAAGACAAGACAGGCAGACAGAAGAATAAGACAGAAGACAGTCAAGAGAGACAGGCAGAGCGAGATGTGCGTGTCCCAGGCAACAGTGTCAGGAGGACACTGACCTCGTCTCTTAAATTTCTCTCATTTTCTTTGTTTGGAATACATCACCTTCGAGGAAGGTAAGCAAGAAGTGTGTTTGTGTTAGCGTGATCGCATGCGAGTACCTGGGAAAGACGTAACTGCGAAATTCACTGTTTAAACAACAGCCACTGTTCCTGTCTGGGAAGATGAGGTCACGATAGTAAAGTAGAAGATTCTCCTACAAATACATCGTAATGAGAAAACTATGGATATTTAATACACAAAGATGTAGAGCATAGATATACCACAAACTACTGTTATTACTACAGTGTGGCCGACGCCACACTAAGCAAGCTCTCAGTTTAATAGTATACTTTCATACCAGCCACATACTGTAACTTTAGAAATTTGTAGAGGCCACGAACTACAACCCAAATGCCATTTTACAGAAAGCATCCCACAGCTACTTAGCCTCCGGTTATCTATCAGATACTTAACCAGTTACGGATCATCACTCGACACTTAGTCATTGAGGAGACATTTATGTCTTTCATATTTCCTTAACCCACCACTACCACCACCTAGGTTTTCCTAGAAATAAATGAACTAAACACCTGTAGCTTAGCTTGTTTCGAGTTTGTGGTTTTTCCAACTTATCCATTTCTATAGCACCATCGTCGTCGTCCTCTAAATTCAGACTATTTCAAGATACAGTAAGGAACGAACTTTGGCACGGTACATCCGAAGGGCTGCCTAAGCAACAATCCTCACAGGAATCACGGCAGGAATCAACATTATATATGTTGAAGACGTCTTGGGAATCCTTAGGGAATACACTCTTTGCGCCCTCTTCAAATCCTTCCCTGGGGATTTCCGCTGAATCCTACGAGAATAACAAGAGTTCTTCTACTCGTGTAGAGTTGTTATTGTTTTTCTGTGTGAGTCCTCTGTTTTCTCACAGCCCGAACGGGTTGATTCACGGCAAAGAATTTAATACTTTACGTCTGCAAAATGTTTCACAGATTTATAAATAAGTAAACAGAAACAGAATCTGTGACATTGAACAAAAAATTACTGTTAGTAAAGCTGTTCTTTACTGTCTAATAACTTCCACATATAAAAATAACCTCTCCATAAAAAAAGGGATACTAAAAAAATTGTTAAAAGGATTTTAAGTTAAAATACACTACACATCTCTTTTTCAAGTTGAAATACACAGTGCTTGTTGAACTATAATTATCTCCTGTATACACATAATTGTCTTTATTGCTAAGCTCAGGATATATACAGAGAAGCCTGTCTCTTAATGTATATACACATAGTTTAATTTAATCCATTTTTAAGGTATTAAAGTATTCTTGAATGGTGGTGTACAAGTGATATGCAGCCTTAATGACCCTCGTGTAGTAGATAGGATTTAAACCCCTTGAATATATAAGTCTGCATGTTACTCTGAACTCAAACTCTCCTACTGTATACCGAATTTTAAGCTCAAAAGAACTAGTCCAAGGCTGTTTGTTTGGAATGTTTCTTTCACAAGGTCGAAATTACAATTATCTGGAGGGTGGAAACGACCCTATGAAAATGCCTAAGAATTAGAGTCAGTCATTAAGTCAGGAGGGTCCTTAACCTTGAGTTTTATAGCGCTGAGCACCGGCGACTTAATGATGTTTTACTTCCAGCAAACTTCACAACTGAACTGAATAATGTTCTATTGTTTGCTCTATCAAACATTTATGCATTAAAAAAAATGTTGCCATATGAAAAGATTACAGCGAGAAAACCTTAACATATTGAAAATGTTGATGCAATAAAAAAGATAATATTTTAAAAGCCATAACTTACTGAAGACATAAACTTATTGAAAGATTTAACGTATTTAGGTTAGGTAAGGTTTGTCAGGAAATACTACAAGTGTTTCCTGAGGCCGGTCTTAGCCAGATGACCCACCGTTGGAGCTTTTGGTTATCTGACCGAGGCCTTCCACTGGCTTACCCCTTCACCCCTTTAAAAATTATGGTTGTATGTAGGTTAACGTACTGAAAATGTTATGGTATACTTTAAAACGTTGAAGAACAGTAATCAGTATTTCTAAGAAGACTCTACCGTAAGATCAAAGTTACTATAACAAGAGTGGGTGTTATTCTGAGTGGCGGCCCACATCACCACCTGAGTCAATTTTGATACGATCTGCTGACCACACATACTTTTCTCCAGGTAAAAATGTAAATGCTAAATAATAGACTCAATTCATGTCCTACATTTGAACATAAGAACATAAGAAAGAAGGAACACTGAAACAGGCCTACTGACCCATGCGGAGCAGGTCCATGTCCCCCCCCCCCGGATTAACCCAATGACCCAACCCCCCGGATTAGCCCAATGACCCACCCAGTCTGATCACCTTCACTCACGGAAGGAGCACGGCGCCAGACCCAGCAGCACAAGCTAGGTAGGTCCAACTCACACCCACTCATGTATTTATCTAACCTATTTTGAAAACTACACAATGTTTTAGCCCGAATAACTGTATTCGGGAGTTTGTTCCACTCATTCACAACTCTATTACCAAACCAGTGCTTTCCTATATCCTTCCTGAATCTGAATTTTTCCAACTTGAAACCACTGTTGCGAGTCCTGTCTTGGCTGGAAATTTTCAGCACGCTATTCACATCCTCTTTATTTATTCCTGTTTTCCATTTATACACCTCGATCATATCCCCCCTAATTCTACGCCTTTCAAGAGAGTGCAGATTCAGTGCCCTCAGTCTATCCACATAAGGAAGATTTCTGATACATGGGATCATCTTTGTCATCCTCCTCTGTACGTTTTCCAGAGCATTTATATCCATTCTGTAATACGGTGACCAGAACTGAGCAGCATAGTCTAAATGAGGCCTAACCAAGGATATATAGAGTTGAAGAACAACCTGAGGACTTCTATTATTTATACTTCTAGATATGAAGCCAAGAATTCTGTTAGCTTTATTGCGAACACTAATGCACTGTTTTCTTGGTTTTAGATTACTGCTAACCAGAACTCCTAAATCCTTTTCGCAAGCAGTAGTATTAAGATCTACATTATTTAGTTTATATGTGGCATGGTTATTTACCTGTCCAACATTTAGAACTTTGCATTTGTCAATATTAAACTGCATCTGCCACTTCTCAGACCATTGCATCAGTCTATTCATATCATCCTGGAGTGCTCTAGTGTCCTCATTAGAATGAATTGGACGGCCTATTTTGGTGTTATCAGCAAATTTGCTTATGTCGCTATTTATTCCCTCATCTATGTCGTTTATGTAAATTGTGAACAACAACGGGCCCAACACTGACCCCTGAGGAACACCGCTTGTGGCGTGCCCCCATTCTGATTTCTCCCCATTTATGCAAACTCTCTGCTGCCTATTTGTCAGCCATGCCTCTACCCAGGAAAAAAATTCACCTCCTATTCAGTGTGCCTTAAGTTTCCTCAATAGCCTCTGGTGTGGAACTCTATCGAAAGCCCTAATGAAGTCCATATACACAATATCAAATTCATTACCATGATCTACCTCCTCAAACAATGATCTCAGAAGAGATCATTGAGCAGACAGTTATTCAGATAGGATGAGATGGGAGCTCATACAGCATCAGATACTTACAGGTGCCAGGTGGGATATGGAGGTGAAGTGACCGGTTATCCTCCTCGGGCAAAAATAAACAAGAATCTAAGAAAAGAAAGAAAAGTAGTGAATTCCTAATCCCCGAGGCGAGCCCCTGAAGGTAGTAACACTTGAAGACAACAGGTGGCGCTGACATGCATTCATTCAAGGATCAACGGAGAAATTAAATAAGCACATACCTAATCTGGTTATATTTTGAGCGTTCATCGTTGACAGATGTTGCTGCTATAACCCCCCATTAACTCTACTGATTACCACACAATCAAATCAAAATCAATTCTTTCTTAAATTGGAGACACCATAAATTCTCCTAGAGCAAACCAACTTGGAACAAACGAACGACCGGAGTTGTTAACGAAGGATTAGAAGAACTAATGAACAATCGGAGAAACAAACGAATGATCGTAAGAACTAACGAAAGATCGGAAGAATTAACGAACCCTCGAAGGAGCGATTGAATGATCGGAGGAACAAACAAACGATAGAAGAAACTAACGAACGATAGAAGAAACTAACGAACGATCAGAGAAACTAGCAAACGATCAAAGAAACTAGCGAACGACCAGAGAAACTAACGAACGCTCGGACGATTTAGGTAGGCGATCGAACGAACTAGCTGGCTAACGGGCTAGGACAATATCCGGTGTATCCCCATCAATTCTATGGTCGAGGTATATTAAAATCTGTCAGCATGTGAACGCCCAGTATATGCAAAAACTGTCTACGTCTGTCAGTCATAAATTAATTACTCTAAACACTATAAACGTCGTGAATTTCAGCTACG
>NC_091364.1:5719353-5736853 GCF_038502225.1 Cherax quadricarinatus | reverse complement strand
AAACATAGGTGTAATATTTTTTTAAACTGCGAAATTTCTGGTGAGACGTATGGAGAAGATTCCTTATATCTGCTGTCCAGGTTCAATTATCAATAAGTACTCGTGTATTAGGTGACTGTTATGGGTCGCTTCCCTGACTCTTAGAGATGTACCAGCAAGTCTCCTTAAATCTTATCCTCATCATCCATCAGTAAATAGGTACCCGGGGGTTAGTTAGGTGCCCGAAGTGTCCAGCATGTTAGTGGCTTTCTTTTATGCTTAACAATATTTTATTACATTAAAACTACATTTTTATACTTCACAAAGAAATAAAATGCTTGTGTGTTTGTTTTTGTTTTGTGAGGCATCCTGGGCACGGTGAGCAAATCTCCTGACACCTGCTTTATTTCATCTAGCAGTAAGTAGGTACCTGGGTGTTAGTCGACCTGACGACCTTGACGGAGAATTGAGTTAAGGAAGACATGATTACCACGTATGCAAATTTTTAGAGGAATTGATAAAACAAATACAAGTAACTTGTTTGAATTGCAAAGAATCAAGAGAAATGGACTCACGTGGAAGTTAGAGATACAGACAAGTTGTAGAGATGTTAGGAAGTAATTGTTTAGACATAGGATGGCAGAAAAGTGGAATAGTTTATACAAGGAAGAGATGAAGGCAATTATAATTAGGTTTCGAGAGTATAAGTTGTTAGAGACATTTGTCCAAAAATCAGTAATGATATCTAAAGGTCCTTAAGAGATGGGGAACAAAGGTCGAGCCTCGACCCTCGTAAACACAATTCAACCAATACAAAATGGAACAAACAATTGAAAAAATGTAATTACTTACATGCTCCTTGAAAATCGATTAATATTTTGACACAGACAGGCAGCCATACAGGAAATAAACATGCATGTGAACAAAAGACACGCACTAACATAGAAACACACGCACGTACCTAGAAACACACATACACACACACGAGAGAGAGAGAGAGATAAATAGTACGAGACAGGATAATGCAGCGGAAATCATGGTTAAAGGACACAGAAGAACATGTTGACATCTTTGTCAAGAACTCTTGTGTACCTACGACCAAGAGAGGAAGTCATAAATGAGGCAAAAATGCATTTCTAGTTTACCTGGAGTTTACCTGGAGAGAGTTCCGGGGGTCAACGCCCCCGCGGCCCGGTCTGTGACCAGGCCTCCTTAGGTCAGTGTCCCAGGACGCGACCCACAACAGTCGACTAACACCCAAGTACCCATTTTACTGATGGGGAACATAGACAACAGGTGGAAAGAAACACGTCCAATGTTTCTACCTCTGTACTGCGTACAAGGTGTGTAGAGGGAGTGGAAAGAGAGAGAGAGTGAAAGAGGGAGATGGAGGGAGTGAATAAAAGAAGGATGCATTACCTGGAGAGAGTTCCTGGAGAGAGTTCCGGGGGTAAACGCCCCCGCGGCCCGGTCTGTGACCAGGCCTCATGAAGGAAGGGACAGTAAGAAGACGAACAGAAGGAAGGAAGAAATAGTTCAAGAAATAAACAATAGTTTAAGACTCGCATAGTAGGAAAAAATAAATCCGAAAAGTAACTGCTAGACAATCACAGAAAAATAAAAAAAAAATAGTGATAGAGAAGGTATGGTAGGCAGACAGTCTGTATTGAACAAACATATTGGTAGAGAAAATTTCACTCTAAATAGAGCTCTGTCACCTCAATAAGAGGAAAAGTCTATATGACAGATACAGAAAGAGTTCAAGGAGAAATGAAATGGAAGTACATAAGAGGTATGTGGATGTAGGTAGGTGAGGTAGGTAGGTGAGGAATGTAGGTGAGGAATGTAGGTGAGGAATGTAGGTGATGAATGTAGGTGTGTGAGTGTAGGTGTGTGTGTGTGTAGGTACTCACCTAGTTGAGGTTGCAGGGGTCGAGTCCAAGCTCCTGGCCCCGCCTCTTCACTGGTCGCTACTAGGTCACTCTCCCTGAACCGTGAGCTTTATCATACCTCTGCTTAAAGCTATGTATGGATCCTGCCTCCACTACATCGCTTCCCAAACTATTCCACTTGCTGACTACTCTGTGGCTGAAGAAATACTTCCTAACATCCCTGTGATTCATCCGTGTCTTCAGCTTCCAACTGTGTCCCCTTGTTGCTGTGTCCCATCTCTGGAACATCCTGTCTTTGTCTACCTTGTCAATTCCTCTCAGTATTTTGTATGTCGTTATCATGTCCCCCCCGTCTCTCCTGTCCTCCAGTGTTGTCAGGTTGATTTCCCTTAACCTCTCCTCGTAGGACATACCTCTTAGCTCTGGGACTAGTCTTGTTGCAAACCTTTGCACTTTCTCTAGTTTCTGTACGTGCTTGACTAGGTGTGGGTTCCAAACTGGTGCCGCATACTCCAATATGGGCCTAACATACACGGTGTACAGGGTCCTGAACGATTCCTTATTGAGATGTCGGAATGCTGTTCTGAGGTTTGCTAGGCGCCCATATGCTGCAGCAGTTATTTGGTTGATGTGCGCTTCAGGAGATGTGCCTGGTGTTATACTCACCCCAAGGTCTTTTTCCTTGAGTGAGGTTTGTAGTCTCTGGCCCCTTAGACTGTACTCCGTCTGCGGTCTTCTTTGCTCTTCCCCAATCTTCATGACTTTGCACTTGGTGGGGTTGAACTCCAGGAGCCAATTGCTAGACCAGGTCTGTAGCCTGTCCAGATCCCTTTGTAGTTCTGCCTGGTCTTCGATCGAATGAATTCTTCTCATCAACTTCACGTCATCTGCAAACAGGGACACTTCGGAGTCTATTCCTTCCGTCATGTCGTTCACAAATACCAGAAACAGCACTGGTCCTAGGACTGACCCCTGTGGGACCCCGCTGGTCACAGGTGCCCACTCTGACACCTCGCCACGTACCATGACTCGCTGCTGTCTTCCTGACAAGTATTCCCTGATCCATTGTAGTGCCTTCCCTGTTATCCCTGCTTGGTCCTCCAGTTTTTGCACTAATCTCTTGTGTAGAAATGTGTCAAATGCCTTCTTGCAGTCCAAGAAAATGCAATCCACCCATCCCTCTCTCTCTTGTCTTACTGTGTGTGTGTAGGTGTGCAAGTGTAGGTGTGTGAGTGTAGGTGTGTGTGTGTGTGTGTGTGTGTGTGTGTGTGTATGTGCATGTATGTGTGTGTGTGTGTGTGTGTGTGTGTGTGTGTGTGTGTGTGTGTGTAGGTGTGCAGGTGTTGGTGTGTGAGTGTAGGTGTGTTAGTGTATGTGTGTGTGTGTGTATGTGTAGGTGTGCAAGTGTTGGTGAGTGTAGGTGTGTGTGTGTAGGTGTGCAGGTGTAGGTGTGTGTGTGTAGGTGTGTGAGTGTAGGTGTGAGGATGTAGGTGTATGGGAGTAGGTGTGCGGGTGTAGGTTTGCGGGTGTCAGTGAGTGGCTGTAGGTGTGCAGGTGTAGGTGTGCCGATGCAAGTGTCGCCTTCACTGGAAGTTAAATTCCCCCCGTGCAATAATTTTCACAAAAAGTCCCACATGCTCCTTGATTCTGTTCAGTAGTATTGTTATTGTGAATTTAGGCAGCACTGTCTTAATATCGTCTATGGTTCCTATTGTCTTCTTCAGTGAGAATTTCTGCATGTGTTCAGTGCATGATGTGTGGGTTCTTGTTCGTATGAATAACACATGTGTTGTCAAGGTTGTTTGCATGTCGATTTGTGTTTGAGAACCCAAACATGACAATTCTGTGTTGCTTCCAGAATATATAATTCAACATATCTCCGCAGTGCATCTTGCAACCATCTGTTATTGTGTTGTTTTCTTAATTTGGTTCTTGAAGATCACTATAACTATAATGCTGCTCTTTTAGAAATCTCGAGTGACTTTCGTAGGTATTATTGTAGTGGGAAGACTATCGTGTTGTCGGCTCTTCGTAAGCATACTGCGTTGTGGAGAATGTTATGTAAACTCACGTCAACATTCAGCGATAAGTTAGTGTTGGAACTGTACGTTCAGGAAGTTGGTGATGTTGCACTTATTACTGAAGAATTAATAGCTGTATATTCTGTATGATAAACACACAAATACACAAACACACACACACAGACACACACACACACACACACACACACACACACACACACACACACACACATGCACATACACATACACAGACCAATATAAAGTGCACATTATCATTTCCCATTTTCCCCACCTGGAGTGGTGATTCACTGCCGTCTTACCTGTCGTCACATATTTTATGATCACATTTATGCTCCCACCCAAGAAGATCATTATTATTGGCCATTTCGTTTGAATAGTGTGTGCGTGTGTGTGCGTGTGCGTGCGTGCGTCCGTGTGTGGTGTGTACTCACTTATATGTGTTTGTAAGGGGTCGATCCATAGTTCCTGGCCCAGGCTCTACTAAGTCAACTCTCTCGCTGCTCCATGAGCTTTATCGCACTTCTTCTTAAAGCTATGTATGGATCCTGCCTCCACTGTTTCACTCTCCTGATTGTTCCACTTCCTGATAACTCGAAGACTGAAGAAATGCTTCCTAACATCCCGATGATTCATCTGAGTTTTCAACTTTCAGTACTCACCTAATTGTGGTTGCAGGTGTCGAGACTCAGCTCCTGGCCCCGCCTCTTCAATGATCGCTACTAGGTCCTCTGTGTGTGTGTACTCACCTAATTGTAGTTGCAGGAGTCGAAACTCAGCTCCTGGCCCCGCCTCTTCACTGAACGCTACTAGGTCCTCTCTTTCCCTGCCCCATGAGCTTTATCATACCTCGTCTTAAAGCTATGTATGGTTCCTGCCTCCACTACATCGCTCGCCAGACTGTTCCACTTCCTGACCACTCTATGACTGAAGAACTACATCCTAACATCCTTGTGACTCATCTGAGTCTTCAACTTCCAAGAATGACCCCTTGTTTCTGTGTCCCCTCTCTGGAACATCTTGTCTCTGTCCACCTTGTCTATTCCACGCAGTATTCTGTATGTCGTTATCATGTCTCCCCTATCCCTCCTGTCCTCCAGTGTCGTCAGGCCGATTTCCCTCCACTTTTCTTCATAGGACATTCCCCTTAGCTCTGGAACTAACCTTGTCGCAAATCTTTGCACTTTCTCTAATTTCTTAACGTGTTTGACCCGGTGCGGGTTCCAAACTGGTGCTGCATACTCCAGTATGGGCCTAACGTACACGGTGTACAGTGTCTTGAAAGATTCCTTACTTAGGTATCGGAATGCTAATCTCAGGTTTGCCAGGCGCCCATATGCTGCAGCAGTTATCTGGTTGATGTGTGCTTCCAGAGACGTGTTCGGTGTTATACTCACGCCAAGATCTGTCTCCTTGAGCGAGGTTTGCAGTCCTTGGCCACCTAGCCTATACTCTGCGGTCTTCTTTGCCCTTCTCCGATCTTCATGACTTTGCATTTGGCAGGGTTGAATTCTAGAAGCTGGTTGCTGGACCACTTGTCCAGCCTGCCCAGGTCTCTTTAAAGGCCTGCCTGATCCTCATCTTATTTAATTCTCCTAATGAACTTCACATCATCTGCGAACAGGGACATCTCTGAGTTTATCCCTTCCATCATATCATTCACATATACCAAAAATACCACTGGACCTAGGACCGACCCCTGTCGGACCCCTCTGGTCACAGGTGCCCACTGTGATACCTCATCATGTACCATGACTCGTTGTTGCCTCCCTGTCAGGTATTCTCTGATCCATTGAAGTGCCCTTCCCGCTATACGCACCTGATCCTTTAGTTTCTGAACTAATCTCTTGTGAGGAACTGTATCGAAGGCCTTCTTGCAGTCCCAGAAGATACAATCAACCCACCCCTCTCTCTCGTCTCTTACTTCTGTTACTTTATCATAAAACTCCAGAAGGTTTGTGACACAGGATTTGCCTTCCATAAAACCGTGCTGGTTGTCATTTATACTTTTGTTCCGTTCCAGGTGCTCCACCACTCTTCTGATAATCTTCTCCATGACTTTGCATACTATACACGCCAGTTACACTGGTCTGTAGTTTAGCGCCTCTTTTCTGTCTCCTTTTTTAAAAATGGGAACTACATTTGCCGTCTTCCATACCTTAGGTAGTTGTCCAGTTTCAAGGGATGTGTTGAAGATTGTGGTTAATGTGACACACAGTATTTCTGCTCCCTCTCTAAGGACCCGCGGGGAGATGTTATCCTGTCCCATTGCCTTTGAGGTATCAAGGTCACTTAGCAGCTTCTTCACCTCCTCCTCAGTTGTGTGTATGTCATCCAGCACTTGTTAGTGTATTCCCTGTTGGTGTCCCCCTCTATCCTGTCTTCCCAGAGTCCTTCCTGTCTCCACTGTGTGTGTGTGTGTGTGTGTGTGTATACTCACCTACTTGTGGTTGCGGGGGTCGAGTCACAGCTCCTGGCCCTGCTTCTTCAACTGGCCGCTACCCAGTCACTCTTCCCGCTCTGTGAGCTTTATGATACCTCTTCTTAAAGCTATGTATGGATCCTGCCTCCACTACATCACTATCCAGACTATTCCACTTCCTGTGACTGAAGAAATACTTCCTAACATCCCTGTGGTTCATCTGAGTCTTCAAATTCCAACTGTGACCCCTTGTTGCTGTGTCCCATCTCTGGAACATCCTCTGTCCACCTTGTCTATACCTCTCAGTATTTTATATGTTGTTATCATATCAACCCTATTTCTCTTGTCTTCCAGTGTCGTCAGGTCGATTTCCCTTAACCTCTCCTCGTAGAACATGCCCTTTAGCTCCGGGATTAGTCTTGTTGCAAACCTTTGCACTTTCTCTAGTTTCCTTACATGCTTGGCTAGGTGAGGGATCGAAACTGGCGCTGCATATTCCAATATGGGCCTAACGTACACAGTGTACAGGGTCCTGAGTGACTCCTTATTTAGATGTCGGAATGCTCTTCTGAGGTTTGCCAAGCGCCCGTATGCTGCAGCAGTTATTTGGTTGATGTTCGCCTTAGGAGATGTGCCCGGTGTTATACACACACCAAGATCCTTTTCCTTGAGTGAGGTTTGTAGGCTCTGGCCCCCTAGATTATACTCTGTCTGTGGTCTTCTTTGCCCTTCCCCAATCTTCATGGCTTTGCACTTGGTGGGGCTGAACTCCAGGAGCCAGTTTCTGCACAAGGCCTGCAGTCTGTCCAGATCCCTCTGTAGTTCTGCCTGGTCCTCGTCCAATTGAATTCTTCTCATCAACTTGTGTGTGTGTGCGTGTGTGTGTGCATTCTTTTATAAATAAACTTAGAGAATATAGAACCATTGCATGGTTTAACCCCTCCCCTCACCCCTTCCCCTTCCTCTTCCTCTTCCCCTGCCCCTTCCCCTTAACCCTCCCCTTCCCTTTACCCTTACCCTTCCTCCGACATTCCATCATTCCATGATATAGTGGCGTATATAGGTAAAAAAAAAAAAGGCTTTGGTGTCCCTAACACCTACGAAATAAAAGCCCTTTATTATGTGTTCACCTGGAGTTAGTGGAGTTTTGTGACTCACAGTTGTGCCACCTTCTTGTGTTCACCTGGAGTTAGTGGAGTGTTGTGACTCGCAGTTGTGCCACCTTCTTGTGTTCACCTGGAGTTAGTGGAGTATTGTGACCCGCAGTTGTGCCACCTTCTTGTGTTCACCTGGAGTTAGTGGAGTATTGTGACCCGCAGTTGTGCCACCTTCTTGTGTTCACCTGGAGTTAGTGGAGTGTTGTGACTCGCAGTTGTGCCACCTTCTTGTGTTCACCTGGAGTTAGTGGAGCTATTAAACCATAGGGAGGCTGCTAATCTAAATAATCATTGTTATTATAATACCATATTATTATTGTTATTATTATTATTATTATTATTATTATTATTATGTTACTGGAAAGAAAATAGTATAGGAATTGGAACTATTAAGAATTGCACTGAAGCCAAGAATATTGTCACTGTAAGCTTAATATTGAATTAAGTAGCAAGTTAGATGTTGAGAGAGCAGTGGCAGCTGTGAAACCATCTATTACTCAAGGGTCAAACTTTTCCTAGTCAAAAACGTCTGGAGAAGAAAATGGAATTGCTTCGTGTAAAAGCTGTAAAAATCAAGTATAATAAAGCTTGTTTCTGTTATAACCCAGAGACAAGACAAGAGGTAAAGAACAAGGCAAGAGGAAAGACCATCTCAAAATGATATGATGCTGCCAGACGGCCGCCAGGTTTGTGATATTTATAAAGACCTTATATAAAAATAGGACTGTGTGAGGCAGATGGCGACGAAACATTTGAACAAAATCAAAGTTAAGGCATTAAAATTTCATCTTCTCACACTAATATAATATGAAGTAATCTGATTTATATTGTTTGTCTTGTCACCGGCATTTTGGGAAGTGACTCTGCTGTTACTCTCGCTCTCTTCAGTACACTAGTGACACTAACTGTTCCCTTTCACACTGATTTACAGAAGAGTTTGTCTTATTTACACTATAACTCTCTTTTATTTCATATAAGGTATTTGAGCTATTTCATATGATGGTATTATTTCAGAATCCTTCTTGAAGCTTCACACACGCCGTATTACACACAATTTTAATATAGAACTTCTGCTTATTTTCCGTATATGACTTCTCTCAGTTTATTTTCAAATGCTTTACGCTTCAGAGTTCACCTGTTTTCACCTGACCTTGGATGTTTCCGCACCTTTACCTCCTTGAAGCTATTTTCTGGCTGTTACCTTTGTTTCCCTCGCTTCCAGCTTGTCACTTTGTCAAGAAGGAAGAAATTATTTCTAGCTATCGTTTATAATGTGTTGCTTTGTTGTGGCTTTTATCCTCCAAGCATAAGCTAATTTATCAAGCATACCTAACTTACCAAGCATACACTAACCTGCCAAGTATACGCTAACTTGCAGAGCACACGCTCACTTGTCACGCATACGCTAATTTGCCAAGCATACGCTGGCTTACCAAGCATACACCGGCCTACCACGTATTCGCTAAATTACCAAGCATACACTGGCTTTCTAACTTATCTGACTTACCAAGCAAACACTTGGTAAGTAAAACAAAAATATTTCTCTCTTTCGTTAGAGAAATTTGTTGGGTAATATTTTTTCTGTCTGTCAGTCACATTATCAAGGAACTATATAGTTCCTTGAAAATGTGAGAAGTCAGGGAAGCGCTTGGAATTTCACTATTCTACTATTCTTTCACAGTGGTTGTTTTGCATATTCTGAAATCACCTGTTTACTGTGATTTTATTGCATATATATATATATATATATATATATATATATATATATATATATATATATATATATATATATATATATATATATATATATATATATATATATATATATATATATATATATATATATATATATATATATCCTTCTTTACTGTACAAAATTGTATCATCCGTTGAACATACAAGATCTAAGGTTATTTGTTGAACTTGTACCATCTGAGGTCATCTGTTAATCTTGCAACATCTGAGGTCAGGAGTTAGACAAGTTTTATTTAACTGACATATTTGGACTGCCCATTTTCTTCTCTTATTCGAAGCTTACCACGACTAAACTGATCTCCGGTGACATAAACAGATAGATAGATAGACAGACAGATCGATCGATAGACAGATAAATCGACAGGTAGATCGAGTTCATGGGAAACGCAGACAGCAGAAGAGTTCACAGTGGGACTATCTGCTTGGAACTATCTATCAGAGTCTATCTTGGTTAATGATAGCCTACTATCATCTACATAGCCGAGGCAAGAATAGTAAAGCAGAGGGCTCTGTCCCTATCCTCCACTTCCTCCGGCCACTCCACCATGAAACACGGTGAAAATTTACTATATCATATTAATAAAAACTACACGAAATTTATATAGACAGGGAAAGATAACTAAAAATGAATAAAGATATTGATATGAGCAGTGACACACTAAGAGAGACAAATATGCGGACTTAAAAAGATATTACAAATTATAGATAACCTCTTGAAGAGGGTATAAGACGAAAGCGAAATATTTCTCAAAGTAAAAATGTGGAATAAAAGGTGAAGAAGAGAATATACGTCTGTTAGACACTTCCCTCAGAGAAGAAACATTCCATCAACTCCTGCTTTCTGTTTCTAAATTGTTTCTTCCTTTTACTTTATGCTGGTGTTGTCTCAGCATCACCTCAGTAGCCTCAGCATCGCATCAGTAGCCTCAGCATCGCATCAGTAGCCTCAGCATCGCATCAGTAGCCTCAGCATCGCATCAGCAGCCTCAGCATCGCCTCAGTAGCCTCAGCATTGTCTCAGCATCGCCTCAGCAGACATCAGTGGAAACTTTGAACGATGATAAAGGGATTGAATCTCTAAAGTTCCCAGAATGATCGATACTGAATGAGGAACCAAACTGGGAGTGTGCGGGAAGGGAGAATGTAAGGGAGAGAGAGAGAGAGAGAGAGAGAGAGAGAGTAGGGGTTGCAAGATCCTGTACGAGGCACAAGTACGCTCACACCTTGAGTATGCTCCACTTTCTTGGTTTGCCTGCCCCCCCTCTCATCTGCGACTGCTTGACAGAGTAGAGAACAGAGCAAGACGTCTCATCTCTCGCCTGGACCCATCCTGGATAGATCTGTCATTTCAGCAGAGCCTTCAACATAGGAGGGATGTGGGTGGCCTTACTGTTATGTACAAGGCCAATATTGTCAAAATACCACACTTGGATCCACTTCGAGGACAGCGTGAAACAAGCTTTTATGCCACAAGACGGGCAGAAAGCAGCAACTTCACTCTGGCTGTACCCTTCTCCAGAACATCACTCCATCTGAGATCATACATACCCAGGATGACTAGAGTATGGAACACATTCGTACAGCATAATGATGTCAACGAGATAAAGTCAGTTGATAAAATGAAAATGCTGGCCCACAGATGGCTCCAACTTCATCCTGTTTCCTACTTGTATGTCTCATAACAATAAAAATGCTTTCAAATGAGCTGATGTAGGTAACAGCTCTTAGCTTGCCAATAAAGTTAGGAATCCTTAACCTGTAAATAGCTGTCAATAAAGCTAGGGATCCTTAACCTTGTCAAACCCTGTGTAAAAAAAAAAAAAAAAAAAAAAAAAAGAGAGAGAGAGAGAGAGAGAGAGAGAGAGAGAGAGAGAGAGAGAGAGAGAGAGAGAGAGAGAGAGAGAGAGAGAGAGAGAGAGAGAGAGAGAGAGAGAGAGAGAGAAAGAATGAGAATAAGGGAGAGAGGGATAAAAAAAAGGAATAAATGAAGAAGGGAAGAAGTGTTTTCATATAAAAAGTATCAGGTTTATTAGGAGTGTGTTGTTAAGTAGGAACAATAAATCAGAGGCTGCCACAGGGATATATTCTCTTCTTCAAGGCTCAGAATTCTCCCCACTTCTATTTCTCATTCTTATATCCGACAAAGATAAGCACCGCGACATCCTTGGCTCATGACACCAGAACCTCTGTGAGAGTGTTGTCCCCCGAAGACAGCGAATGTTCAAGCGGAAATTTATCGTTTCACAATGGGCCTCAGATAACAATATTAGCTCAGTGAAGACAAGTTTCATCTGCTCCGCTATAGAACAATGAAGGAAATAATTACTGTAACGGAGTACAGGAGAAACTCATGTCATTTAATAGAGCAAAAATTCCATGTGCAAAGCTTGGGAGTGATGATGCCAGATCTCACACTCACGGATCACAATAATGTTGTTATTGCTACCACAAGGCTGGATAAATAGAATTTTCAAGAAATTCTTGGTCAGTGATGATACTCTTGACGTCATTTGTTCTCTCGAAACTAGAATATTGATATATTCTATTAAGGCTCAGCATATACGGGACCTTCAAAGATTTCATGACAATAGAGCTGGGATTACTATTGCTTTGGATTTAGCATTTCTCAGGGTAGCAGGGACTGTGGAGGAAAGATGATACAGGATAGTAATTAGGGAGGGAGGGAGGGTAGTAGGAAGAGAGGATGCTGGATAGAAGGGAGTGAGATAGTAATTAGGGAGGGAGGGAGGGTAGTAGGAAGAGAGGATGATGGATAGAAGGGAGTGAGATAGTAATTAGGGAGGGAGGGAGAGTAGTAGGAAGAGAGGATGGTGGACAGAAGGGAGTGAGGAAGAGGAAAAGAGAATGATAAAAAAATGTACAGAACAAATGATCGTCAAAGAAAAAGTGAAATGTTTTCACCCTCGTCCCAGATATTGTTTTAGAGACCTATGCCAATTTTTAATAGTTTTTAAGCGGGTGTCAAGATTTTTCATTCCTATGACTGTGTATAGGGTTCTCCAATGTCTTAAAAATTTATGTTTTTTACTCCAAAACCTACATTGGTGTAACAGAAGCCAGGCGCGTAAGGGGCTAAGTTCAACACTGAATGGTTACTGAGCAGCCAAGGTGTGCTCTGATTGGTTCCTGCCAATCATGGTGTGTGTTCATTAGTTCCTGGGCAATCATGATGTGTGCTCATTAGTTCCTGGGCAATCATGGTGTTCTGACTGGTTCCTGGGCAATCATGGTGTGTGTTCATTAGTTCCTGGGCAATCATGATGTGTGTTCATTAGTTCCTGGGCAATCATGGTGTGTGTTCATTAGTTCCTGGGCAATCATGATGTGTGTTCATTAGTTCCTGGGCAATCATGATGTGTTCATTAGTTCCTGGGCAATCATGATGTGTGTTCATTAGTTCATAAGAACATAAGAACATAAGAAAGGAGGAACACTGCAGGAGGCCTGCTGGCCCATACTAGGCAGGTCCTTTACAATTCATCCCACTAACAAAACATTTGCCCAACCCAATTTTCAATGCCACCCAAGAAATAAGCTCTGATGTGAAAGTCCCACTCAAATCCAACCCCTCCCACTCATGTACTTATCCAACCTAGATTTGAAACTACCCAAAGTCCCAGCCTCAATAACCCAACTAGGTAGACTGTTCCACTCATCAACTACCCTATTTCCAAACCAATACTTTCCTATGTCCTTTCTAAATCTAAACTTATCTAATTTAAATCCATTACTGCGCGTTCTCTCTTGGAGAGACATCCTCAAGACCTTATTAATATCCCCTTTATTAATACCTATCTTCCACTTATACACTTCGATCAGGTCTCCCCTCATTCTTCGTCTAACAAGTGAATGTAACTTAAGAGTCTTCAATCTTTCTTCATAAGGAAGATTTCTGATGCTATGTATTAATTTAGTCATCCTACGCTGAATGTTTTCTAACGAATTTATGTCCATTTTGTAATACGGAGACCAGAACTGAGCTGCATAATCAAGGTGAGGCCTTACTAATGATGTATAAAGCTGCAGTATGACCTCTGGACTTCTGTTGCTTACACTTCTTGATATAAATCCCAGTAATCTATTTGCCTTATTACGTACGCTTAGGCATTGCTGTCTTGGTTTAAGGTTGCTGCTCACCATAACCCCCAAGTCCTTTTCGCAATCTGTATGGCTAAGTTCTACATCATTTAATTTATAAGTACTAGGGTTATGGGCACTCCCAAGCTTCAGAACCTTGCATTTATCTACATTGAACTGCATCTGCCACTTTTCTGACCAAGAATAGAGTTTGTTTAAATCCTCCTGAAGTTCCCTAACATCTACGTTTGAATCAATTATCCTACCTATCTTTGTGTCATCGGCGAATTTGCTCATATCACTAGTAATTCCCTCATCAAGATCATTGATATATATTATAAACAACAACGGGCCCAAGACTGATCCCTGTGGAACGCCACTTGTTACAGATCCCCACTCGGATTTAACCCCATTTATGGACACTCTCTGCTTCCTGTCAGTGAGCCATGACTCGATCCACGAGAGCACTTTTCCCCCAATGCCATGAGCTGCCACTTTCTTTAACAGTCTATGGTGCGGAACTCTATCAAAAGCCTTACTAAAATCTAAGTAAATAATATCAAATTCTTTATTGTGGTCAACAGCCTCAAAAGCTTTACTGAAGAAAGTTAATAAATTAGTTAGACAAGACCGGCCTCTTGTGAATCCATGCTGAGTATCATTAATCAAGCTATGCTTATCGAGATGGCTTCTTATAATCTCAGCTATAATTGACTCTAGTAATTTGCCTACAATTGAGGTCAGGCTTATTGGGCGGTAATTTGACGGTAACGACTTGTCCCCTGTTTTAAAAATAGGAGTTACATTAGCCATCTTCCACATATCAGACACTACACCTGTTTGAAGAGATAAATTAAAAATATTAGTTAATGGTTCACAGAGTTCCATTTTGCATTCCTTAAGAACTCTTGAAAAAACCTCATCAGGACCCGGCGACTTATTTTGCTTCAGTCTGTCTATCTGCCTCACAACCATCTCACTAGTGACTGTGATGTTACATAATTTATCTTCTTCTAGCCCACTGTAAAAATTAATTACTGGAATATTGTTAGTGTCTTCCTGTGTAAAAACTGAGAGAAAATAATTATTTAAAATCAAGCACATTTCATTCTCATTGTCAGTAAGGTGCCCATAGTTATTTTTAAGGGGACCTATCTTATCTCTAACTTTTGTTCTATAGACCTGGAAAAAACTTTTTGGGTTAGTTTTAGAATCCCTAGCAACTTTAATTTCATAGTCCCTTTTAGCTTTTCTTATCCCCTTTTTAATGTCCCTCTTAATGTCAATATACTGATTCATAAGATGACCCTCACCTCTTTTGATACGCCTATAAATTCCTTTCTTATGCCCTAGTAGATATTTGAGCCTATTATTCATCCATTTTGGGTCATTTCTATTTGATCTAATTTCTTTATATGGGATAAACGCTCTTTGAGCAGCATGTATAGTGTTCAGAAAACTGTCATATTGATAGCTCTCTTCGTTACCCCAGTCAACAGATGATAAGTGTTCTCTAAGCCCATCGTAATCTGCTAAGCGAAAATCTGGGACTGTTACTGAGTTATCGCTACTATCGTACTTCCATTCAATGCTAAATGTAATTGATTTGTGGTCGCTAGCACCCAGTTCCTCTGAAATTTCTAAATTATTAACAAGGGATTCATTGTTTGCCATAACTAAGTCAAGCAGGTTATTTCCCCTTGTAGGTTCTGTCACAAACTGCTTCAAAAAACAATCCTGAAATACTTCTAAGAAGTCGTACGATTCTAAATTCCCAGTCAAGAAATTCCAATCAACATGACTAAAGTTAAAGTCTCCTAGAATTACTACATTATCGTGCCTTGTGGCCTTAACAATTTCCTCCCATAGTAGTTTCCCTTGGTCCCTATCTAAGTTAGGGGGACGGTATATCACTCCTAAAATCAGTTTTTCATGCCCCTCTGAAAATTCTATCCAAACAGACTCTGTATGTGTTACTTCAGACTTAATACCCGTTTTTATGCAACAGTTCAAGCGATCTCGGACATACAATGCCACCCCACCCCCCCTCCCAATACTTCTATCTTCTTGGAACAATTTAAAACCCTGAATATGACATTCTGCAGGCATGTCCCGACTTTTTGAATTAAACCACGTCTCAGTTAAGGCAAATACATCAATGTTACCTACACTAGCAACTAATCTCAACTCGTCCATCTTATTCCTAGCACTACGGCAATTAGCATAATAAACATTGAAAGACTCTCCTTTCTCTTTACCCTTCCTGCTCATTTCTATTTTTCTACTAAACCTATTACTGTCCTTATCACCCAAGGTCCCTGGCTTTTCAATATCTATCTCGTTCTTATTATTACTAGTTCCCCTAGAACTCGTAATATTACTACACTGGGACTTCACTGTTTTCCTGCCAAAACCCATACCACTAACTATTCCTAGTTTAAAGTCCTAACTGCTCCCTCCACTGCAGTTGCCAGTGCTCCCACCCCACACCTAGATAAGTGAACCCCATCCCTAGCATACATGTCATTTCTGCCATAGAAGAGGTCCCAGTTGTCAATGAATGTTACCGCATTTTCCTTACAGTATTTGTCCAGCCAGCAATTGACACCAATTGCCCTGGACAACCATTCACTTCCAACTCCCCTCCTTGGCAAAATACCACATATGAGAGGGTTCCCACCCTTACTTCTAATTATTTCTATTGCTGACCTATACCTGCTAATCAGGTCCTCACTCCTACGTCTGCCAACATCGTTGCCTCCAGCACTGAGACAGATAATAGGATTGCTCCCATTACCTCTCATGATGTCATCCAGACGGCTAACAATATCCTCCATCCCAGCCCCAGGAAAGCAAACTCTCTGTCTCCTACTCCTGTCCTTCAAGCAGAACGCCCTATCCAT
The DNA here is from genome assembly GCF_038502225.1 of Cherax quadricarinatus. Lineage (NCBI taxonomy): Eukaryota > Metazoa > Arthropoda > Malacostraca > Decapoda > Parastacidae > Cherax > Cherax quadricarinatus. Next base: position 5,720,608 of record NC_091364.1, on the reverse strand, counting down.
ATACCTAACTTGGCTATCCCCAACAACAACAATATTCTTACCTTCCTTAATGTCTTTCGTCGTGTCGTTCCCAGTAGTCAACTCACATTCGTCCGGTAGCACTGAGAATGTATTGGATGTTTCCACAACAGTTTCCACGGCAGTCTCTTTCCTCTTCATCGTTTCTACCTTTCCATTCGTCTTCTTGATCGTCAACTTCTTTCCCTGCTGTCCAGCCACTGACCAGTTTCCCTTCTTGACCTGAGGACTCAACACAGGAGGATTACTACGAATCTTCTTGTTTTCCTCGGTCAATCGCCGAATTTCCAAATTCGCCAACCTCAATTCTTCCTTAAGCTGTTGGTAAAGTTGCTCGATGGAGGGCATCTTGCTTCAATTCTAGAGAGCGCGCAAACAGGTCTTCACAGAGCCAAGTACACGTCAACACTGCGCAAATGCCAACTCAATCAGGAGCTACTGCGCAGCACGTCCGCACGGCCCAGTTCCTGGGCAATCATGATGTGTGTTCATTAGTTCCTGGGCAATCATGATGTGTGTTCATTAGTTCCTGGGCAATCATGATGTGTGTTCATTAGTTCCTGGGCAATCATGATGTGTTCATTAGTTCCTGGGCAATCATGGTGTGTGTTCATTAGTTCCTGGGCAATCATGATGTGTGTTCATTAGTTCCTGGGCAATCATGATGTGTGTTCATTAGTTCCTGGGCAATCATGATGTGTGTTCATTAGTTCCTGGGCAATCATGGTGTGTGTTCATTAGTTCCTGGGCAATCATGGTGTTCTGATTGGTTCCTGGGCAATCATGGTGTGTTCATTAGTTCCTGGGCAATCATGATGTGTGCAAATTAGTTCCTGGGCAATCATGGTGTTCTGATTGGTTCCTGGGCAATCATGGTGTGTGTTCATTAGTTCCTGGGCAATCATGGTGTTCTGATTGGTTCCAGGGCAATCATGATGTGTGTTCATTAGTTCCTGGGCAATCATGATGTGTGTTCATTAGTTCCTGGGCAATCATGGCGTGTGCTGATTGGTTCTTGGGCAATTATGGTGTGCTCTGATGGGTTCCTGTCAATCATGGCGTGTGTGTTGGCTGGTTCCGAGTAATCATGGTGCATGCTAATTGGCTTCTGGACAATCATGGTGTGCGCTGATTGGTCCCTGGGCAATCAGGGTATGTGTTAATTCCTGGCAATCATGGTCTTCTGATTAATTCTGGCAATCATGGTTTTATCTTACTCTTTATCCAGTTCATTTAC
>NC_091364.1:5696853-5714353 GCF_038502225.1 Cherax quadricarinatus | reverse complement strand
ATCACAAAACGGACATAAAAACAGACAGACAACAGGAACAAGCTGTCAGGCTGACTCCATAACAAAGTCATTGGGACTTTGTGTGATCAGAAAATAACAGGTAATTACCCAAGCTGTCACACAGGTGTGTGGCGTCCACCTGATGTTGGCGCCCCTCTACTCACATAATATACACACTGATACATATATAACATACTCATTAATACATACATAATATACACGCTAATACATACATAACATACTCATTAATATATACATAATATACACACTAAATATATACATAGCGTACTCATTAATACATACATAATATACACACTAATACATACATAACATACACAGTAATACAACATATGTACACTAATACCTACACAAAACCTACTCTACGTACACAATCCCTACAAAATAAACACACAAAACCTACACAGTAAACACACAGTACTTACACAATATGCACAATAATACCCACACAATAATAATGATAGAACTTACAATAATCAAACTATAAACTCAGAATTTATTAAATAAACATAATAGTAAAAATCAAAATAAAAAAAAATTATAACAGGTATTTATTTTATGATATTTATATATTATCAATTTTGCAATTATGTTATTCAGCATTTCTATTTTTTATATAAAAATATAATAACGACAGTATATAAACAAAACAAATAAATTGTAACTATTTAGATAATAATATAAATAATTATGATATATATACTGTAATAACAGGTATATAAATCTCACATTGTATATACACTGAGAGTTAACAATAATTCTTAAACCACAAGGATATGTAAGTTGATAATTGTACACTAAGAATTTACTGTTACTTCCCATTGAAGAGTCATCAGAACATAGTTTTCATATGTCAAGAGCTGAGAGCAGCATATGAGCTCTCATGTATAGCTAACTATGATTAGTTCAAGAGCTAAGAGCAACAATTCGGTGCAGCATTGAATGGCAGCATTGACTGGGCTACTTAAAATTGCTCTCTACACACACAGCGAGTCAAAATACCGAGGCAGCAATCAGTAATTACAGGTGTTTGTATGCAAATGCCTAGACTGACTAGTGCACGTATTGTGGAAATGTTTCAACACCACAGAGGCGCTAATACACACACACACACACACACACACACACACACACACACACACACACACACACACACACACACACACACACACACACACACACACACACACACACACACACACACACGCACGCACACACACACTGAAGGGAGTATAACACAGTATAGTTAAGACACCAGAAAACAGTCCAGTGAAAATACTAGAGAACAGAATGTCTTGATAATGCTAAAGTAAAAATACTAGATAACTGGGTGCAGTGAGAATGCTAGAAATCACTAATGGGCAATTTGAAATATGTATCTTAAATAGCTAATTCCAAATTGTTAAATACAACAGTAACATATAAGAGACCAAGACAGACTCATCCTAACAACACTGTATGAAGTGTAGACACAGGTAATATACAGATAATAAACGAGAGTATATATGTTAGATAAATTCTCTCGCTGGTTCATTATGTTCACAGCCTCACCACTCATGGATACATTAATACCAAACAAATGTGTACCTCTCGGTGTATATACACTGAGAGATGTGTACCTCTCGACGTATATACACTGACAGATGTGTACCTCTCGGTGTATATACACTGAGAGATGTGTACCTCTCGACGTATATACACTGACAGATGTGTACCTCTCGGTGTATATACACTGACAGATGTGTACCTCGGTGTATATACACTGACAGATGTGTACCTCGCGGTGTATATACACTGACATACATCTTTTGGTAAACATGCCCTCGACACCGAACATAAAAACTCAGCTTACACATAAACAAAGAATTACAGCACATAATTGGAAGTTGCTACTTAAGGGATCAGAAAGTAAACATGAAACCATCTTAGGCTTAGGATAATAACTCAATTATAAACACATTATTGATCGGAAAAAAATTTAGAGAACTACTGAATATTATCATCAACAGATTACAATTTTGTGGAAAACAAAAACATTTTAGTGATAAATATAGAAACAGATAAAAATATGAATCTTTTTAAAAACAAAATACAATGAATTTCTCAAAAAACTATGAAATTTGCTTAATATAACATATATGAACATTGATTAAAATAACAACTTCGTAGTTCAGAATACGAAGACAATTCAATAATAAATATTGAAATAGATTAAATATAAGCATTTTATTTAAAGATTTCACTACAAATAAAGAAAATAAATTAGGTTGGTGCAAGCTATTTAAAGACGAGACTGAGACTGTGAGAGACTGTGAAGGACTGTGAGAAAGACTGTGAGGGACTGTGAGAGACTGAGAAAGACTGTGAAGGACTGTGAGAAAGACTGTGAGGGACTGTGAGAGACTGTGAGAAAGACTGTGAAGGACTGTGAGAGACTGTGAAGGACTGAGAAAGACTGTGAGGGACTGTGAGAAAGACTGTGAGGGACTGTGAAAAAGACTGTGAAGGACTGTGAGAAAGACTGTGAAGGACTATGAGAAAGACTGTGAGGGACTGTGAGAAAGACTGTGAAGGACTGTGAGAAAGACTGTGAGGGACTGTGAGAGTCTTTGAGACTGACAGAGTCAGAATAACAGTCCATTTTTTGGACCCCTTCCTTTTCTGTGGTATGACAACCACTCTTGGGTAGTAGTGATGATAGGGTGGTGATGGCAGTGTTGGTAATGGAAGAGGTGGTGGTACTAGTGGAGGAGGTGGTATTAGTGGAGGAGGTGATGGTACTAGTGGAGGAGGCGGTGGTACTAGTGGAGGAGGTGGTGGTACTAGTGGAGGAGGTGATGGTACTAGTGGAGGAGGTGATGGTACTAGTGGAGGAGGTGGTGGTACTAGTGGAGGAGGCGGTGGTACTAGTGGAGGAGGTGATGGTACTAGTGGAGGAGTTGGTGGTATTAGTGGAGGAGGTGGTGGTACTAGTGGAGGAGGTTGTGGTACTAGTGGAGGAGGTGGTGGTACTAGTGGAGGTGGTGGTACTAGTGGAGGAGGTGGTGGTACTAGTGGAGGAGGTGATGGTACTAGTGGAGAAGTTGGTGGTACTAGTGGAGGAGGTTGTGGTACTAGTGGAGGAGGTGATGGTACTAGTGGAGGAGGTGGTGGTACTAGTGGAGGAGGTGGTGGTACTAGTGGAGGAGTTGGTGGTACTAGTGGAGGAGGTGGTGGTACTAGTGGAGGAGGTTGTGGTACTAGTGGAGGAGGTGGTGGTACTAGTGGAGGAGGTGGTGGTACTAGTGGAGGAGGTGGTGGTACTAGTGGAGGAGGTGGTGGTACTAGTGGAGGAGGTGATGGTACTAGTGGAGGAGGTGATGGTACTAGTGGAGGAGGTGGTGGTACTAGTGGAGGAGGTGGTGGTACTAGTGGAGGAGGTGGTGGTACTAGTGGAGGAGGTGGTGGTACTAGTGGAGGAGGTGGTGGTACTAGTGGAGGAGGTGGTGGTACTAGTGGAGGGGGTTGTGGTACTAGTGGAGGAGGTGATGGTACTAGTGGAGGAGGTGGTGGTACTAGTGGAGGAGGTTGTGGTACTAGTGGAGGAGGTTGTGGTACTAGTGGAGGAGGTGGTGGTACTAGTGGAGGAGGTGGTGGTACTAGTGGAGGTTGTGGTACTAGTGGAGGAGGTGGTGGTACTAGTGGAGGAGGTGGTGGTACCAGTGGAGGTTGTGGTACTAGTGGAGGAGGTGGTGGTACTAGTGGAGGAGGTTGTGGTACTAGTGGAGGAGGTTGTGGTACTAGTGGAGGAGGTTGTGGTACTAGTGGAGGAGGTGGTGGTACTAGTGGAGGAGGTGGTGGTACTAGTGGAGGTTGTGGTACTAGTGGAGGAGGTGGTGGTACTAGTGGAGGAGGTGGTGGTAGAGGTGGTAAGAGGATGAGTGGTAGTAACAGTGGTGAGTAGTGGTAAAACTGACATAAATGCAGTACAATGCGATCCTTTATTGAATCCTATTATAATGCATGTGTCAATTTTTCCATCGTGTGGGTATTTTATACTATTTATCCCCACAGCACAGTGGTGAGTAGTGTTGTAGATGTTAGTGTGGTGATCAAGGTCACAGTGGTGAGTAGTGTTGTAGATGTTAGTGTGGTGATCAAGGTCGCTGTGTTGAGTAGTGTTGTTGATGTTAGTGTGGTGATCAAGGTCGCTGTGTTGAGTAGTGTTGTAGATGTTAGTGTGGTGATCAAGGTCACAGTGGTGAGTAGTGTTGTAGATGTTAGTGTGGTGATCAAGGTCGCTGTGTTGAGTAGTGTTGTAGATGTTAGTGCTGTGATCAAGGTCGCTGTGTTGAGTAGTGTTGTAGATGTTAGTGCTGTGATCAAGGTCGCTGTGTTGAGTAGTGTTGTAGATGTTAGTGCTGTGATCAAGGTCGCTGTGTTGAGTAGTGTTGTAGATGTTAGTGTGGTGATCAAGGTCGCTGTGTTGAGTAGTGTTGTAGATGTTAGTGTGGTGATCAAGGTCGCTGTGTTGAGTAGTGTTGTAGATGTTAGTGCTGTGATCAAGGTCGCTGTGTTGAGTAGTGTTGTAGATGTTAGTGCTGTGATCAAGGTCGCTGTGTTGAGTAGTGTTGTAGATGTTAGTGCTGTGATCAAGGTCGCTGTGTTGAGTAGTGTTGTAGATGTTAGTGTGGTGATCAAGGTCGCTGTGTTGAGTAGTGTTGTAGATGTTAGTGTGGTGATCAAGGTCACAGTGGTGAGTAGTGTTGTAGATGTTAGTGTGGTGATCAAGGTCGCTGTGTTGAGTAGTGTTGTAGATGTTAGTGTGGTGATCAAGGTCACAGTGGTGAGTAGTGTTGTTGATGTTAGTGTGGTTATCAAGGTCGCTGTGTTGAGTAGTGTTGTAGATGTTAGTGTGGTGATCAAGGTCGCTGTGTTGAGTAGTGTTGTAGATGTTAGTGTGGTGATCAAGGTCACAGTGGTGAGTAGTGTTGTAGATGTTAGTGTGGTGATCAAGGTCACAGTGGTGAGTAGTGTTGTAGATGTTAGTGTGGTGATCAAGGTCGCTGTGTTGAGTAGTGTTGTTGATGTTAGTGTGGTGATCAAGGTCGCTGTGTTGAGTAGTGTTGTAGATGTTAGTGTGGTGATCAAGGTCGCTGTGTTGAGTAGTGCTGTTGATGTTAGTGTGGTGATCAAGGTCGCTGTGTTGAGTAGTGTTGTTGATGTTAGTGTGGTGATCAAGGTCGCTGGGTTGAGTAGTGTTGTAGATGTTAGTGTGGTGATCAAGGTCGCTGTGTTGAGTAGTGTTGTTGATGTTAGTGTGGTGATCAAGGTCGCTGGGTTGAGTAGTGTTGTAGATGTCAGTGTGGTGATCAAGGTCGCTGTGTTGAGTAGTGTTGTAGATGTCAGTGTGGTGATCAAGGTCGCTGTGTTGAGTAGTGTTGTTGATGTTAGTGTGGTGATCAAGGTCGCTGGGTTGAGTAGTGTTGTAGATGTCAGTGTGGTGATCAAGGTCGCTGTGTTGAGTAGTGTTGTAGATGTCAGTGTGGTGATCAAGGTCGCTGTGTTGAGTAGTGTTGTAGATGTTAGTGTGGTGATCAAGGTCGCTGTGTTGAGTAGTGTTGTAGATGTTAGTGTGGTGATCAAGGTCGCTGTGTTGAGTAGTGTTGTAGATGTCAGTGTGGTGATCAAGGTCACAGTGTTGTAGATGTTAGTGTTGTGATCAAGGTCGCTGTGTTGAGTAGTGTTGATGTTAGTGTGGTGATCAAGGTCGCTGTGTTGAGTAGTGTTGTAGATGTTAGTGTGGTGATCAAGGTCGCTGGGTCGAGTAGTGTTGTAGATGTTAGTGTGGTGATCAAGGTCGCTGGGTCGAGTAGTGTTGTAGATGTCAGTGTGGTGATCAAGGTCACAGTGTTGAGTAGTGTTGTAGATGTTAGTGTTGTGATCAAGGTCGCTGTGTTGAGTAGTGTTGTAGATGTTAGTGTGGTGATCAAGGTCGCTGTGTTGAGTAGTGTTGTAGGTGTCAGTGTGGTGATCAAGGTCGCTGTGTTGAGTAGTGTTGTAGATGTCAGTGTGGTGATCAAGGTCGCTGGGTTGAGTAGTGTTGTAGGTGTCAGTGTGATGATCAAGGTCGCTGGGTCGAGTAGTGTTGTAGATGTCAGTGTTGTGATCAAGGTCGCTGGGTCGAGTAGTGTTGTAGATGTTAGTGTGGTGATCAAGGTCGCTGTGTTGAGTAGTGTTGTAGATGTCAGTGTGGTGATCAAGGTCGCTGGGCTGAGTAGTGTTGTAGGTGTCAGTGTGGTGATCAAGGTTGCTGGGTTGAGTAGTGTTGTAGGTGTGTGTGATGATCAAGGTCGCTGGGCTGAGTAGTGTTGTAAGTGTCAGTGTGGCGATCAAGGTCGCTGGGTTGAGTAGTGTTGTATGTGTCAGTGTGGTGATCAAGGTCGCTGGATTGAGTAGTGTTGTAGGTGTCAGTGTGGTGATCAAGGTCGCTGTGTTGAGTAGTGTTGTAGATGTTAGTGTGGTGATCAAGGTCGCTGGGTCGAGTAGTGTTGTAGATGTCAGTGTGGTGATCAAGGTCACTGTTGTAGATGTTAGTGTTGTGATCAAGGTCGCTGTGTTGAGTAGTGTTGTAGATGTTAGTGTGGTGATCAAGGTCGCTGTGTTGAGTAGTGTTGTAGATGTTAGTGTGGTGATCAAGGTCGCTGGGTCGAGTAGTGTTGTAGATGTTAGTGTGGTGATCAAAGTCGCTGGGTCGAGTAGTGTTGTAGATGTCAGTGTGGTGATCAAGGTCACAGTGTTGAGTAGTGTTGTAGATGTTAGTGTTGTGATCAAGGTCGCTGTGTTGAGTAGTGTTGTAGATGTTAGTGTGGTGATCAAGGTCGCTGGGTTGAGTAGTGTTGTAGGTGTCAGTGTTGTGATCAAGGTCGCTGGGTTGAGTAGTGTTGTAGGTGTCAGTGTGGTGATCAAGGTCGCTGTGTTGAGTAGTGCTGTAAATGTCAGTGTGGTGATCAAGGTCGCTGGGCTGAGTAGTGCTGTAGGTGTCAGTGTGATGATCAAGGTCGCTGGGCTGAGTAGTGTTGTAGATGTTAGTGTGGTGATCAAGGTCGCTGGGTCGAGTAGTGTTGTAGATGTTAGTGTGGTGATCAAAGTCGCTGGGTCGAGTAGTGTTGTAGATGTCAGTGTGGTGATCAAGGTCACAGTGTTGAGTAGTGTTGTAGATGTCAGTGTGGTGATCAAGGTCGCTGTGTTGAGTAGTGTTGTAGATGTCAGTGTGGTGATCAAGGTCGCTGGGTTGAGTAGTGTTGTAGGTGTCAGTGTGGTGATCAAGGTCGCTGGGTCGAGTAGTGTTGTAGATGTCAGTGTTGTGATCAAGGTCGCTGGGTCGAGTAGTGTTGTAGATGTTAGTGTGGTGATCAAGGTCGCTGTGTTGAGTAGTGTTGTAGATGTCAGTGTTGTGATCAAGGTCGCTGGGTTGAGTAGTGTTGTAGGTGTCAGTGTGGTGATCAAGGTCGCTGTGTTGAGTAGTGCTGTAAATGTCAGTGTGGTGATCAAGGTCGCTGGGCTGAGTAGTGCTGTAGGTGTCAGTGTGATGATCAAGGTCGCTGGGCTGAGTAGTGTTGTAGGTGTCAGTGTGGTGATCAAGGTCGCTGGGTTGAGTAGTGTTGTAGGTGTCAGTGTGATGATCAAGGTCGCTGGGCTGAGTAGTGTTGTAGGTGTCAGTGTGGTGATCAAGGTCGCTGGGTTGAGTAGTGTTGTAGGTGTCAGTGTGATGATCAAGGTCGCTGGGCTGAGTAGTGTTGTAGGTGTCAGTGTGGTGATCAAGGTCGCTGGGTTGAGTAGTGTTGTAGGTGTCAGTGTGGTGATCAAGGTCGCTGGGCTGAGTAGTGTTGTAGGTGTCAGTGTGGTGATCAAGGTCGCTGGGCTGAGTAGTGTTGTAGGTGTCAGTGTGATGATCAAGGTCGCTGGGTCGTCTTTTCAAAATTGATAAAATCAGTGAGTCAGCGAGGCACACAAAACAATATTTGTCAGTGATACATTGTATACAACTTTATACTCAACACCAGTGTTTAGTTCCTCCAGATTCTGACGAATTTCATTGAAGGATTTATTAGGTTTAAATCCTCTCTACTTCACGATGGTTGTTAAATTTCCACGGAAATTTAATATTACTTATTTTAAGAAAAGTCATACTAACGTACTAATATATAATTAAAAGTAGCAAACTAATAAATAAGTTTGCATATATATACATATATATATATATATATATATATATATATATATATATATATATATATATATATATATATATATATATATATATATATATATATATATGTGCAATAAGATTACAGTAAACAGGTGATTTCAGAATATGCAAAACAACCACTCTGAAAGAATAGAGAAATTCCAAGCGCTTTCGTGACTACTCACATTATCATAGTTCCTTGATAATGTGAGTAGTCACGAAAGCGCTTTTAATTTCTCTATTCTTTCAGAGTGGTTGTTTTGCATATATATATATATATATATATATATATATATATATATATATATATATATATATATATATATATATATATATATATATATATATATATATATATATATACATACTATATATACATACATAAAATCTGGGTTAAATATAATTCTTTGGCCACTTCAAAATCTTGTATTGGCATTTTAAATTCAGTTCCCAGCCAGGGTCTTTTTCTCTCGTTATTCTGGGTAGTTGAAAAGAGTGGAGACTGGCGCAGTGGCAAGCACTGGTACCTGAAATATCTCATCCATGGTTCCACTCTTACTGCCTTCAGCGATTCTTTTCGTATATCTATTTTTTACTTGTTTTACATTTACTGTTGACTTTAGGCCCAGGGTTCCCTCCTGGCTGAGATTTATCAAAACTATCTTTATTACTGTGTTATCACCACTCTTATATCTATTATTTTCACTATAAATAAATTAATCATCTTTGTTTTCACATATTCCTTACAGCACTGTGGTTATAGATTCGTAGATAACAATCATTCAGGGAGCACTGATGTAGTAGGCTGGTAGACAACAACCATCCAGGGAGAACTGAGGTAGTAGGTTGGTAGACAACAACCATCCAGGGAGCACTGAGGTAGTAGATTGGTAGACAACAACCATCCAGGGAGCACTGAGGTAGTAGGTTGGTAGACAACAACCATCCAGGGAGCACTGAGGTAGTAGGTTGGTAGACAACAACCATCCAGGGAGAACTGAGGTAGTAGGTTGGTAGACAACAACCATCCAGGGAGCACTGAGGTAGTAGGCTGGTAGACAACAACCATCCAGGGAGCACTGAGGTAGTAGGTTGGTAGACAACAACCATCCAAGGAGAACTGAGGTAGTAGGTTGGTAGACAACAACCATCCAGGGAGCACTGAGGTAGTAGGTTGGTAGACAACAACCATCCAGGGAGCACTGAGGTAGTAGGTTGGTAGACAACAACCATCCAGGGAGAACTGAGGTAGTAGGTTGGTAGACGACAACCATCCAGGGAGCACTGAGGTAGTAGGTTGGTAGACAACAACCATCCAGGGAGCACTGAGGTAGTAGGTTGGTAGACAAGTCATCCAGGAAGGTACTATTTTCCTGCCATATGAGAGTGAAACAGAAGCCTAGTAAACATTTTGCACTCTGATATGATAACTGATGTTGCCTCTCTGTCTTATGAACATGTATAATGTAAGAAACATCGCCACCACCACCACAACTAAAATCACCACCACCACTACAACCATTACCACCATTACACCACCACCAAGCCACTATGCATGGGCTAGTCTATCACCAACGTTATATCATAATGTTATATTCGCCAGTCAAACTTGCTGAAAATCTGCCTTTTAACCCCCTTACCAGCAGGAAATCCACCTCTATCAAAATTTAATAATTAACGAATACAGTGAGTTGTATTATAATGTTATATTACAGTTTAGTGGTTGTGTTGTTATTGTTGTTGTTCTTATTATTACTATTTTTATTATCATTAGTATTATTATTATCATCATCATCATCATCATTAATGATTGGTTGTTGTGATGGTGGTGTTAGCGTTGCCTGCAGCAGCGACAAAAGTAACAGCAGTGCCAGCAGAGGTAGCAGCAACAGCAGCGGCAGATTTCCTATATTTTAACCAAGGAATCAGGAAGGATTGAGCTTCGTCAAGTATTGGTCATGATAAAAAGTCAATCCTGGGGAAAACGTCGTTATTGAGGCGACATATGCAGTTATAATTAACCTTTTGTTAAGGAAGTTATCCCATGCAGTAACCTCTATCAGGTTTGTGACCTTTTAAAGCGCACTGCATGAGCGAATTATGTCGATAATAAAGCCTTACACTATTGTATGTATCTTTTATCCACTTGATGCCTCAGCCACAGACACACTGGAGCCATGAGTTTAATACTCCGAGGAACAATGTACCCAACAAATCACTACACGTGAGCGGAAACAAAGGACTATCGCAGTGATATTTTATCACACAAATAAAATCAGTTACTTGTAACCCGAAAAACGCAGGAAATTTACGCGCGCACACGCCAAACACGTCACGAGAGAACGCAAATAAAAGCGAGCCCCGCTAGAGGGCAACACATCACTGACACAGCACACACAACACCGCGTTGTAAATACAACGACCAGCAGAGAGCAACAGTAGAAAGATATACTGACGTTTACACACACACACACACACACACACACACACACACACACACACACACACACACACACACACACACACACACACACACACACACACACACACACAAACACGCGACAGAACACAAGAAGAAAGGAAGAAACTGAGAGAGATGGTACAAAGGCGAAAGGAGGAAAGAGAGGGGATGGAGAAGACAGACAGGAGATCCCAGACCCAGGAAGAAGATCTAATACAGCCTCCCTCACAACTTTCTATAGAAGCCTCCCAACCAGGTCAACCCCAGTGCAACCAAACACTCTAAATCAAAAAACCCATGCCACATCCAATGCCCCCACCCACTACATTACAAACTTCACCCCCACAGCAACAACCCATAGTTCCTTACCAGGTCTCCCACTTCCCCAACCCCAATATACTTCCCAGACCACAGTCTTAGAAAAGAAGTTGAAGGTGTGGTATACAAATGCAGATGGAATAACAAACAAGTATGAGGAGTGGCACGAAAGAATCAAAGAGACATCCCCAGACATAATAGCACTCACAGAAACAAAACTCACCAGAATAATAACAGATTCAATCTTTCCATCCGGATATCAAATCTTCAGGAAAGACAGAGGGAGGAGAGGGGGAGGAGGAGTTGCACTGCTCATTAAAAACCAGTGGGGTTTTGAGAAAATGGAAGGAATGGATGGCATGGGCGAAAGGGACTACTTAGTAGGAACAATCCAGTCTGAGGGACATAAGGTGATAATTGCAGTAATGTACAACCCACCACAGAACTGCAGGAGGCCAAGAGAAGAATACGATGAGAGCAACAGAGCAATGATCAACAACTAGCCGAGGTGGCCAGGAGAGCACACATGGGGGGAGCAAAGTTACTAGTTATGGGTGATTTCAATCACAAGGAGATTGACTGGGAAAACCTGGAGCCCCATGGGGGTCCCGAAACATGGAGAGCCAAGATGATGGATGTGGTACTGGAGAACCTCATGCATCAACATGTTAGAGACACTACCAGAGAGAGAGGAGAGGATGAACCAGCAAGGTTGGACCTTGTATTCACCATGAGTAGTTCGGACATCGAGGGTATCATGTATGAAAGGCCCCTGGGAGCTAGTGATCATGTGGTTCTGTGCTTCGACTACATAGTTGAGCTCCAAGTGGAGAGAGTAGCAGGAATAGGCTGGGAAAAACCAAACTACAAAAGGGGGAACTACTCAGGCATGAGGAACTTCCTTCAAGACATTCAGTGGGAGAGGGAACTGACAGGAAAACCAGTACAAGAAATGATGGACTATGTAGCAACAAAATGCAAGGAGGCAGAGGAGAGGTTTGTTCCCAAGGGAAACAGAAATAATGGGAAGAACAGAACGAGTCCTTGGTTCACCCAAAGGTGTAGGGAGGCAAAAACTAGGTGTACTAGAGAATGGAAAAGGTACAGAAGACAGAGAACTCAGGAAAATAAAGAAATCAGCCGAAGAGCCAGAAACGAATATGCACAGATAAGAAGGGAGGCTCAGAGACAATATGAAAATGACATAGCATCAAAAGTAAAGACTGACCCGAAGCTGTTGTACAGCCACATCAGGAGGAAAACAACAGTCAAGGACCAGGTAATCAGACTGAGGAAGGGTGATGGGGAATTCACAAGAAACGACCGAGAGGTATGTCAGGAGCTCAACACAAGATTTAAAGAGGTATTTACAGTGGAAACCAGTAGGACTCCAAGAAATCAGAACAGGGGGGCACACCAGCAAGTGCTGGATGAGGTACATATAACCAAGGAGGAGGTGAAGAAGCTGCTATGCGAACTTGACACCTCAAAGGCGGTGGGACCAGACAACATCTCTCCATGGGTCCTTAAAGAGGGAGCAGAGATATTGTGTGAGCCATTAACAAAGATCTTCAACACATCATTTGAAACTGGGCAACTCCCTGAGGTATGGAAAATGGCAAATGTAGTCCCAATTTTTAAAAAGGGAGACAGACATGAGGCACTAAACTACAGACCTGTATCACTAACGTGTATAGTATGCAAGGTCATGGAGAAGATCATCAGGAGGAGAGTGGTGGGGCACCTGGAAAGAAACAAGTGTATAATTGACAACCAGCACGGTTTCAGGGAAGGAAAATCCTGTGTCACAAACCTACTAGAGTTTTATGACAAGGTGACAGAAGTAAGACAAGAGAGAGAGGGGTGGATCGACTGCGTATTTTTGGACTGCAAGAAGGCTTTCTACACAGTTCCTCACAAGAGGTTACTGCAAAAGCTAGAGGACCAGGCACACATAACAGGAAAGGCACTGCAATGGATCAGAGAATATCTGACAGGGAGGAAACAACGAGTCATGGTACGCGACGAGGTGTCAGAGTGGGCGCCTGTGACAAGCGGGGTTCCACAGGGGTCAGTCCTAGGACCTGTGCTGTTCTTGGTATACGTGAACGACATAACGGAAGGGATAGACTCAGAAGTGTCCTTGTTTGCAGACGATGTGAAGTTAATGAGAAGAATCGAATCGGACGAGGATCAGGCAGGACTACAAAGAGATCTGGACAGGCTACAAGCCTGGTCCAGCAACTGGCTCCTTGAATTTAACCCTGCCAAATGCAAAGTCATGAAGATTGGGGAAGGGCAAAGAAGACCGCAGACACAATATAGTTTAGATGGCCAAAGACTGCAAACCTCACTAAAGGAAAAAGATCTGGGGGTGAGTATAACACCGAGCATATCTCCTGAGGCGCACATCAATCAGATAACTGCTGCAGCATACGGGCGCCTGGCAAACCTACGGATAGCGTTCCGATACCTCAGTAAGGATTCGTTTAAGACTCTGTACACCATCTACGTCAGGCCCATACTGGAGTATGCAGCACCAGTTTGGAATCCACACCTAGTCAAGCACGTCAAGAAATTAGAGAAAGTGCAAAGGTTTGCAACAAGACTAGTCCCAGAGCTACGGGGATTGTCCTATGAAGAAAGGTTGAGGGAAATCGGCCTGACGACACTGGAGGCCAGGAGGGTCAGGGGAGACATGATAACGACATATAAAATACTGCGCGGAATAGACGAGGTGGACAAAGACGGGATGTTCCAGAGATGGGACACAGACACAAGAGGTCACAATTGGAAGTTGAAGACTCAGATGAATCAAAGGGATGTTAGGAAGTATTTCTTCAGTCATAGAGTAGTCAGGCCATGGAATAGCCTAGAAAGTGATGTGGTGGAGGCAGGAACCATACATAGTTTTAAGGCGAGGTATGATAGAGCTCATGGGGCAGGGAGAGAGAGGACCTAGTAGCAATCAGCGAAGAGGCGGGGCCAGGAGCTGTGACTCGACCCCTGCAACCACAAATAGGTGAGTACACACGCACACACACACACACACATGGAACAGGGAGAGAGAGGACCTAGCAGCGATCAGTGAAGAGGCGGGGCCAGGAGCTATGTATACTCACCTATTTGTGCAACCACAAATACGTGAGTACAAATAGGTGATCATACACACACACACACACACACACACACACACACACACACACACACAAACACATACACATACACAGGGGCAAAGTAGATATCGAAAGAGAAAACTTTGAAGGGATGACAGAATTCGTGAAAGCAGTGCTATGGGAAAATGAACTGGAAGGAAAGTTGACGAAGGAGGTGATGGAGTACCTAGAGGCAGAGGAGAAACTCATTTCCGGAAGAAGAAGAAGAAGAAGAAGAAGAAGAAGAAGAAGAAGAAGAAGAAGAAGAAGAAGAAGCAGGGAAATTGTTAAAAGCAGAAAAGAGCCTATGCCTCTACCAAAGATGCAGAGACTGGGAAAAAATCCACAATAAAATGGAAAATCTATGGAAAGCGAAGGAGAAAGGAGAGGTGAGAAAAGACTGAAGTGAATCTGCAAGAAAGAGAAGCTTAAATGAGACAGTTTGGGAATGATATAGCAGAAAAATCCAAGTCGTAAGCGAAACTGCTTCATAGACTCACCAGAAGAATGACGAAAACAAAATACCAAGTAAGAAGAGTGAAGAAGGAAGAAGGTAGCTCACGAGAGACGACAAAGAAGTCTTTGACTAACTGAACAGACGACTTAAAGAGGTGTTCTCACTGGAAATAGGAGCAACACCATAGAGTCAAAGAAAAAAACTTCTCCAACAGGTACTGGACACTGTACATGGAACAAAGAAAAGTTGATGAAGCTTGAGAGTGAGCCTGATGTGTTAAGAGCACTGCAACTTAAACAAAGTGTAAGGATGAATTTTATGAAAGGAAGCAGAAGCACTGTCTGAACCACTAGCTAAAATGCACAGAACAATGCATGTGAAATAATTGCCAGAGATTCTGAAAACAGCTAATGTAGTCTCAGTATTGAAGACAGTAGACATACAGGAAGTGTTAAACTATAAACAGGCATCAGTGACCTGCATTCCATGTAAGGCAATGATAAAGATAATTAGGAGACTGACGAAGCACTTGGAGAGAAGTGCTTTCTTATACAATATCAAACATAAATTTAGAGATGGCAAAAATTGTGTCACAAATCTACGGGACTTCTATGACGAAGCAACAAAGGTGAGACAGGAGAGGTATGGGTGGAATGCATATTCTCGGATTACAAGAATACATTTGATACTGTACTTCACAAGAGACTGGGACAACATCCTGTGGAACAGGCACGAATAATAATGATTGTGCTACAAGGAATCATAGGGTACTTTATAGGAAGGAGACAAAGAGTAATTGTTCAAGAAATCAAATAAGAAAGTGTAATGAAAGGGGTTTCACAAGGATGGGTATCAGGGTCAGTTCTGTTTCCGGTATACGTGTATAACATACCAGAAGAAATGGAGTCACATTTATCACTGTTTGCAAATGATGTAAAATTAATAATGGTAATAAAGAAAGCTGATGGCAAGGACAGACTCCATTTGTATCTGGTGTAACTGCAATATTAGTCAGGTAATTGGCTACTTGATTTCAACCCCAAAATATAAAAGGTTATGAAAACCGGGGCCAAGAAGACCAGGTAATGAGTATAGACTCAGAGGACAGAGGCTGCAAACCTCACTCAAGGAGAAAGATTTTGGGGTGAGCAAAGTGCCGAGAATATCGCCAAAGGCTGACATCAACAAAATGTCTTCTTCAGAAAATGCTCGTGTTGGAAACCTCCGAGTAGCTTTCAAGAATCTTAGCAGAGTCATTCACGGCTCTATATACGACACATGTCAAGCCCACATTGGAATATGTAGCACCAGCATGGAACTCACACTTATTAAAATATGTTAATAAACTGATGAAAGTGCAGAGATGTGCAACGAGAATAGTTCCAGAAATAAGGAAAATGAGTTATAGGAAGAAGCTGAATAAACTGAACCTGATGACATTAGAGGAGAGAAGAACCAGAGGAGATATTATAATAACATACAAATACTCAAAGGATTAATACACAAATAACTCGCACATAGGAGGAAAAAAGCTTATATCGACCTTTCGGTCCCACTTGGGCGACTAACTTGTCATAAGTTTATCTCTCCTATGTGCGGGTTATTTGTGTATTGTTCCAGTCACGGTATTGTGCCTTTTTAGTCTTTACTCAGAGGACTTTATAGGGTGTCAAGAGGTAGACTGTTAGAGAACCAGGAGAATGTGGACGTAGTTGAAAGTTAAAGACAGATAAGTCACAGGGAGCAGGAATTATTTCTTCAGCTAAGATGGAATAAACAAAGCAAGAGGGAAAATGAGATTGGGCCAGAACCTGAGGCTCGACCCCTGCAAACACAACTTGTTAAGTACAACTCGGTGAATACAAAAAACCCTCAATTAGAGCCAGCAACAATTTAGCCACAATACCAGCTAACTTATACTTCCCACTCCTGCTAACTACCGCTAACTAGCCACGGAAGTCGTCAATTCTCCTTAATAACAAGGCGAAACATTTTCAAATAAGTCTAAGTGATTACATGACCTTACTTAATGAGATTATTACAAGATAATTGGTTAAGTCTGCCACTCTTATTTACATTATCTGCAACAGTGATGGCTTATATATATATATATATATATATATATATATATATATATATATATATATATATATATATATATATATATATATATATATATATATATATATATATATATACATACATATATATATATATACATATATATATATATATATATATATATATATATATATATATATATATATATATATATATAATATATATATATATATATATATATATATATATATTATATATATATATATATATATATATATATATATAAGTAATATATATATATATATATATATATATATATATATATATATATATATATATATATATATATATATATATATATATATATATTTATTTATGTCGTGCCGAATAGGCAGAACTTGCGATCTTGGCTTAAATAGCAACGATCATCTTGCCATATAGGACAAGTGAAAATTTGTGTATGCAATAATTTCGCCAAAATCATTCTGAACCTAACGAAAAAAATATATTTCACTGTGTTTGTTTAGTATTAAATTATTGTAAACAAATCTAAAATATATTTAGTTGGGTTAGGCTAAAATAAATTGCGCTTGTTATAATAAGGTTAGGTAAGTTTTCTAAGTTTCTTTTGGTGCAAAATTATAAATTTTTGCATCAACATTAATAAAAAAAAATATATTTTTAAACGTATAAGAGAAAATTTTAAAAAGGACTTAATTTTAAATGAGTTCTTGCTAATTGACCAGTTTTACATATTCGGTACGACATACATATATATATATATATATATATATATATAT
>NC_091364.1:5684353-5691853 GCF_038502225.1 Cherax quadricarinatus | reverse complement strand
CACCAGACTATGACTAGGGCACACCAGACTATGACTAGGGCACACCAGACTATGACTAGGGCACACCAGACTATGACTAGGGCACACCAGACTATGACTAGCGCACACCAGACTATGACTAGGGCACACCAGACTATGACTAGGGCACACCAGACTATGACTAGGGCACACCAGACTATGACTAGGGCACACCAGACTATGACTAAGGCACACCAGATTATGACTAGGGAACACCAGACTATGACTAGGGCACACCAGACTATGACTAGGGCACACCAGATTATGACTAGGGCACACAAGACTAGGACTAGGGCACAAAAGACTAGGACTAGGGCACACCATACTAGGACTAGGGCACACCAGACTATGACTAGGGCACACCATACTAGGACTAGGGCACACCATACTAGGACTAGAGCACACTAGACTATGACTAGGGCATACCATACTAGGACTAGGGCACACCAAACTATGACTAGGGCACTGCAGACTATGACTAGGGCACACCATACTAGGACTAGGGCACACTAGACTATGACTAGGGCACACCATACTAGGACTAGGGCACACTAGACTATGACTAGGGCACACCATACTAGGACTAGGGCACACCATACTAGGACTAGGGCACACTAGACTATGACTAGGGCACACCATACTAGGACTAGGGCACACCATACTAGGACTAGGGCACACTAGACTATGACTAGGGCACACCATACTAGGACTAGGGCACACTAGACTATGATTAGGGCACACCATACTAGGACTAGGGCACACCATACTAGGACTAGGGCACACCATACTATTACTAGGGCACACCATACTATTACTAGGGCACACCATACTAGGACTAGGGCACACCATGCTAGGACTAGGGCACACCATACTAGGACTAGGGCACACCAAACTATGACTAGGGCACACCAGACTATGACTAGGGCACACCATACTAGGACTAGGGCACACCAGACTAGGACTAGGGCACTGCAGACTATGACTAGGGCACACCAGACTATGACTAGGGTACACCATACTAGGACTAGGGCACACCATACTAGGACTAGGGCACACCATACTAGGACTAGGGCACACCAAACTATGACTAGGGCACACCATACTAGGACTAGGGCACACCAGACTAGGACTAGGGCACACCATACTAGGACTAGGGCACACCAGACTATGACTAGGGCACACCATACTAGGACTAGGGCACACCAGACTATGACTAGGGCACACCAGACTATGACTAGGGCACACCAGACTAGGACTAGGGCGCACCATACTAGGACTAGGGCACACCAGACTATGACTAGGGCACACCATACTAGGACTAGGGCATACCAGACTATGACTAGGGCACACCAGACTATGACTAGGGCACACCAGACTAGGACTGGCTACAGTGCACCAGACAAACATATTATCCATAAGTCAGGTATATTAACATTCCTTCAGGTATATGTGCATTCTTAGGCATGTATACATCGTAAATCAGGTTATAATGACCCTAGTTAAGTAGAACACTTGTTGTCGCGTCACTGATTCACATAATCTGTTTAACAAATTCAGCTTCTTTTGATAAAATTAAAAAGATTTATTCTCTCGGACAAATAAATTAAAACTGTAGAAATATATCTGTTCCAGAAATATTCATCGCTGTTAATATATTTGGTAGAGAAATATTCATTGCTGGAAATATATCTAGTCCAGGAATATACATTGCCGGAAATATAAACTATACTAATTTATTTGCAACCATTTTGTACATCAATATATATATATATATATATATATATATATATATATATATATATATATATATATATATATATATATATATATATATATATATATATATATATATGTATATATATGTATATATATATATATATATATATATATATATATATATATATATATATATATATATTATATATATGTATATATATATATATGTATATATATATATATATATATATATATATATATATATATATATATATATATATATATATAATATATATATATAATATATATATATATATATATATATATATATATATATATATATATATATATATATATATATATATATATATATGGTCCTCACTGTGGAACCACTGATCGTGGAAGACTCAGACGTTTACAAAGCAATATTGTCGTTCCCGTCTGGCTCTGCTGGGGGTTACACTGGAATAAGGCCACAGCATTTAAGAGAAATGGTTAATCCATTTATTGGGGAGATTGCTGAGACACTGCTTTCAGAGATCACAAGGTTAGTCAGCAATTCCTTGGCTGGTCTTATTCCTGACGAAATTAAACCTTTCTTTTTTGGTGCAACACTTTGTGCAGTTAGGGAAATCACAGTCAGACTGACCAGTGAGCTAAACATCTGGTTCCTGGATGATGGCACAATAGCAGGTACAAAGGAGCTCCTCTTAGGTGATCTTACACAAGTGATGACACGGGGACAGGAAATGGGTCTCATCCTGAATCCATCCAAATGTGAAATCATTTCAGTCAGTCAACAAGTGATAAGTGCAGTGAGATCCAAACTACCAGGAGCATCAGTCATTGCCCCTACAAATAGCGTCTTGCTTGGAGCACCTCTGGGAAGCGATGCCATTGACACAATCCTCAGGAGGAAATTGGAAGAATTGAGGAGAATGGAACAACGAATAGGCAATCTTGACACCCACGATGCCTTGTACCTTCTCACAAAGTGCTTGAGACTGCCCAGGTTGACATATTTCCTAAGATGTGCACCTTCATATGATAACCCCATACTGCACGAATATGACAGTATCCTGAGGCAGATTTTTACGAAAGTACTTAACCTTACTCTAGAAGATGGGCAGTGGAACCAAGCTACACTTCCAGTCAGACTAGAAGGCATTGGTGCCCGCAAGTCATCACAGATTGCACTACCTGCTTTTCTGTCCTCGTGCATTGCATCCAGAGGGCTTGTAGCAGCAATTCTCCCTGAACATCTTAGGGACAAGATTGGAGTCCAGGATCAAAAGTTCATTGACGGAGCCATGATCTGAGATAATCTAACGGGCTCTGAAACAAGACCTGCTCCCCCCAATAACTACAAACATTCGCACTGGGATGGCCCGATAGTGGAGAAAATAGCCTCAACAATGCTTCAGAGTGTGTCAGGGAAGGACAGAGCCCGCCTCCTGGCAGTGAGGGCTCCTCATGCAGGGGACTTTCTGTTGGCTGTTCTTAACTCCAGCCTTGGCACACGGCTCGACCCACAGACCATCCTCATTGGTGTTGCCCTTCGACTTGCCGCCCCTATTCTCGCCAAACACAGGTGTATTTATGGCAGTGAAGCAGCAGACCGATTCGGGTACCATGGTTTTGTGTACCGTAAATCCGTGGGAAAGATTGCAAGACGTGAAGAGGTTAATAATATTATCAAGAGGAGCCTCACAACAGCCGGATGCCCAGCAGTAAGGGAGCCACCTCAACTATGCAGAACTGATGGCAGCCAGAAGCGTCCAGATGGTACCACACTTCAAGCCTAGACAGACGGTAAGCAGGTGGTGTGGGACTACACATGTGCATCTACCTTGGTTGATACCTATCTCCAATACACCAGGGAGGAAGGAGGGGCAGCCGCCAGCTTCAGGGAGTCCCAAAAGTCTAGAAAATATGGAAAACTTGCCCATCATTATATGTTTGTTCCCATAGGCTCAGAGACCCTTGGCTCATGGGGAAATAGTGCATCTAAGTTCCTTAAGGAGCTATGCAAAAGACTCATCAGGGTAACTAGGGATCCCAGGGCAGCTAGTTTTCTGTTCCAGCGACTCAGCGCTGCTGTTCAGAGGGGTAATGCCTGCTGTATTATGGGCACGCGCCCCAGTTCTGGAGCGCTGGATGAGATTTTCGCATTATAATCAGTGACAAACACGTAACAATATGTACTAGACATTTATCTCTCACATCTCATGTACTGTATATGCCGTCTTTATATCAACAATGTATCTCTTAAACCGTTTTGTACCATATTATGTAACAAAATATACCTATTGATAAAAAAGAATGAAAAGATGGGGTGGTATGGGAAGTGGAATATTCAAACAGCTTCAGGAAGAAATACAAATATTCTTCCTTGAAGCCTTTATATATATATATATATATATATATATATATATATATATATATATATATATATATATATATATATATATATATATATATATATATATATATATATATATATATATATATATATATATATATATATATATATATATATATATATATATATATATATATATATATATATATATATATATATATATATATATATATATATATATATATATATATATATATATATATATATATATATATATATATATATATATATATATATATATATATATATATATATATAAAATTCTCGCGTCACCATGGAGATCACCAACTATCGCGTCACCATGGAGATCACCAACTATCGCGTCACCAAGATCACCAACTATCGCGTCACCATGGAGATCACCAACTATCGCGTCACCATGGAGATCACCAACTATCGCGTCACCACGGAGATCAAAAACTATCGCGAAAATATTAAAAATCACCTCCGAGAAATTTTTTTCGAAAAATCCTGTGTGATGTATGACCATAATAAATCTGGCGCATTTTACCCTCTTTTTTATACTTGTTTTCTAGTTATTTCAAGATGGTCGCCTCCAGTGATTACTGAGAGGAATTAAGAAATCTGTCTCTCTCTCTCTCTCTCTCTCTCTCTCTCGGCTCTCTGCTTATGTCTATGTATGTATACATCAATATATATATATATATATATATATATATATATATATATATATATATATATATTCTAGGTAGTAGGTTGGTAGACAGCAACCGCCCAGGGAGGTACTACCGTCCTGCCAAGTGAGTGTAAAACGTAAGCCTGTAATTGTTTTACACGATGGTAGGATTGCTGGTGTTTTTTCTGTCTCATAAACATGCAAGGTTTCAGGTACGTCTTGCTACTTCTGCTTACACTTAGGTCACACTACACATTCATGTACAAGCATATGTATACACACCCCTCTGGGTTTTCTTCTATTTTCTTGCTAGCTCTTGTTCTTGTTTATTTCCTCTTATCTCCATGGGGAAGTGGAACAGAATTCTTCCTCCGTAAGCTATGCGTGTTGTAAGAGGCGACTAAAATGCCAGGAGCAAGGGGCTAGTAACCCCTTCTCCTGTATATATTACTAAATATGAAAGGAGAAACTTTTGTTCTTCCTTTTGGGCCACCCCACCTCGGTGGGATACGGCTGGTGTGTTGAAAGAAAGAATATATATATATATATATATATATACAGGTGATTTCAGAATATGAAAAACAACCACTGTGAAAGAATAGTGAAATTCCAAGCACTTTCGTGACCTCTCACATTATCAAGGAACTGTGATAATGTTCCTTGATAGTGTGAGAGGTCACGAAAGCGCTTGGAATTTCACTATTCTTTCACAGTGGTTGTTTTGCATATATATATATATATATATATATATATATATATATATATATATATATATATATATATATATATATATATATATATATATATATATATATATATATATATATATATATATATATATATATATATATATATATATATATATATATATATTAGGGACCGCGATTCGAGCCCCTTGATAACTGCCTGTCTTGTGGTATAAAGGTGATTGTATTTAACCTGCCCAGTGACTCTGCCAATGCATCCTTTACTCTAATATTTCTCTCTCTGGACACAAATTAACTTTCGGAATTGAATATATTTTATTTTACACCGATCACAAGACAAGTTCTGAGAACATGTCAAACCCGCCAGTGAGAGACTGACACAGAGGGCGTAGAGAGGGACGGAGAGAACCGAAATTGAGAGGGAGAAAGAAGGATGGATAATGGATAGAGGGAGCTGGAGTGGGTGGGAGATGAATAGTGAAATAGACAGGAGGGAAGTAAAGAATGCGCAGGAATGGAAGATGAAAAAGTAAATTAATTATTCTCATTTTAAACAATTCTTTGTCTGTTCCTGCACTTATGTGGGACCCTGACTCATATATGTTCTATGCCGTTATTTATGGTGTCCCGTAGCTCGATCACTAGTGCACTAAACTCACACTCTGAGGCCCGTGATTCGATCCCCGGTACGAGTGGAAATATTAGGACGTGTTTCCTTAAGACACCTGCAGTCCCAGTTCACCCGTCAGAAAAATAGGAACCTGGGTGTTAGTCAACTGGTGTGGGTCGCATCCTGGGGACCAAATTGACCTGATTTGCGGGAAATGCTCAGCATAACAAGGGGCTTTCTATATAGTAGTATGTCACTGATGTCAACGAGGCCTGTATCCCTTGTATATATACTTATTATTAGTATTATTACTCTTATTATTATATGTTCGATTCTGACACATACCTATTCTCTCCTGATACGTATCCACCCTTTTCTCTTCTCTTCTGTGTTGTTGTGTCCTAGCACTAGTTTATTATGTCCTAGCACCAGTCTATTATGTCCTAGCACTAGTCTATTATGTTCTAGCACTAGTCTATTATATCCTAGCACTAGTCTATTATGTCCTGGCATTGTCTATTATCCTGGCACTAGTTTATTATGTCCTGGCACTAGTCTATCATGTCCATGCACTGGTTTATTATGTTCTGGGGCACTAGTTTGTTATGTCCTGGCACTGGTTTATTATGTTCTGGCACTAGTTTATGTCCTGGCACTGATCTAATTAGCTCTCATCACCTGGGCACTCATCTTCATCATCATCATAATCGCTAGAGCGTTGTCACTCTCTAAAAACTGTATACTCAGCAGGATATATACTCACAGGTATATATACATGAAGGTTGCAGAGGATTCTCTATCTCTTGAACTTCACATAATCATTGAGTTACACACCACATTGCTGCCTCTGGCTTCTGGCTGGATGGGTAACTATATTCTTTCCAAGATCTGTTATATATTAATATTTCCTGGCATTATCGCCACTGTGGTTGGTCTTAGACCAGTGGGAAAAGTGTTAATAAACTCTCGGACAAGTTCATATGAACGTTTACTAATTATATATAAAGGTTTTGTATGATTTACTTGTCATCCTATATGTACATGAGGCAAACAAAAGAACAACAATCTATCCAGAGTGCAAAATATTTAACAGTCTTCGTTGCAAAGGTAAAGGACAATAAGTATGTCTATTTTCACCTTCATCTAGCGCTTGTCATCACCTGGGCAACCTACCGTTCACCTGTGCCACCTACCGTTCACCTGTGCCACCTACCGTTCACCTGGGCCACCTACCGTTCACCTGTGCCACCTACCGTTCACCTGTGCCACCTACCGTTCACCTGTGCCACCTACCGTTTACCTGTGCCACCTACCGTTTACCTGTGCCACCTACCGTTCACCTGGGCCACCTACCGTTCACCTGGGCCACCTACCGTTCACCTGGGCCACC
>NC_091364.1:5676853-5681853 GCF_038502225.1 Cherax quadricarinatus | reverse complement strand
CTATAAATATATATATATATATTATATATTTATATATTAAGGGAGAAAAAGTTAGCATATGAGAAGTTTTTACAAAGTAGAAGTGATGCAAGGAGGGAAGAGTATATGGAGAAAAAGAGAGAGGTTAAGAGAGTGGTGAAGCAATGTAAAAAGAGAGCAAATGAGAGAGTGGGTGAGATGTTATCAACAAATTTTGTTGAAAATAAGAAAAAGTTTTGGAGTGAGATTAACAAGTTAAGGAAGCCTAGAGAACAAATGGATTTGTCAGTTAAAAATAGGAGAGGAGAGTTATTAAATGGAGAGTTAGAGGTATTGGGAAGATGGAGGGAATATTTTGAGGAATTGTTAAATGTTGATGAAGATAGGGAAGCTGTGATTTCATGTATAGGGCAAGGAGGAATAACATCTTGTAGGAGTGAGGAAGAGCCAGTTGTGAGTGTGGGGAAAGTTCGTGAGGCAGTAGGTAAAATGAAAGGGGGTAAGGCAGCCGGGATTGATGGGATAAAGATAGAAATGTTAAAAGCAGGTGGGGATATAGTTTTGGAGTGGTTGGTGCAATTATTTAATAAATGTATGGAAGAGGGTAAGGTACCTAGGGATTGGCAGAGAGCATGCATAGTTCCTTTGTATAAAGGCAAAGGGGATAAAAGAGAGTGCAAATATTATAGGGGGATAAGTCTGTTGAGTATACCTGGTAAACTGTATGGTAGAGTTATAATTGAAAGAATTAAGAGCAAGACGGAGAATAGGATAGCAGATGAACAAGGAGGCTTTAGGAAAGGTAGGGGGTGTGTGGACCAGGTGTTTACAGTGAAACATATAAGTGAACAGTATTTAGATAAGGCTAAAGAGGTCTTTGTGGCATTTATGGATTTGGAAAAGGCGTATGACAGGGTGGATACTGGGGCAATGTGGCAGATGTTGCAAGTGTATGGTGTAGGAGGTAGGTTACTGAAAGCAGTGAAGAGTTTTTACGAGGATAGTGAGGCTCAAGTTAGAGTATGTAGGAAAGAGGGAAATTTTTTCCCAGTAAAAGTAGGCCTTAGACAAGGATGTGTGATGTCACCGTGGTTGTTTAATATATTTATAGATGGGGTTGTAAGAGAAGTAAATGCGAGGGTCTTGGCAAGAGGCGTGGAGTTAAAAGATAAAGAATCACACACAAAGTGGGAGTTGTCACAGCTGCTCTTTGCTGATGACACTGTGCTCTTGGGAGATTCTGAAGAGAAGTTGCAGAGATTGGTGGATGAATTTGGTAGAGTGTGCAAAAGAAGAAAATTAAAGGTGAATACAAGAAAGAGTAAGGTTATGAGGATAACAAAAAGATTAGGTGATGAAAGATTGGATATCAGATTGGAGGGAGAGAGTATGGAGGAGGTGAACGTATTCAGATATTTGGGAGTGGACGTGTCAGCGGATGGGTCTATGAAAGATGAGGTGAATCATAGAATTGATGAGGGAAAAAGAGTGAGTGGTGCACTTAGGAGTCTGTGGAGACAAATAACTTTGTCCTTGGAGGCAAAGAGGGGAATGTATGAGAGTATAGTTTTACCAACGCTCTTATATGGGTGTGAAGCGTGGGTGATGAATGTTGCAGCGAGGAGAAGGCTGGAGGCAGTGGAGATGTCATGTCTGAGGGCAATGTGTGGTGTGAATATAATGCAGAGAATTCGTAGTTTGGAAGTTAGGAGGAGGTGCGGTATTACCAAAACTGTTGTCCAGAGGGCTGAGGAAGGGTTGTTGAGGTGGTTCGGACATGTAGAGAGAATGGAGCGAAACAGAATGACTTCAAGAGTGTATCAGTCTGTAGTGGAAGGAAGGCAGGGTAGGGGTCGGCCTAGGAAAGGTTGGAGGGAGGGGGTAAAGGAGGTTTTGTGTGTGAGGGGCTTGGACTTCCAGCAGGCATGCGTGAGCGTGTTTGATAGGAGTGAATGGAGGCAAATGGTTTTTAATACTTGACGTGCTGTTGGAGTGTGAGCAAAGTAACATTTATGAAGGAATTCAGGGAAACCGGCAGGCCGGACTTGAGTCCTGGAGATGGGAAGTACAGTGCCTGCACTCTGAAGGAGGGGTGTTAATGTTGCAGTTTAAAACTGTAGTGTAAAGCACCCTTCTGGCAAGACAGTGATGGAGTGAATGATTGTGAAAGTTTTTCTTTTTCGGGCCACCCTGCCTTGGTGGGAATCGGCCAGTGTGATAATATATATATATATATATATATATATATATATATATATATATATATATATATATATATATATATATACCTGGAGAGTGTTCCGGGGTCAACGCCCCCGGGACCCGATCTGTGACCAGGCCTCATCGTAATCCAACGTACGAACCACAGCCCGGCTGGTCAGGTACTGACTTTAGGTGCCTGTCCAGTGCCTGCTATTAAACAGCCAGGGGTCTATTGGCAATCCCCCCCCTGATGTATGCTGGGAGGCAGTTGAACAGTCTTGGGCCCCTGACACTTACTGTGTGGTCTCTTATCGTGGTAGGGGCATCCCTGCTTTTCATTGTGGGGATGTTGCACCGTCTGCCGAGTTTTTGCTTTCGTAGGGAGTGATTTTCATGCGCAAGTTTGGTACTAGTCCCTCTAGGATTTTCCAGGTGTATATAATCATGTATCTCTCCTTTTTGCGATAAACCACCTCAGTTCCCAGTAACTGAGGTGGTTTATCGCATTTATGCGTCCCTTGAAGGTTCTCTGTACCTTTTCTAGTTCAGCAATTTCACCTACCTTGAAAGATGCTAAACAAACCATACCACGGGCGGGGTTAGAACCCGCGATCAGAGAGTCTCAACACTCCAGACTAGCCTAGATAGAACAAGCGACCTGAAGAGTGTCATCTTGGGCTAGGCATCCCTGGTTTTGAAGGTTCTGATTATTATAGATAGATGGATAGACTGATAGATAGATATATACTATATGCACATAGATACAGGTATGTAAATGAGCCAACTTCAGTGTTTGGAAATTTCGACAATAACAACTTTTAATCCAAGACTGGAAACTTACCTAATAACTCTTATAATTAAATCTTTGTATTGAGGAAGGATGTTTACTCTCGTTAAACGTGAGAATACTTACGAACTAGTGTATAATATGACTCAAGCAATTACCTGCAGTTAGCGTAGTGATTACTTACATGTGTGATACTGAATAATTACTCTATGTAAATAGAGCAATAGATGTATTTAAATATGAAGAGGCAGGATGGCGTTTGTGGGTGGGCGAGACTCTTAGGAATTCTGGCCATGAAGGTGGGTAGGAACGTAGGTGAGTGGGCAGAGGGTGGGTGGATGGGTGAGTGGGCAGAGGGTGGGTGGATGGGTGAGTGGGCAGAGGGTGGTTGGATGGGTGAGTGGTCAGGTGGGTTAGTGGAGTTTGGTTGACAGGTGTTTAGTTAGAAGGATGTGATATTTCTCCAGACATGCAAGGACCTGCAAGAACAGTATTCTAGACGGGAAAACACAAGTGTGATGTGTGAACACTTGTGAATGTGAGAACACTAGTGTGATGTGAGAACACTAGTGTGATGTGAGAACACTAGTGTGATGTGAGAACACTAGTGTAATGTGAGAACACTAGTGTGATGTGAGAACACTAGTGTGATGTGAGAACACTAGTGTGATGTGAGAACACTAGTGTAATGTGAGAACACTAGTGTGATGTGAGAACACTAGTGTGATGTGAGAAAACTAGTGTGATGTGAGAACACTAGTGTGATGTGAGAACACTAGTGTGATGTGAGAACACTAGTGTGATGTGAGAACACTAGTGTGATGTGAGAACACTAGTGTGATGTGAGAACACTAGTGTGATGTGAGAACACTAGTGTGATGTGAGAACACTAGTGTGATGTGAGAACACTAGTGTGATGTGAGAACACTAGTGTGATGTGAGAACACTAGTGTGATGTGAGAACACTAGTGTGATGTGAGAACACTAGTGTGATGTGAGAACACTAGTGTGATGTGAGAACACTAGTGTGATGTGAGAAAACTAGTGTGATGTGAGAACACTAGTGTGATGTGAGAACACTAGTGTAATGTGAGAACACTAGTGTGATGTGAGAACACTAGTGTGATGTGAGAAAACTAGTGTGATGTGAGAACACTAGTGTGATGTGAGAACACTAGTGTGATGTGAGAACACTAGTGTGATGTGAGAACACTAGTGTAATGTGAGAACACTAGTGTGATGTGAGAACACTAGTGTGATGTGAGAACACTAGTGTGATGTGAGAACATGATCCTTCCTCTCATATTTAAAGTTCTCATGATCCTTCTTCTCATATTCAAAGTTCTGATGATTCTGTCTCTCATTTTCCAGCTTTCTATTACATTTTCTTTATCATGTTCTCCATATAAAAGTTCATTTCGGGTGATTACTGCAATATATCATCTGTTCTGTTTCCGGTGTTTATTTAGGTTACTATTCTAATCTTTTACGGAAATAAAAAAAACATTTCAATTTTAATTTCAACTTCTGAGATCTTGTTTTTTCATATGCAAATACTGGATATCATGTTATCTTCTGCAACAGGTCTTCTGTTACAGGATTTATATATTCTCTGTATATATTAGAGGGTTTATATGCTCTCTGTAAAACATATCACAGGATTTTTATACTCACTGAAACATCTCGCAGGACTTATATACTCGGTAAACATCTGAGGATTTATATACTCTGTCAACATCTGAGGATTTATGTACTCTGTAAACATAGGATTTATATACTCTGTAAACATCTGAGGATTTATATACTCTAAAAAACTCCTCACAGTATTTTCATGTTATCCTAAAAACATACTGTTGGATTTTTATACTCTGCTTAAACCATCCCAGGATTTTTATGTTCACCTTTAAGCATCCTGCGGGATTTTATTGATTCCCTTTAAAAATATCCTCTATAAGTATATACATTCCTTACAACATCTTGTAGGATTCATACACTTAAAACATTCCACAGAATTAAAACACTTCCTATACCA
>NC_091364.1:5614353-5671853 GCF_038502225.1 Cherax quadricarinatus | reverse complement strand
TGGAACCATGATAGTCTCTACCATCATGGTAATTATAATACCTACTTTCTATAATCATGATGCTTATAATTTCTATAATCTAACATCATGATACCATCCAGTACGATTTGAGAGCGAAAAGATCCTCCTATTTCTTCATGGTAGTGATAACAGATATTCCCAGTCATCATGGTAATGATAACAGGTATTCCCAGTCATCACGATAGTGACAATGGGATTCCAACAATCATGGTAGTAAGAGAGCCTCGGCTACCATTAAGGAGCTCACTCAACCACCTAATTGATCTAATGATTTCCTGAACAGGTGTTTCGGGGAGTAGGCTGCTATGAGTGGATCAGTGTAGGCTGCTATGAGTGGATCAGTGTAGGCTGCTCTGAGTGGATCAGTGTAGGCTGCTCTGAGTGGATCAGTGTAGGCTGCTCTGAGTGGATCAGTGTAGGCTGCTCTGAGTGGATCAGTGTAGGCTGCTCTGAGTGGATCAGTGTAGGCTGCTCTGAGTGGATCAGTGTAGGCTGCTCTGAGTGGATCAGTGTAGGCTGCTCTGAGTGGAGCAGTGTAGGCTGCTCTGAGTGGAGCAGTGTAGGCTGCTCTGAGTGGATCAGTGTAGGCTGCTCTGAGTGGATCAGTGTAGGCTGCTCTGAGTGGATCAGTGCAGGCTGCGATGAGTGGATCAGTGTAGGCTGCTCTGAGTGGATCAGTGTAGGCTGCTCTGAGTGGATCAGTGTAGGCTGCTCTGAGTGGATCAGTGTAGGCTGCTCTGAGTGGATCAGTGTAGGCTGCTCTGAGTGGATCAGTGTAGGCTGCTCTGAGTGGATCAGTGTAGGCTGCTCTGAGTGGATCAGTGTAGGCTGCTCTGAGTGGATCAGTGTAGGCTGCTCTGAGTGGAGCAGTGTAGGCTGCTCTGAGTGGAGCAGTGTAGGCTGCTCTGAGTGGATCAGTGTAGGCTGCTCTGAGTGGATCAGTGTAGGCTGCTCTGAGTGGATCAGTGCAGGCTGCGATGAGTGGATCAGTGTAGGCTGCTCTGAGTGGATCAGTGTAGGCTGC
Source organism: Cherax quadricarinatus (assembly GCF_038502225.1). Lineage (NCBI taxonomy): Eukaryota > Metazoa > Arthropoda > Malacostraca > Decapoda > Parastacidae > Cherax > Cherax quadricarinatus. The sequence continues at coordinate 5,670,808 of NC_091364.1, read as the reverse complement.
TCTGAGTGGATCAGTGTAGGCTGCTCTGAGTGGATCAGTGTAGGCTGCTCTGAGTGGATCAGTGTAGGTTGCTCTGAGTGGATCAGTGTAGGCTGCTCTGAGTGGATCAGTGTAGGCTGGTCTGAGTGGATCAGTGTAGGCTGGTCTGAGTGGATCAGTGCAGGCTGCTCTGAGTGGATCAGTGCAGGCTGCTCTGAGTGGATCAGCGTAGGCTGTTCTGAGTGGATCAGTGCAGGCTGCTCTGAGTGGGTCAGTGTATGCTGCTCTGAGTGGATCAGTGTAGGCTGCTCTGAGTGGATCAGTGTAGGATAGTCTGAGTGGATCAGTGCAGGCTGGTCTGAGTGGATCAGTGTAGGCTGGTCTGAGTGGATCAGTGTAGGCTGGTCTGAGTGGATCAGTGTAGGCTGCTCTGAGTGGATCAGTGCAGGCTGCTCTGAGTGGATCAGTGTAGGCTGCTCTGAGTGGATCAGTGCAGGCTGCTCTGAGTGGATCAGTGTAGGCTGCTCTGAGTGGATCAGTGTAGGCTGCTCTGAGTGGATCAGTGTAGGCTGCTCTGAGTGGATCAGTGTAGGCTGCTCTGAGTGGATCAGTGTAGGCTGGTGTGAGTGAATCAGTGTAGGCTGTTCTGAGTGTATCAGTGTAGGCTGCTCTGAGTGGATCAGTGTAGGCTGCTCTGAGTGGATCAGTGTAGGCTGCTATGAGTGGATCAGTGTAGGCTGCTCTGAGTGGATAAGTGTAGGCTGCTCTGAGTGGATCAGTGTAGGCTGCTCTGAGTGGATCAGTGTAGGCTGTTCTGAGTGTATCAGTGTAGGCTGCTCTGAGTGGTTCAGTGTAGGCTGCTCTGAGTGGATCAGTGTAAGCTGGTCTGAGTGGATCAGTGTAGGCTGGTCTGAGTGGATCAGTGTAGAATGGTCTGAGTGGATCAGTGTAGGATGGTCTGAGTGGATCAGTGTAGGCTGGTCTAAGTGGATCAGTGTAGGCTGCTCTGAGTGGATCAGTGTAGGCTGGTCTGAGTGGATCAGTGTAGGATGGTCTGAGTGGATCAGTGTAGGCTGCTCTGAGTGGATCAGTATAGGCTGCTCTGAGTGGATCAGTGTAGGCTGGTCTGAGTGGATTAGTGTAGGCTGTTCTGAGTGTATCAGTGTAGGCTGCTCTGAGTGAATCAGTGTAGGCTGCTTAGAGTGGATCAGTGTAGGCTGCTCTGAGTGGACCAGTGTAGGCTGTTCTGAGTGTATCAGTGTAGGCTGCTCTGAGTGGATCAGTGAAGGCTGCTCTGAGTGGATCATTGTAGGCTGGTCTGAGTGGATCAGTGTAGGATGGTCTGAGTGGAACAGTGTAGGCTGGTCTGAATGGATCAGTGTAGGATGGTCTGAGTGGATCAGTGTAGGCTGGTCTGAGTGAATCAGTGTAAGATGGTCTGAGTGAATCAGTGTAGGCTGATCTGAGTGGATCAGTGTAGGATGGTCTGAGTGGATCAGTGTAGGATGGTCTGAGTGGATCAGTGTAGGATGGTCTGAGTGGATCAGTGTAGGCTGTTCTGAATGGATCAGTGTAGGATGGTCTGAGTGGATCAGTGTAGGCTGGTCTGAGTGAATCAGTGTAGGCCGATCTGAGTGGATCAGTGTAGGATGGTCTGAGTGAATCAGTGTAGGATGGTCTGAGTGAATCAATGTAGGATAGTCTGAGTGGATCAGTGTAGGCTGGTGTGAGTGGATCAGTGTAGGATGGTCTGAGTGGATCAATGTAGGTTTTTCTGAGTGGATCAGTGTAGGATAGTCTGAGTGGATCAGTGTATGATGGCCTGAGTGCATCAGTGAAGGATGGTCTGAGTGGATCAGTGTAGGATATTCTGAATGGATCAGTGTAGGCTGGTCTGAGTGGACCAGTGCAGGCTGATCTGAGTGGATCAGTGTAGGCTGGGCTGAGTGGGTCAGTGTAGGCTGGTCTGAGTGGATCAGTGTAGGATGGTATGAGTGGATCAGTGTAGGCTGGTCTGAATGGATCAGTGTAGGCTGGTCTGAGTGGATCAGTGTAGGCTGGTCTGAATGGATCAGTGTAGGATGGTCTGAGTGGATCAGTGTAGGCTGGTCTGAATGGATCAGTGTAGGCTGGTCTGAATGGATCAGTGTAGGCTGGTCTGAGTGGATCAGTGAAGGCTGGTCTGAATGGATCAGTGTAGGCTGGTCTGAATGGATCAATGTAGGCTGCTCTGAGTGGATCAGTGTAGGCTGCTCTGAGTGGATCAGTGTAGGCTGGTGTGAATGGATCAGTGTAGGATGGTCTGAGTGGATCAGTGTAGGATGGTCTGAATGGATCAGTGTAGGATGGTCTGAATGGATCAGTGTATGATGGTCTGAATGGAGCAGTGTAGGATGGTCTGAATGGATCAGTGTAGGATGGTCTGAGTGGATCAGTGTAATATGGTCTGAATTGATCAGTGTAGGATGGTCTGAACGGATCAGTGTAGGATGGTTTGAATGGATCAGTGTAGGCTGGTCTGAGTGGATCAGTGTAGGATGGTCTGAATGGATCAGTGTAGGATGGTCTGAATGGATCAGTGTAGGATGGTCTGAATGGATCAGTGTAGGATGGTCTGAATGGATCAGTGTAGGCTGGTCTGAATGGATCAGTGTAGGATGGTCTGAATGGATCAGTGTAGGATGGTCTGAATGGATCAGTGTAGGATGGTCTGAGTGGATCAGTGTAGGATGGTCTGAATGGATCAGTGTAGGATGGTCTGAATGGATCAGTGTAGGATGGTCTGAATGGATCAATGTAGAATGGTCTGAATGGATCAGTGTAGGCTGGTCTGAATGGATCAGTGTAGAATGGTCTGAATGGATCAGTGTAGGATGGTCTGAATGGATCAGTGTAGGCTGGTCTGAGTGGATCAGTGTAGGATGGTCTGAATGGATCAGTGTAGGATGGTCTGAATGGATCAGTGTAGGATGGTCTGAATGGATCAGTGTAGGATGGTCTGAATGGATCAGTGTAGGATGGTCTGAGTGGATCAGTGTAGGATGGTCTGAATGGATCAGTGTAGGATGGTCTGAATGGATCAGTGTAGGATGGTCTGAATGGATCAGTGTAGGATGGTCTGAATGGATCAGTGTAGGCTGGTCTGAATGGATCAGTGTAGGATGGTCTGAATGGATCAGTGTAGGATGGTCTGAATGGATCAGTGTAGGATGGTCTGAGTGGATCAGTGTAGGATGGTCTGAATGGATCAGTGTAGGATGGTCTGAATAGATCAGTGTAGGATGGTCTGAATGGATCAGTGTAGGATGATCTGAATGGATCAGTGTAGGATGGTCTGAATGGATCAGTGTAGGATGGTCTGAATGGATCAGTGTAGGATGGTCTGAATGGATCAGTGTAGGATGGTCTGAATGGATCAGTGTAGGATGGTCTGAATGGATCAGTGTAGGATGGTCTGAATGGATCAGTGTAGGATGGTCTGACTGGATCTTAAATTCTTCCCAAATTGTATTATAAATGAATGAACTTATAATAATCGTATTCGACAAGTTAAAATCATAAAGCTTGGGTAGAATATGAGCTGAGTGTCTGACAGGTACTTATCAGGTGTTGTAATTTGACCGCGAGGTGCAATCTCGTCCTTATGTGCTCTCTACTGGTCTTTTATTTTTTACAGTTCCCTGTTTACTGTGATCTACTTGCGCATATATATACATGTATATATATATATATATATATATATATATATATATATATATATATATATATATATATATATATATATATATATATATATATATATATATATATATATATATATATATGTCGTGCCGAATAGGCAGAACTTGCGATCTTGGCTTAAATAGCAACGTTCATCTTGCCATATAGGACAAGTGAAAATTTTTGTATGCAATAATTTCGCCAAAATCATTCTGAACCTAACGAAAAAAATATATTTCACTGTGTTTGCTAAGCATTAAATTATTGTAAACAAATCTAAAATGTGTTTAGTTGGGTTAGGCTAAAATAAATAGTTTTTGATATAATAAGGTTAGGTAAGTTTTCTAAGATTCTTTTGGAGCAAAATTAAATTTTTTTACTTTAACATTAATGAAAAAAATATATCTTTAAACGTATAAGAGAAATTTTTTGAAAGGACTTAATTTTAAATGAGTTCTTGCTAATTGACCAGTTTTACATATTCGGCACGACATATATATATATATATATATATATATATATATATATATTATTTTATTAACACACTGGCCGATTCCCACCAAGGCAGGGTGGCCCGAAAAAGAAAAACTTTCACCATCATTCACTCCATCACTGTCTTGCCAGAAGGGTGCTTTACACTACAGTTTTTAAACTGCAACATTAACACCCCTCCTTCAGAGTGCAGGCACTGTACTTCCCATCTCCAGGACTCAAGTCCGGCCTGCCGGTTTCCCTGAACCCCTTCATAAATGTTACTTTGCTCACACTCCAACAGCACGCCAAGTATTAAAAACCATTTGCCTCCATTCACTCCTATCAAACACGCTCACGCATGCCTACTGGAAGTCCAAGCCCCTCGCACACAAAACCTCCTTTACCCCCTCCCTCCAATCTTTCCTAGGCCGACCCCTACCCCGCCTTCCTTCCACTACAGACTGATACACTCTTGAAGTCATTCTGTTTCGCTCCATTCTCTCTACATGTCCGAACCACCTCAACAACCGTTCCTCAGCCCTCTGGACAACAGTTTTGGTAATCCCGCACCTCCTCCTAACTTCCAAACTACGAATTCTCTGCATTATATTCACACCACACATTGCCCTCAGACATGACATCTCCACTGCCTCCAGCCTTCTCCTCGCTGCAACACTCATCACCCATGCTTCACACCCATATAAGAGCGTTGGTAAAACTATACTCTCATACATTCCCCTCTTTGCCTCCAAGGACAAAGTTCTTTGTCTCCACAGACTCCTAAGTGCACCACTCACCCTTTTCCCCTCATCAATTCTATGATTCACCTCATCTTTCATAGACCCATCCGCTGACACGTCCACTCCCAAATATCTGAATACATTCACCTCTTCCATACTCTCTCCCTCCAATCTGATATCCAATCTTTCATCACCTAATCTTTTTGTTATCCTCATAACCTTACTCTTTCCTGTATTCACTTTTAATTTTCTTCTTTTGCACACCCTACCAAATTCATCCACCAATCTCTGCAACTTCTCTTCAGAATCTTCCAAGAGCACAGTGTCATCAGCAAAGAGCAACTGTGACAACTCCCACTTTATGTGTGATTCTTTATCGTTTAAATCCACGCCTCTTGCCAAGACCCTCGCATTTACTTCTCTTACAACCCCATCTACAAATATATTAAACAACCACGGTGACATCACACATCCTTGTCTAAGGCCTACTTTTACTGGGAAATAATTTCCCTCTTTCCTACATACTCTAACTTGAGCCTCACTATCCTCGTAAAAACTCTTCACTGCTTTCAGTAACCTACCTCCTACACCATACACCTGCAACATCTGCCACATTGCCCCCCTATCCACCCTGTCATACGCCTTTTCCAAATCCATAAATGCCACAAAGACCTCTGTAGCCTTATCTAAATATTGTTCACTTATATGTTTCACTGTAAAGACCTGGTCCACACACCCCCTACCTTTCCTAAAGCCTCCTTGTTCATCTGCTATCCTATTCTCCGTCTCACTCTTAATTCTTTCAATAATAACTCTACCATACACTTTACCAGGTATACTCAACAGACTTATCCCCCTATAATTTTTGCACTCTCTTTTGTCCCCTTTGCCTTTATACAAAGGAACTATGCATGCTCTCTGCCAATCCCTAGGTACCTTACCCTCTTCCATACATTTACTAAATAATTGCACCAACCACTCCAAAACTATATCCCCACCTGCTTTTAACATTTCTATCTTTATCCCATCAATCCCGGCTGCCTTACCCCCTTTCATTTTACCTACTGCCTCACGAACTTCCCCCACACTCACAACTGGCTCTTCCTCACTCCTACAAGATGTTATTCCTCCTTGCCATATACACGAAATCACAGCTTCCCTATCTTCATCAACATTTAACAATTCCTCAAAATATTCCCTCCATCTTCCCAATACCTCTAACTCTCCATTTAATAACTCTCCTCTCCTATTTTTAACTGACAAATCCATTTGTTCTCTAGGCTTCCTTAACTTGTTAATCTCACTCCAAAACTTTATCTTATTTTCAACAAAATTTGTTGATAACATCTCACCCACTCTCTCATTTGTTCTCTTTTTACATTGCTTCATATATATATATATATATATATATATATATATATATATATATATATATATATATATATATATATATATATATATATATATATATATAATGAATATATACATATATATATATATATATATATATATATATATATATATATATATATATATATATATATATAATGAATATATACATATATATATATATATATATATATATATATATATATATATATATATATATATATATATATATATATATATATATATATATATATTATTAACATCGTGTAATGAAAAGTGGACACAACAGAATTATGAAATTAAATCGCAAAATTCCTAATTATTGAATCGAATTAAATAATTTCTTGTTTCAGTTCAGTTTAATTACTCTGTGTAATAACTCACTAATTTAATGGGGTGAATCGCGCGTGCAGAAAAAAATTATACCTGTTTTTAAAACTTTATATAACTGAATCACAGAATTGTTCTTTATGCTCGTTGTCCTCCCTTTTTTTTTTTTTTTTGGTTTTAAAAAAAATCATATAAATTAGTTTCACCCTTAAAGAGATACGAATATATAAATCTTGTGGAATGATTTAACGAGAGTATATAAATTCTATGATTTGTTTAAAGATGAATATATAAATCCTGTGTTTTTAATGAGTATATAAATCCTTTTTTTTCGTTTTAAGGAGAGTATATAAATCTGTGATTTGTTTTAATACGAGTATATAAATCTTGTGATATGTTTACATTGAGCAAAATTAAGAAAACAACGCCAGTTCCATCGACGATTAAGAGTACAACAACAACAACAACAACAACAAAAACAAAAGAGCAACAACAAAACGACAACAATAACAACAAATACAACAACAACAACAAAAACATAAACAAAAGAGCAACAACAAAACGACAACAATAACAACAAATACAACAAAAACAAAAACTAAAGAAAAAATAGCATGGCAATTCACCACAATTCAGAGCTCAACACAGGTCACCACAATTCATAGTTTAAAACTGTTCACCACAACTGACAGTTCATCACTGTTCACCACAACTGAGGGTTCATCACTGTTCACCACAACTGAGGGTTCATCACTGTTCACCACAATTCACAGTTCAACACTGTTCACCACAATTCACAGTTCAACACTGTTCACTACAATTCACAGTTCAACACTGTTCACCACAATTCACAGTTCAACACTGTTCACCACAATTCACAGTTCAACAATGTTCACCACAATTCACACAAATCCACTACTACAAACTAGAGGTCAGTCTCTGGGATAACAAGCATAACACTCTGTCCTTAACTTGTAATAACAGTGTTACTGCTGCTGTTATTGCTGCTGCTCCTATTGTTGTTGCTATTATTGCAACTGCTGCTGTTGTTGCTGCTATTATTGCGACTGCTGTTGTTACTTTTGTTGCTGCTCCTACTCCTCGTGTTGCTGTTGTTGCTGCTTTTATTGCTGCTGTTGTTGGTGCTTCTGTTGCTGTTGCAGCTTTTGTTGTTGCCACTGTTGTTGTTGTTGCTGCTGCTACTGTCATTGTTGTTGCTGCTGCTGTCATTGTTGCTGCTACTGCTGCTGTCATTGTTGCTGCTGTTGCTGTCATTGTTGCTGCTACTGCTGCTGCTGTCATTGTTGCTGCTGTTGCTGTCATTGTTGCTACTGTTGCTGCTGTCATTGTTGTTGCTGCTGCTTTCATTGTTGCTGATTCTGCTGCTGTCATTGTTGCTGCTGCTGCTGTCATTGTTGTTGTTGTTGTTGCTGCTGCTGCTGTCATTGTTGTTGCTGCTGCTGTCATTGTTGCTGCTACTGCTGCTCTCATTGTTGTTGCTGCTGCTGTCATTGTTGTTGCTGCTGCTGCTGTCGTTGTTGCTGCTGCTGCTGTTGTTGCTGCTGCTGCTGTTGTCATTGTTACTGCTGCTGCTGTCATTGTTGCTGCTTCTGCTGCTGTCATTGTTGCTACTGCTGCTGTCATTGTTGCTGCTGCTGCTGCTTTCACTGTTTCTGCTTCTGCTGCTGTCATTGTTGTTGCTGCTGCTGCTGTCACTGTTGTTGCTGCTGCTGCTATTATTGCTGCTGCTGCTGTCATTGTTGTTGTTGCTGCTGCTGCTGCTGTCATTGCTGCTGCTGCTGTCTCTGCTGCTGTCAATGTTGCTGCTGCTGCTGTCATTGCTGCTGCTGTCACTGCTGCTGCTGTTGTCATTGCTGCTACTGCTGCCACCACTTCTGCACCCAACTCCTGATAAAGCTTCCCATTATCAAATCGCCAAATGGACAGTGTGCTCCAGCCCCCTCTCACACAATTTCGCGATTGTCCGCCATAGTGAGACGCGAAAACAACACGCGAATATGCCGGGTAATTTCAGCACCTCCAAACGTTGTTTTACTTACACAAACCAGACCAGAATTTCCCTGGGCTGAGTTAAGTAACACTTGGGGAAATGGAAGTATGGTAGCAGCCGTTAATGGTGTCGATGTAGGAGTATGGTGCTAATGTCACTGGTATCACTGAAACAGCAAAGTGCCGGTACCTATTGTAACAACCATCACAGTAACTACAGTGTAACAACCATCACAGTAACTAGTGTAACAACCATCACAGTAACTACAGTGTAACAACCATCACAGTAACTAGTGTAACAACCATCACGGTAACTACAGTGTAACAACCATTACAGTAACTAGTGTAACAACCATCACAGTAACTAGTGTAACAACCATCACAGTAACTACAATGTAACAACCATCACAGTAACTAGTGTAACAACCATCACAGTAACTACAGTGTAACAACCATCACAGTAACTAGTGTAACAACCATTACAGTAACTAGTGTAACAACCATCACAGTAACTAGTGTAACAACCATCACAGTAACTACAGTGTAACAACCATCACAGTAACTAGTGTAACAACCATCACAGTAACTACAGTGTAACAACCATCACAGTAACTAGTGTAACAACCATCACAGTAACTAGTGTAACAACCATCACAGTAACTACAGTGTAACAACCATCACAGTAACTAGTGTAACAACCATCACAGTAACTACAGTGTAACAACCATCACAGTAACTAGTGTAACAACCATCACAGTAACTACAGTGTAACAACCATCACAGTAACTAGTGTAACAACCATCACAGTAACTAGTGTAACAACCATCACAGTAACTACAGTGTAACAACCATCACAGTAACTAGTGTAACAACCATCACAGTAACTAGTGTAACAACCATCACAGTAACTACAGTGTAACAACCATCACAGTAACTAGTGTAACAACCATCACAGTAACTAGTGTAACAACCATCACAGTAACTACAGTGTAACAACCATCACAGTAACTAGTGTAACAACCATCACAGTAACTACAGTGTAACAACCATCACAGTAACTAGTGTAACAACCATCACAGTAACTAGTGTAACAACCATCACAGTAACTACAATGTAACAACCATCACAGTAACTACAGTGTAACAACCATCACAGTAACTACAGTGTAACAACCATCACAGTAACTAGTGTAACAACCATCACAGTAACTAGTGTAACAACCATCACAGTAACTACAGTGTAACAACCATCACAGTAACTAGTGTAACAACCATCACAGTAACTAGTGTAACAACCATCACAGTAACTAGTGTAACAACCATCACAGTAACTACAGTGTAACAACCATCACAGTAACTAGTGTAACAACCATCACAGTAACTAGTGTAACAACCATCACAGTAACTAGTGTAACAACCATCACAGTAACTAGTGTAACAACCATCACAGTAACTAGTGTAACAACCATCACAGTAACTACAGTGTAACAACCATCACAGTAACTAGTGTAACAACCATCACAGTAACTAGTGTAACAACCATCACAGTAACTAGTGTAACAACCATCACAGTAACTAGTGTAACAACCATCACAGTAACTAGTGTAACAACCATCACAGTAACTAGTGTAACAACCATCACAGTAACTAGTGTAACAACAATCACAGTAACTACAGTGTAACAACCATCACAGTAACTATAGTGTAACAACCATCACAGTAACTAGTGTAACAACCATCACAGTAACTAGTGTAACAACCATCACAGTAACTAGTGTAACAACCATCACAGTAACTAGTGTAACAACCATCACAGTAACTAGTGTAACAACCATCACAGTAACTAGTGTAACAACCATCACAGTAACTAGTGTAACAACCATCACAGTAACTAGTGTAACAACCATCACAGTAACTAGTGTAACAACCATCACAGTAACTAGTGTAACAACCATCACAGTAACTAGTGTAACAACCATCACAGTAACTAGTGTAACAACCATCACAGTAACTAGTGTAACAACCATCACAGTAACTAGTGTAACAACCATCACAGTAACTAGTGTAACAACCATCACAGTAACTACAGTGTAACAACCATCACAGTAACTAGTGTAACAACCATCACAGTAACTAGTGTAACAACCATCACAGTAACTAGTGTAACAACCATCACAGTAACTAGTGTAACAACCATCACAGTAACTAGTGTAACAACCATCACAGTAACTACAGTGTAACAACCATCACAGTAACTAGTGTAACAACCATCACAGTAACTAGTGTAACAACCATCACAGTAACTAGTGTAACAACCATCACAGTAACTAGTAACATCACAGTAACTAGTGTAACAACCATCACAGTAACTAGTGTAACAACCATCACAGTAACTACAGTGTAACAACCATCACAGTAACTAGTGTAACAACCATCACAGTAACTAGTGTAACAACCATCACAGTAACTAGTGTAACAACCATCACAGTAACTACAGTGTAACAACCATCACAGTAACTAGTGTAACAACCATCACAGTAACTAGTGTTACAACCATCACAGTAACTAGTGTAACAACCATCACAGTAACTACAATGTAACAACCATCACAGTAACTAGTGTAACAACCATCACAGTAACTAGTGTAACAACCATCACAGTAACTAGTGTAACAACCATCACAGTAACTAGTGTAACAACCATCACAGTAACTAGTGTAACAACCATCACAGTAACTAGTGTAACAACCATCACAGTAACTAGTGTAACAACCATCACAGTAACTAGTGTAACAACCATCACAGTAACTAGTGTCACAACCATCACAGTAACTAGTGTTACAACCATCACAGTAACTAGTGTAACAACCATCACAGTAACTACAGTGTAACAACCATCACAGTAACTAGTGTAACAACCATCACAGTAACTAGTGTAACAACCATCACAGTAACTAGTGTAACAACCATCACAGTAACTAGTGTAACAACCATCACAGTAACTAGTGTAACAACCATCACAGTAACTAGTGTAACAACCATCACAGTAACTAGTGTAACAACCATCACAGTAACTAGTGTAACAACCATCACAGTAACTACAGTGTAACAACCATCACAGTAACTAGTGTCACAACCATCACAGTAACTAGTGTAACAACCATCACAGTAACTAGTGTAACAACCATCACAGTAACTAGTGTTACAACCATCACAGTAACTAGTGTAACAACCATCACAGTAACTAGTGTCACAACCATCACAGTAACTAGTGTAACAACCATCACAGTAACTAGTGTAACAACCATCACAGTAACTAGTGTAACAACCATCACAGTAACTAGTGTAACAACCATCACAGTAACTAGTGTAACAACCATCACAGTAACTAGTGTAACAACCATCACAGTAAGGCTGGTAAGTGCACCATAACATACATCTCCTCGCTCTGACATGCTCACAAAGAACTGGAAATTACACGCGACTTACAACTCTCACTAAAAAAAAATATAATATTTTACAATGTAAAGCATTTAATCTTCTCCAAGTCGAGGATATATATATATATATATATATATATATATATATATATATATATATATATATATATATATATATATATATATATATATATATATATATATATATATATATATATATATATATATATATATATATATATATATATATATGGAACTCGCTTAAAAATTTACGTTTTCAAAAAAAAAAAAAAAAAAAAAAAAGATTGATATATTTTTCATTTAAAATTATGTAGGAAAATTTGGGGATCAAACCTAACTTAGAAACCTCACCTAACCTGACTTGCCCTAACGAAAAAAAATAACTAAATTCTTCTATATATATATATCACAAAGTCAGTTTAAATTTATTAAATATTACTAAAAACAGATATATATTTTTTTCGTTATGCTCACATTGATTTTTGCATATTTATGGAAAAAATCACTGCTGATTCGGCAGAAAATGCCATTGCTTTGTAGGCCTAACTCGCCGTTTTTTCTTATTCGGCACGACGTGTGTGTGTGTGTGTGTGTACAGCACACACACACACACACACTTGAAAACAAAAGCAACAAACAATTGGAACAATAACAAAACATCATTCAATCAGAATATATCGCACCAGGAAAAATCGCGAACTCTCTCAGTTTTTTGCAGGAATAAACTGAAATAAATCGCAAAGTCTTCTCTCTGCGACAGCCAAAATATTTCTGTGCAGTGGTGTTCGTAGACAACCCAGAGGGAGGGACGGAGGGAGTTGGAACATAGTAAAGACAGACAGCAGTGAAGTCCACACCGCCAATGTGTACTGACAGGGACTATCTAACCATACCCCCGGCCGGGATTGAACCCGCGGTCATAGAGTCTCAAAACTCCAGCCCGTCGCGTTAGCTAACGCGACGGGCTGGAGTTTTGAGACTATGACCGCGGGTTCAATCCCGGCCGGGGGTATGGTTTGTTTGCAATCGTGTCATTACGATTTCTTGAGTCAGGGACTATCTAGTGCTGTCTAGAATAAGGACCCGTGTATTATCTAGAAGCTTGAGGCAAAAATAAACTAGAAGGCTCTCTCCCCACCCTCCATTCCCTGCTTTCATTACCAGCATTAAATAGGGATGGGAGGGAAATATGCCATACCATATTGAAAAAAAATGGTATATGTACAAATGATATGGAAATGGATTTAAGAGACTGCCTCTACTTATTAGCACTGTTCCTACCACAACTACTCTTACTACTAAACTACTACTCACAGAGGTGTGTGAACCAGTGGTTCTACTTCTAGTACCCACTAGTTCTACTTGTAGATACTGTGGTACAGATGGTGGAGCACCACCCACATGACCATCACAACCACTTCAGCTGTTGTTACTGACTTGGGTGGCTCATTGTTAGCTGCTCGTCTTGATGTGGTTACTGAACTAATGTCAAGAATCCGTTGATTACAATTTCCCCAGCACAGTTGAATCCTAGGCTGCAAAATGCTGGTTCTTAAGTGAATGAATTTTCTTCACAGCTTCAGCGGGTACTTTCTTGCTATAACTGTATTTGCCAAATAATCTTTACATGCGTTCGTGTCTGCATCTCTTTCCTCACAGTTTTATTTCTTTGTGTCGAGTTATTGACTTGTTTTGCACTTCAAATAGACCATTATGTCTGAATGTAGGAAAATCCGAAAGGTTTCAGTGAGACCTCGTAGTCTCCGTTTCCTAAAAGAGAAAAGGTTGAGAAGTTTGCATGTTTCTTCATATTGTTTGTTTTCTCAGTGATGGTCCGAGGCTGGAAGCTCTTCTCTGTATCCTCTCCGGTCTGTCATCCTCTTGTATAAAATTTGAGAGAAAACTGGACGATATATTCATGATGTGGCCTAACAAGTGCATTACAAAGTCAATATGGTATCAAGTGCTATGTGTCACAGTTAGCCTTGCTGCCCGCAAATAAACATTACTTGTTACTCTGAGATCGTTGCTTATAATTACTCCAAAGTCCTTTTCTTCTCTTGCTTTGGTTAGCTTGGTGCCAAACATTTTGTATTCATATCTGAAATTTATATACCAACAACGTATTACTTTATCTATACTTGTCTTCGTTGAAACTCATCTTCTGCGTCTCTGATCACAACACTAACCTGTCCAGATCACTCTGAACACTCAGTCTGTCCAGATCACTCTGAACACTCAGTCTGTCCAGATCACTCTGAACACTCAGTCTGTCCAGATCACTCTGAATACTCAAGTCTGTCCAGATCACTCTGAACACTCAGTCTGTCCAGATCACTCTGAACACTCAGTCTGTCCAGATCACTCTGAGCACTCAGTCTTCTCTTGATGCTGCATTATTGTCCCCAAATTGTTGCAAATTTTGTTGTATTAGATGCTAGCCGTACCGCGTGAATATTTATGTATATTGTGAAGACTGGACCAAGAACTGATCCCTGGAGAACTCCACTTGTCACACCCAACCACTCTAAACTCTTCGCTCTGGAAAAGGGAGGGAGATTGAGAAAGAGAAAGATGGGAAGAAAGCTGAAATGTGGCGGAGAAAGGTAGGGAGAGGTGAGAAAGAACAGAGGAAGGGAGAGTGAATATGACAGCAAGCTACAAAACAGCAAGAATTATTTTAATCAGATGTGTATTTAAAACGAGTTTAGCACTTTAAAATAATAATAATAACAATAATAATAAAATTGATGGTAATAAAGTTGGTAGAATTACCGACAATATGTAAAGTGTAAAGTAAAAGGACACAAGTGCAACTAATGTGACATTTATTGTGGCAACGTTTCGCTCTCCAGGAGCTTTATCAAGCCATTACAAACAATACATGGACACAGAGGGTATATAAAGGCTCAGAGTGAGGTGAATACTAGTGAGGTACCATTTCGATGTTCACTAGTGGTAGTGGTAGTAGTAGTAGTAGTAGTAGTAGTAGTGGTAGTGACAAAAGTAATACAATATGGTAGAGCAATTAATTCGTACATGAATTAATTGCTCTACCATATTGTATTACTTTTGTCACTACCACTACTACTACTACTACTACTACTACTACCACTACCACTAGTGAACATCGAAATGGTACCTCACTAGTATTCACCTCACTCTGAGCCTTTATATACCCTCTGTGTCCATGTATTGTTTGTAATGGCTTGATAAAGCTCCTGGAGAGCGAAACGTTGCCACAATAAATGTCACATTAGTTGCACTTGTGTCCTTTTACTTTACACTTTACAATAAAATTGATCATTAAAATTTTAATAATGTTTATTGACTGCAGTAATAACAAAAAACATGTACATCATTCCCAGAAAAAAAATAATTTAAACATTAAAAATAATCTAATTTTCTAAAAAATAAAGTGTTAACCTGGATAAAGTATGGAATAAATAGAGAATATTTGAAGGAGGACTGACAAACTTTATATTAGTCACTGGTGTGGTGAGTTTGACGAAGTTGAGGCCAAGTCTAATTTCCAGGAGCGATATACAAGCTGGAGACACATCCGAACACGGTGACACACATCCGAACAAGGGAAGGAAGAAGAAGAGGAGGAGGAAGAAGAGGAAGAGTAGAAGGAAGAAGAGGAAGAGTAGAAGGAAGAAAAGGAGGATGAGGGGAAAGAGGAGGAGGAGGAGGAAGAGGAGGAAAAAGAAGAGGAGGAAAAAGAAGAGGAGGAGAAGGAGGAGGAGGAAGAAGAGGATGAGGATGAGGAGGAGGAGGAGGATCAACAGCAGTAGGAACAGGATATCATCAACAGCAGAAAGAAAAACAACAACAAAAACTAGTAGTAGTATAAGTAGTAAGAATAGTACAAAAACAATGTCTTTCAAAATCCAGATTTCCTTATGCCTTCACAAGTTATTATTTTATAATGATTGACGAAGAGAAGAATAAATCCAGGTTTTCTGACATTTCTTCTTGAGTCGGAGATTTGTGACCAGTTTAAATAATCGGAAATACAAAGAGTTCGTCCGTTCGTGAAATTTGCTTCATTCATTCGGATTTCCACAGATTTATTCACTGAAGTTCCTTCCTCAGTTACAGATGTCTCAGAACTGAGGTAAACTTAGCCGGATCGATAAGTACTCAGTAACCGTTCTCGCAGATTTCGGATGAGCGAACACACACAGTTAAGGAGCCTTAACTTGTGAGCCGGTTAGCTGTGTTTTTTTATTCCCTAATCTAAGAGAAAGTTCATCTAAGTATTTTGATAATCCGGATGAAGGCAGATGCGTTCTTGCAACTTTAGCGTCGCGACGTACGAATGTCAAGATGGGGACCCAGTTGACTGAGTCTGTATATCTCCATTCAAGAGATTCTTACATCATATCTTCCAGTTATCTCATTAACAGCAGCCACTTTGTAATAAAGACCTAGTGTGTTTTATGCGTCTTGTAAACTTACTACCTCTTCCATCTACTTGTATTCTTAATCAATACAAAATACGAATAATCCAAGTTCTAAGTAAGAGCGTTAGAAATACTAATACTACAGGACTTCTGGACGGTGATCAATGCGGCCTCGAAGCAGCATCTTCATGGTAGAAGAGGATCTTCGATTACGATCCTATCTTCCCACTTCACCAGATGGCCACGAGAACACCGGTGAGCAACACACCGTCTGTTCTTGTCTTCCACGCTTCAGGAGTATATTTGTCTTATCTGAGGCGATGTCCCATACTTTATGTCTTCTCTCCTACATATAATTTGTCCCAGCCAGGGCTGAAATGGGAAGCCATGGTGGTAATCAAAGTTCCTCTTCACAGACAAGACTGCCTCGAGGCTCCACTGGTCGAAATAAATGGTATAAAATACCGACACAATGGAAATATAAACACAAATGCAGTATAATGTGATCCTTTATTGACAACGTTTCACCCACACAGTGGGCTTTTTCAAGTCACACACGGATCTACCGTGTGTGACTTGAAAAAGCCCACTGTGTGGGTGAAACGTTGTCAATAAAGGATCACATTATACTGCATTTGTGTTTATATTTCCATCCGCTCCACTGGTCGTTTTTTGCAGCTCAATACCCAGAAATCCAGTGAAATCATCACCACTAACAAGAAGAGATTAATTTAAGATATTTTAATATTAACAAAACCTTAACTTACACTTCACTGCAAATTATCCAGGTGTCCACAGGCCAACATAGTAAGGTGTACACCCTGCAGTACACACTATGTACACCCTGCAGTACACAATGTACACCCTGCAGTACACAGTGTACACTCTGCAGTACACGTGATGTACACCCTGCAGTATATATGGTGTAAACCCTGCAGTATACATGGTGTACACCCTACAGTATACATGGTGTACACCCTGCAGTATATATGGTGTACACCCAACAGTACACACGGTGTACACCCTGCAGTATACACGATGTGCACCTTACAGTACACATGTTATACACCCTGCGGTTTACATGATGTACACCCTGCAGTACACACGGTGTACACTCCGCGATGTACATGATGTACACCCTACATTGTTCCTCGCCTTGAGATGCTCTCATGCACCTCACCTTTCTTTGGATGTACATGTATATATACTCCCCTTTTTCATTTATTCTCTACTGACTTGATAAAGTCCACTGTGAGAGAAACAATGTTGGTAATTTAAGTATCCACTTTATTTAAGTATCTTTTACTCCACCTTGTCAGTTTTCATATAACATTCCAGTTTCAATCGTGTTTGAGTTTCTGTGAAACTCGGAATAAATAAGGAGCACATTAAATCATGTTCTAAAGGAGCACATTAAATCATACTCTAAAAAGTCCAGAGTCTTTTTAAATGCATTCTTGCACCTCCAATTACATTAAAGCTGAAAAATATATATTTATAGGTTTTTAAATCTTCGACTTGTGCAAAAAAAAAAAAGAAAAAAATCATCGCTCTCTTCTCTGATAATTCCAGATTCACTGAGAGGCGTTCTTATACCCCCAATTAGGGAGGAAATGTTCGCCCACCAGCACGTCAGTATCCGGATTCATTGACTAAGAATCTCGAGAATGTGGATCCACTTGAAGGTGTTCTTCAGCGAGCCAGAACGCGTAAGTAATGACCGTTCGTAGCTAAGAATCCGGCTGAAGACCTCCTATATCTCTCACCAATCTTGTCTTGCCTCGCAATTTCCTGTGTGTGGGACAGAAGGCTTGAGGGAGGTAAGAAAAAGAGAGGGGGAAGGGAGGGAGGGGGACGGGAGAGAGGGAAGGTAAGGAACGAAGGAGAGGGAGGGAAGGAAGATAAGGAGGGAGAGACAGTAAGAGAGGTAGGGAAGATAAGGTTTGAGAGAAGGGAAGAGGTTGTACTACCTACATAATGTACACTTAAGGAGTCGTCTGCTACGGTTGAGCTTCAGCTCCTGACCCCGACTCGTATCTTTCAGGCAACTAACAGTAGATTCCTAGACAAAGTGTATGCAGTGCATCTTAACTACCTACTCACCGAGTTCTATTTTCACGTACAATGTACAATATATACCAAACTGCCGAAAGTACTTGTGACCAAGCTTAGGATAGTCTACTTCGACATCAGTGTGTTTACACTGCAAGTTGCTCTATAAATGTTCTTATTTGTTCTTAGCTGTGTTATATACATTCATGATATTGTAGTGAGTTGAAGATCTCTTCAAACTTCTAACTGTATTTCTTTATCATTCAAGTTCATTATTTAGCGCCTCATATTATTCCTAATGTTTGACATAAACAGGACAAAGTTATATTGATTTTTTTATAAGTTTATTCAGGTCTATTATGTATGAATAACACAATGTGAGGTCGAATCCATAGGACTTGCACATTAATTCGTTTCTTTGATTTTGAAATATATATACTTGGCTTCTCTTAGGAGCTTGTTATTTAACGAGGTAAGTGCATTCAGTGTCGACAGAATCAGAAATTAATAAAGAATCAGGGTTATTAACAAAATAAATCTAGTGTCATTAGGATGTCAAGCAGTTCTGTTTGTAATGTAGAAACCCAGGTGTTAATTCCTATGCTAAACTCAACATGGTTCTGCTAATTCTTCCACGAGGAAGCAGCAACAAGAGCAAATACAACCCTGTGAGTGGACTCTTGCTTACATCCGTCAGTGTATATAATCTGTGATATTTTCTCTATCAAAGTTGAGAGACACATTTCTTCCTGAGCAGTTGCCTTTGTAATCAATGTGAAGCCTGTATGAAGGACTAGAACAAGAGATCATGCAGGTTTTGGGAGTGAACAGAATTGCAGGCTTTTTTGCAATTCATTCGTTCATATTTACTTACCAGTAATTTAAAAAATTGCAGCATTTGTGATGACAGTATTTGAGGTGATCAATATTTGAGGTTACAATGTATAAGGTGACACTGTATGAAGTGACAGTGTATGTGGTAACAATATCTGAGGTCATTTCTCGGTATTTTAATAAGAAGTATTAGGAGATAGCTTTCTAGTATAAGTTTAGGAACACTAAGAACCTTTCTCACATTCATGAACATACAAGAATAATTCTCTGGGCTTCGTGTGGCATCAACTCTAAAGAATAGAAAACAGTTTTATCTGACTGCTCTTTGGACAATATCACCTGGACACTACTCGCCGGACATTACCTGGTCACAAATGCTCGAATACTACTGTCTGGACACTTCTGCCCGGACACATCTACTCGGACACCGGGCAATATTTTGTATGTTGTGAATATATCTCCTTGTAGATCTTTCTCCTTTGCTTCACCTCCCATTCAACCTTCATTCCAGAATTCACTCTCTTATATCCATCTTCTCCCTATTTCCTCCTACTTCCTCCCTTTCCTCTGCCAAATATCTAATACCTTTCCGCTCTGTCCCACGAGTCAATACAGAGGGTAATTGCGTTATTACGAAATTAGTCAGTAAATACGTGACAATGACCAATCAGGTAATCGAATAAAGCGACCGGTGAGTGGCGCAATGTTCGCAAGTCTGGAAGACTTTACCGGATATCCGGCCTTATATCCGGACGTTGTCACTCCCTCCCTTCAATCTCCCTCCCCCTTCACGATAGAGCCCTCCTTGTTATCCTGGCCAGTTACTGACCTCCACATCCTCATCCTCCTTGTTACCCTGGCCAGTTAATCACCTCCACATCCCCACCCTTATTGTTATCCTAGTCCGTTACTGACTTCCACATCCTCACCCTCCTTGTTATCCTGGCCAGTCAGACATAATCCCCACATCCATCCTGCAGCTCCCTGCATGCTCGTATCATTGCCACATTATTTTATCCTTTGTTATGGTCTCTAACGTATGAATATTGGGTCGTATGAACACTGGGTCGTATGAACACTGGGTCGTATGAACACCTGGTCGTATGTACATTGGGTTGTATGAACACCGGATCGTATGTACATTGGGTCGTATAAACACCGGGTCGTATGAACACAGGGTCGTATGAATACCGGATCGTATGAACACAGGGTCGTATAAACACCGGGTAGTATTAACACCGGGTCGTATGAACACCTGGTCGTATAAACACCGGGTCGTATAAACACCGGGTCGTATGAACATCTGGTCGTATTAACACCGGGTCGTATGAACACCTGGCCGTATTAACACCGGGTCGTATGAGCATCTGGTCGTATTACACCGGGTCGTATGAACACCTGGTCGTATTAACACCGGGTCGTATGAACACCTGGTCGTATTAACACCGGGTCGTATAAACACCTGGTCGTATTAACACCGAGTCGTATGAACACCAGGTCGTATGAACACCGGGTCGTATAAACACCTGGTAGTATTAACACCGAGTCGTATGAACACCAGGTCGTATGAACACCGGGTCGTATAAACACCTGGTAGTATTAACACCGAGTCGTATGAACACCAGGTCGTATGAACACCGGGTCGTATAAACTCCGGGTAAAACAGGTCTACCACTCACAAGAAGTGACTGAACTGCATAATAAACCCATCAAACTAAGTTAACTTTTTCAACTTAAAATCAGTATGAAGGAAAATATTCACCTGGAAGAAGCTTTTCACTTGCAAAAAAAACTCGTCTACCTGTTGCAGTATATTAAAGTTTGATTTTATTTCAGATAAATGTAAAAAAAAAAACTGTGAATTTGAGAGATTGTTACTTTGGAAGTAATGAAACAAAGATTTTATATGTCCACTAGTGCAGCAGATGACACCTTTGTAGCAGCAACAACAGCAGCATCAACATCAGCATCAGCAGCAGCAACAGCAGCATCAGCAGCAGCAACAGCATCAGCAGCAGCATCAGCATCAGCATCATCAGCAGCATCAGCAGCAGCATCAGCATCAGCAGCAGCATCAGCAGCAGCATCAGCATCAGCAACAGCATCAGCATCAGCAGCAGCATCAGCATCAGCAGCAGCATCATCAGCAGCAACAGCATCAGCAGCATCAGCAGCATCAGCAGCAGCATCAGCATCAGCAGCAGCAGCAGCAATCAGGCAAGGCTTAAGGCAGGCAGCAAGCGGCAGCAACGGCATCATCATCCATCCAGCGGAGGCGGAGGCATGCAAGCGGCAGAAAGGAAACAGCAGGCATCAGGCAACGGCAATCAGGCATCAGCATCAGCGGCGTTAAGGCATCTAGCATCAGCGGACAGGCAGGCAGCATCAGGCATCCAGGCAGCAAGGCTGGCAGCAGCAAGCAGGCATCAGCGGAGGCAAGGCAGCAATCAGCATCAGCAGGCAAGGCAAGACCAGGCATCGGCAGGCACCGGCATCAGCATCGGCAGGCAGGCAGACCAGCGGCATCAGCATCAGGCATCGCAACAACGGCATCAGGCATCAGGCGGCAGGCGGAGCATCTGGGCATCAAGCATCAGCATCAGGCAGGCATCAGGCATCAGGCGGGCAGGCAGGCAGCAGGCATCGGCAATCAAAGCATCCAGGCAAGGCAACAGGCATCAGGCATCAGGCGGCAGGCAGGCATCAGGCATCAGGCCATCACGGCAGGCAGCAGCAGGCATCAGGCACTGTTCCAAGCAGGCAACTTTGAGGCATCCCCAGGCATCAGGCATCAGGCATCAGCTGGCGGAGGCAGCAGGCATCAGGCAGCAGGCAGGCGGAGGCATCAGGCATCGGAGGCGGCAAGCATCAGGCATCCAGCATCAGCATCAGCATCAGGCGGCAGGCAAGCAGCAGCATCAGCAAGCAAGCATCAGCAGCAGCAACAGCGGCATCCAGGCATCCCAGGCGGCGTTAAGGCGGTTAATCGAGCGTTAAGCATCAGGCAGTAACCAGCAGGCAGCCAGCAGGCAAGCGGCAACAGCATCAGGCAGGCGGTTAATCGTAAGCTGGTTAAGGCATCACGGCGGCAACCCGGCATCACATCAGCAGGCAGGCAGGCAGCAAGCAGGCATCAGGCATCAGGCGGACACAGCAGGCATCGAGGCATCCAGGCATCAGGCAGGCAGCAGGCAGGCAGGCAGGCAACAGCACTTCCAGCAGGCATCAGCAGGCAGCAGGCAGGCAGGCAGGCAACAGGCATCAGGCGGCAGGCATCAGGCAGCGAGCAGCAGGCAGGCAAGCAGTCAGCCCATCAGCATCGAAGCAGGCAGGCAGCAACGCACCACATAAGGCGGCGGCAGCATCAGGCATCGGCTGGCTTCCGGCCTGGCTTAAGGCACTCCCAGCATCAGGCAGGCAAACCACAATCAGCCGGCTGGCTAATCAGCGACCAGGCATCCAGCAAGCA
The DNA here is from genome assembly GCF_038502225.1 of Cherax quadricarinatus. Lineage (NCBI taxonomy): Eukaryota > Metazoa > Arthropoda > Malacostraca > Decapoda > Parastacidae > Cherax > Cherax quadricarinatus. Next base: position 5,647,943 of record NC_091364.1, on the reverse strand, counting down.
AGCATCCAGGCATCCGTTGGCGGCTAAGTTAACCAGCGTCGGCTGGCTGGCGGCGGCTGGCAAATGAGGCAATCAGCGGCTGGCTGGCTGGCTGGCTGGCTAAGGCAGGCGGCAATCCAGCGGCGGCAATCGGCGGCTGGCGGCTGGCGGCGGCGGCGGCAAGCGGCATAAGGCATCCAGCACCGAGCGGCCGGTTACAGGCAACAGGCAATCCAGGCGGAAGGCATCAGGCATCAGGCATCCAGGCATCGGCGGCAAGTCCAGTTAAACAACATCAGCGGCGAGCATCAGGCATCCAGCAGCAGCATCTACAAGCGGTTAAGGCATCGGCGGCGGCATCGGCCGGCTTAAGGCAGCAGGTCAGCGGCAAGGCATCGGCGGAGGCAACCAGCTGTTCAGCCTTAGGCAGCAGGCAGGCAGCAGGCAGCCAGGCAGCAGCATCAGGCAGCAGCAGCGGCAATCGGCAGCTAAGGCATCAGGCATCCAGCAGCAGCGGCGGCGGCTAAGCGGCAAGCATCGCACCATCAGCGGCAGCGGCAGCAAGGCAATCAGCAGGCCTTCGGCATCCAGCGACCAGCGGCAAGGCAAGGCCGGCAATCTGGCTAATCAGCAGGCAGCATCAGGCATCCAGCAGCAGGCAGGCATCCGAGCGGCGGCAGCAAGCGTCAGCATCGGCACGGCGGCGGCAGCAGCTGGCATTCAAGCCGGCGGCAGTTGGCATCCGGCACCAGCCGGCAGCGTTAACGGTTCAGCTGGCTAAGCGGCGGCAGCCAGCTAGCAGCAGGCGAAGCGGCAACAGCAATCAGGCATCCAGCGGCAGCGAGCAGCTGGCGAGCAGCATCAGCAGGCAGCAACGGTTCATCATCCGGCGGCTGGCATTCGGCATCGGCAATCGGAGGCATCAGGCATCAGCGGCGGCAAGCAGGCATGGCAGTTCAGCTGGCGGGCTGTTAAGCGTTAATTCAGCAGCAGCGTTATGCGGCTAAGCGTTATTAAGAACAGCATCATCATCATCCAGCAAGGCGGCACTAATCAGGCAAGCAAGGCAAACAGCGGCATCAGCATCAGCATCAAGCAGGCGGCAATCAGCAGCAGCAATCAGCATCAACCGGCAACGGCAACAGCATCGTTAAGCAGCAAGCTGGTTAAGGCAGCACCAGCAGCGGCAACTGACGAAGCAGCATCCAGCGGCAGGCAGCAGCATCCAGCGAATCAAGCAGGCCTTCAGGCATCAGCATCAGCGGCAGCATCAGGCATCAGGCAGCAGGCGGCGGAGGCAGCATCCAGGCATCAGCAGGCTTCCAGCATCCAGCATCAGCGGGCAAGGCAAGCAGGCAGCAAGGCATCCAGCAGGCTTCCAGCATCAGGCATCACGGCAAGCGGCGGCACAGCGGCATCAGGCATCAGGCCGGCGTTGGCGGCAGCGGAGGCATCAGGCATCAGCAGGCTTCAGGCATCGGCATCAGGCGGCAGGCAGGCAGGCAGGCATCGAGCAGGCTTCCAGGCATCAGCATCCAGCATCAGGCGGCAGGCAACGGCAGCAACTGGTTGCCGAGCTGTTAAACAACAGGCAGCAACAGCAGGCAAGCGGCGGCAGCTGGCGAGCAGCAGGGCATCAGCATCAGCATCAGGCGGCAGGCAGCATCAGCATCAGCGGCAGCAGGCAACATCAGGCATCAAAGGAACAGCAGGCAGCAGGCATCCAGCCAGCGGAGGCGGCAAGCAAGGCAAGCAGCATCAGCATCAGCGGCAGGCAGGCATCAGCCCAAGCAGCAGCTGGCATCAGCATCAGCAGCAGGCAGCAGGCAGCAGCAGGCAGGCAACGAACGGCAACAGGTCATCAGCAGGCAGGCAGGCGGAAGGCAAGGCGGTTAAGGCAGCCAACAACAACAACAGCGTTGGCAAGCAGCAATCAGCAATCAGCTGGCGGCGGGGCGTTAATCATCCTGACCATCATCCATCATCAGCAGGCAAACGGCAGCAGCAAGCAGCATTCAATCATCCATCATCATCATCATCAGCAGCAGGCAGGCAAGCATTGGCACGGCAGGCAGCACAGCAGCAGCAGGCAGCAGGCAGCAGCGGAGGCAGCGGCAGCTGCCAGCGGCAACGGCGGCTGGCAATCATCATCATCCATCAGCAGGCAAGCCCAGGCAGGCATCGGAGGCAAGCAGCGCTTCAGCAGGCAGCACTGGCGGTTAAGGCGGCAAGCGGCAGCGGCAAGCCTTAAACAGCATGGCAGCCCGGCAAGCAGGCAACAGCATGCTGTTGGCTGGTTAAGGCAGGCAACGGCAGCGGAGGCAGCAAGCGGCGGCAGCAAGCAGGCGGCCAGCAGCAGGCAACGGCGGCAGCAGCAGCGTGCTAAGCAGCTACGCTGGCTGGCTAACGGCGGCAATCGCGGCGGCTACAAAACATGCTGGCGGCTGGAGGCAGCAACCAGCAGCTGCCTGCCATTGCAAGCTGTTAATCAGCATCCAGCCAGACCAGCACCGGCGGCTGGCATGCGTTAACGCCCAGCCACGCTGGCTGGCAGCTGGCTGGCGGCTGGCGGCGGCTGGCAAGCAGCAAACCGGCAAGCGGCAGCAGGCAGCACAGCGGCGGCAGCGGCAACCCAGCAGCTGGCGGCAGCCAAGGCGGCAGCTACTAATCAGGCATCAGCAAACTGAGCCAGCGGCTGGCAATCATCCAGCGGCAGCTGCTAAGCCAGGCAAAACAGGCAGCTGGCGGCATACAGCATCAGCAGCAGCAGCAACAGCAACAGCAGCAAAAGAGAAGTAAAAGGAGACGCAGCAACATATAGGAAACAGAACGTACATAGAATTCCTATTTTTGTTGTTGACACAGGAGAGTGTATAACGAACCGTGCGTCTACACACATACGGCGCGCGCGCTCAAACACGCACGCATGGACACATTCACACACACACACACACACACACACACACACACACACACACACACACACACACACACACACATCATTCACTGCATCACTGTCCTGCCATAGCGGCGCCGATACTACAGTTCAAAACTGCAACATACCTCCACCCATCCTTCAGAGTGCAGGCATTGTACTTCCCACCTCCAGGACTTAATTCCGGCTACCTGGTTTCCTTGAATCCTTTCATACATGTTACCTTGCTCAAACTCCAACAGCACGTCAACCCATAAAAAATCATTTGCCTCCGCTCACTCCTATCTAAAACGGTCACACATGCTTGCTGGATATCGAAGCTCCACGCACAAACAAAAATTCCTTTACACCCTTCCTCAAACATTTCCTAGGCCCCATAATTTCCATCAGAGGTGGACCCCATCATATTACATATAAATATATATATATATATATATATATATATATATATATATATATATATATATATATATATATATATATATATATATATATATATATATATATATGCAATAAGATCACAGTGAACAGGTGATTTAAAAATATGCAAAACAACCACTATGAAAGAATAGAGAAATTCCAAGCGCTTTCGTGACTACTCACATTATCAAGGAACTAGTTCCTTGATAATGTGAGTAGTCACGAAAGCGCTTGGAATTTCTCTATTCTTTCAGAGTGGTTGTTTTGCATATATATATATATATATATATATATATATATATATATATATATATATATATATATATGCAATAAGATCACAGTGAACAGGTGATATAAAAATATGCATCCAAGCGCTTTCGTGACTACTCACATTATCAAGGAACTAGTTCCTTGATAATGTGAGTAGTCACGAAAGCGCTTGGAATTTCTCTATTCTTTCAGAGTGGTTGTTTTATATATATATATATATATATATATATATATATATATATATATATATATATATATATATATATATATATATATATATATATATATATATATATATATACAGAAAAAATGTCTGTCATCATCCAATTTCGCGTAGTTCACAGTAAGCTTTCGCTGACATTGTTGCGAAGTTGTCACCTGTAGAAGTAAACAGTTGTTTAGCGTCATAACAAATTGGTCTTAATAACAATATTAAAACAAAACGTAGCCTAGAGCCAGACTCCCTCGCAAACTGAAGGAAATGTGCTAAACATGTGGCCATACAAGGTTAAAAAACAATGATCATATTCTAATAAACATATTTCATTAAACATTATTTACAATAAAAATCCCCACCCTACTACAATATGCCCTTAGCAGGTGGCTGGACTAACAGAATCAGAGTAAAGTGCAGATAATACCCATAGTCCACCGTTAGTGTTATATTGTCATAAATTTGTGCCCCCCTAAAATTCTAATACTCCAACTACTTTTAATTGTCATTGTTGTACTCAACGACCATTCTACCTCATAGTCTTAATTGTATTAAATATCTACAGAATCTATCTCCTTTTTTACAACTTACCACATCACTGTTCCATCTTATTTTTTTTATAAACAAACCATAACTTGTCTTCAATAATTCTACCTCACTTTAAAAAATACTCAATTGCCCAATTTTATTCTAAATCCCTATTATTGCCCAATTTTACTTTAAACTATATTGATCAAACTTATTGTAAACTTCTTTTATTGACCATTTTTATTCCATACTTTTTTAACCTAGTATTTTCAACTACATATAGCCAAAAAAGTATCCAAAACGGTTGGGATCCTCTCCAAGATACGATACTACGTGCCGCAAAATGCCCTTCTCACACTATACCACTCACTTATTTATCCATACCTCACCTATGCTATTTGTGCTTGGGGATCAACTGCAGCAACACACCTAAAGCCAATAATAACCCAACAAAAAGCTGCAGTAAGAATAATCACTAAATCCCATCCCTGGCAACACACCCCCCCAATCTTCATAGATCTAAACTTGCTCCCAGTTCAGTACATCCACACTTACTACTGTGCAATCTATATCTACAGGGCCTTAAACTCTAATATTAACCTTGACCTAAAACGCTTTCTTGATAGTTGTGACAGAACCCACAGGCATAACACCAGACACAAACATCTCTACGACATTCCCCGTGTCCGACTAAACCTTTACAAAAATTCAATGTATGTCAAAGGCCCTAAAATCTGGAATACCCTACCTGAGAACTCTAGAACTGCAGACACATTCATCACCTTCAAAACTACCATTAGAAAACATCTTATCTCCCTGATACACCCCGTCAACTAACTACACTAATACCACCTGGTGGTTCACACTTACACTCACTCACTCATAAACGGAAATATTAATCTCAGTCTTAAAATAATGAATCCTGTGATACTCCAATACTGAAACTATGTACTGTGCCAAAACAAAAGCATTCACATTGCTAAACTCACAAACTAGTATTTAGTCACTTAGCCATAATACCAACTTACCTCATAATTTGTAATATTTTACAATTAAGAATAAAACTAAGTATGCCCGAAACGCCTAGCCATGCTAAGCGTTCTAGTGGTACACTCTGTAATCACAATTTTACTACATGTAAACCAAACAATAACCAAATTTCTGTAAACTCAGCATTGTAATCCTTATAGAGAATAAACTTTGAATTAAATGCCGAGGCAAAGTAGACACAACTTATGGCTGGAGTGAGGGGAAGAAACACACCATGACCTTATAACCAGAGCTGGTGGACAGTTCACAGGCCGGCTGGTTAAATATGCCATTCTAGCCTCTTTCTTACCCTAAACACCCGGTAAAAGTCCTCGGTAACAGGACGGGGTATAACTGAGTACATCTACACTATAATAAAAACCATACATTACCCTTAAGAAAGGTCAGGGCCACAATAATAACCACAAAAGCTACAATGGTCCCCCCATCATGGCTGCTCTTTACCTTTTGCACGCCCTGATGCCCTGCGATCTTTCACAACAAAGAATAGTAAAGATAAAGAAAAGCGAGATCTCCACTCTTCCTCTAACATGTTCTTTTATTCTACAGTAAACTAACTTCCTCTGGGATTCGTCCCACAACAGTCAGTAGTGCGTTGACACTCTTCCTTTTGAAACCCCAGGCCGTTAAATTGACCCTTACATTCGAGTTCTTAATTGGGTTTAAAGCCTAGACTGCTTAACTACTTACTGCCAGGTGAACAGAGGCAACAGGTGGTATGATATAAGAACATAAGAAAGGAGAAACACTGCATCAGGCCTGTTGGCCCATACTAGGCAGGTCCTTCACAATCCATCCCACTAACAGAATATTTGCCCCACTCAATTTTTAATTCTACCCAAGCAATAAGCTTTCATAATTCTACTAACTGATGTGCAAATTCCACTCAAATCCAACCCTTCTCACTCATGTACATATCCAACTTAAATTTGAAACTACCCAAGGTTTTAGCCTCAATAACCCTACTAGGCAGACTGTTCCACTCATCAACTACCCTATTTCCAAAAAAATACTTTCCTACATCCTTTCTAAATCTAAACTTGAAAGTTAAGACATATGTGCAACATCTGGTTATCCTTACTGCCTTGCCACCCAGCGGCTCCATCAACGCAGACTCCAGGGCACAACTAGAAGACTGCAGAACCACATAAAAGATGAGGCAATCAGTCCCTCAGCCTTGGTGGTGGTGTTGAGAGCACCGCGGTGGCAGAGATTCTGGAGCAAATGCAAGGATACTGGCGCCTATATAGGCGGCAGTGGTTAGCGACGTGTAGCAGACGATGGCACAGCCACCGGTAGGTGGGACTCCCCAGTGGAAGTAGATCCCACCCAAAGGGATGGGCCAGCTGCAGCAGCCGCGAAGAAGGTCCCGTAGATGTCCTCCGAACCAAGATTCCATGATGTTGCAGTGTCTGGCAAGTTGTGCAAGAAAGACACAAAACACCGACAATAAGAAAGCCAAGACACATGTGCAACATCCGGTCATCTTCATTGTAGACGCCTCGCCACCCAGTGGCTTTACCAACACAGACTCCAGGATATAACTAGAAGACAGCAGAACTATATACAAAAAATGAGGCAATCAGTCCCCCAGCCCCGGAGGTGGTGTTGAGAGCACCGTGGTGGTAGAGATCGTGCCTACAGTCTCCACTAGCCCTTAGGATTGACCTCGTCTCCTTTATTTGTAAGACGAATACTTACAAAGCAGTCAGATAAATCTGCAGTCCACTGAAGAACAAACCTGAAGCTGTGGTATAGAACAAATATTGGAAATTTTTTTACTATAAACTTAATAACTTGGTTCCAGGAAGTGAGTTCCAAAAGGAATTGGAGGTGAATGGCCATTACCTATTTGAGTTGACTTATTTGTATCTACAGTAACAGAGCTATGCAAATAAGTTATGATATGCGATTTATATAATTTTACTGAATGGACGTTTCGTTCACCAAAGACGAAACGTCTTCTCAATAAATGCCATAAACTGCATATCGTCTCTAATTCCTATAATTAATGGTATAGTTAAACATAATACATAGAGCAAAACTGTTCTTCTGGTGTCTCATCATCAATATTTTGTTCATCGTGTATTTATTTTTTAAATTTCCAGATGTCGTAGCATTTACTTTTTCCTCTCATAAGTCATTCCATTGATTAAACATTATACAAAGAAAAACTTTATAGTATCCCTTCGGCTCCACATTTTTTCTCAATATACAACTGTAGCTTCTTGTCATTCTTGTTGTAGGTACGTAAATTACTTTTTATCTGGTGCACTATTTTCTTGTACATCGTTGTTATTACACGTACCAAGTCTCAAGGATGTAAAATATGGAGGCAGAATAAGGGAAAACTGTATCAAAGTTCGTGGTCAGAAACACTGCTGGGACACATGTAGAAGTCTTAAAGAGGAAACTGGACAAGTATCTTCACCAGGAGCCAGATCAACCAGGTTGTGATGAGGGGTAGTGGGCCACCAACAGCAAGCTTGCTAAACAAGGCAAACACCAGACGAACCTGGTCCATAACCGGGCTGGAAATAAATGGTATAAAATACCGACACAATGGAAATATAAACTTGAAAAAGCCCACTGTGTGAGCGAAACGTAGTCAATAAAGGATCACATTATACTGCATTTGTGTTTATATTTCCATAACCGGGCTCCGGGAGTAGATTCTCGGAACCTATCGAAGGTATATCAAAGATAAAGGCATATCTTCAAACAACCCAGCCTCTCAAAAATGTATCCATTAAACTCAGTAGTATGCCCTTATAATTGAGAATATGGTCTCAACATTGCATGAGATTAGTAATACAATGGTAGAATATACCAAGAGAACCTCTCACCAACCTCTATATAGACCCATGTAGTTGATAAATTAGACACATGTGCAACTCTTGGGTTACCTGGAGGTTATTCCGGGGATCAACGCCCCCGCGGCCCGGTCCATGACCAGGCCTCCCGATGGATCAGGACCTGATCAACTAGGCTGTTACTGCTGGCCGCACGCAGTCCAACGCACGAGCCACAGCCCGGCTGATCCGGCACTGACTTTTGGTATCTGTCCAGCTCTCTCTTGAAGGCAGCCAGGGGTTTATTGGCAATTCCCCTAATGCTTGATGGGAGGCTGTTGAACAGTTTTGGGCCCCGGACACTTATGGTGTTTTCTCTTAGTGTACCAATGGCGCCCCTACTTTTTATTGGCGGCATTTTGCATCGCCTGCCCAGTCTTTTACTTTCGTAGGGAGTGATTTCTGTGTGCAGATTTGGGACCATTCCTTCCAAGATTTTCCAAGTGTAGATTATGATATATCTCTCCCTCCTGCGTTCCAACGAGTACAAGTCAAGTGCTTCCAAGCGTTCCCAGTAGTTAAGGTGCTTGACAGAACTTATACGTGCAGTAAAGGATCTCTGTACACTCTCTAGATCTGCGATTTCACCTGCTTTGAATGGAGATGTTAATGTACAGCAGTATTCCAGCCTAGAGAGAACAAGTGATTTGAAAAGGATCATCATGGGCTTGGCATCTCTCGTTTTGAAAGTTCTCATTATCCATCCTATCATTTTCTTTGCACGTGCGATCGTGGCACTGTTGTGATCCTTGAAAGTGAGATCCTCAGACATTACTACTCCCAGGTCCCTTACATTATTTTTCCGCTCTATTGTATGGCCGGAGTCAGTAGTATACTCTGTTCTAGTTATTATCTCCTCCAGTTTTCCATAACGGAGTAGTTGGAATTTGTCCTCATTGAACATCATATTGTTTACCGTTGCCCACTGGAAAACTTTGTTTATATCTTCTTGGAGGTTAACCGCGTCCTCAGCAGATGACAGCCTCATGCAGATCCTAGTATCATCCGCAAAGGATGATACGGTGCTGTGGTGTATATCTCTGTTTATGTCTGATATGAGGATAAGGAATAAGATGGGGGCGAGTACTGTGCCTTGTGGAACAGAGCTCTTCACTATGGCAGCCTCCGATTTAACTCTGTTGACCACTACTCTTTGTGTTCGATTTGTTAGGAAGTTGAAGATCCATCTCCCCACTTTCCCAGTTATTCCTTTAGCACGTATTTTATGGGCTATTACGCCATGATCGCATTTGTCAAATGCTTTTGCAAAGTCTGTGTATATGACATCTGCATTCTGATTTTCTTCCAGTGCATCCAAGGCCATGTCATAGTGATTCAGTAGTTGTGAGAGGCAGGAGCGACCTGCCCTGAACCCATGTTGCCCTGGATTGTGCAGATTTTGGGAATCCAGGTGATTTGCAATCCTGCTTCTTAGCACTCTTTCAAAGATTTTTATGATGTGGGACGTCAGAGCTATTGGTCTATAGTTCTTAGCTAATGCTTTGCTGCCACCTTTATGGAGTGGGGCTATATCCGTTGTTTTAAGTGACTGTGGAATTTCACCCATGTCCAAGCTCCTCCTCCATAGTGTACTTAGGGCACGCGAGAGGGGTTTCTTGCAGTTCTTAATGAAAACAGAGTTCCACGAGTCTGGGCCCGGGGCTGAGTGCATAGGCATGTTGTCAATGGCTTTTTCGAAATCTATCGGAGTTAGGGTAATGTCGGAAATCTGGTATACATTTATGGAGTTTTGAGGCTCATTCATGAAGAAATCATTTGGGTCGTCGATCCTCAGACCGATTAGTGGTTCACTAAACACAGAGTCGTACTGGGATTTCAATATTTCACTCATTTCCTTGTTGTCGTCTGTGTAAGTCCCATCCTGTCTGAGTAAGGGCCCGATACTAGATGTGGTATTTGCCTTGTTTTTGGCATATGAAAAGAAATATTTTGAATTTCTTTCAATTTCACTAATAGCTTTAAGCTCCTCCTGCCTCTCCTGGTTCCTGTAAGAGTCATTTAGCTTAAGTTCGATAGTTTCCACTTCCCTGGTCAGCGCCTCCTTTCGTGTATCAGATATTCTAGCACTCCTGAGGAGCTCAGTGACTCTTCGTCGTCTTCTGTAGAGGGAGCGTCTTTTTCTCTCCAGTTTACTCCTGCTCTTCTTCTTTCTTAGGGGAATATGCCTAGAACATGCTTCAGCTACCAGGAAGTTGATCCTTTCAAGGCACTGGTTTGGATCCATGTCATTTAAGACATCTTCCCAACATGTTTCGTTTAGGACATGGTTTACCTGGTCCCAGTTGATGTTCTTGTTGTTGAAATTGTATTTTGTGAAGACACCTTCACAGGTACATGCATTCTGCTGTTCAGGACCCCTATGCATGTACGTCTGGACTTCGATTAGATTGTGATCGGAATTAGTTGTTTTTGATATTCTTATGTCTCTTATCAGGTCCTCATTATTTGTGAAGATAAGGTCAAGTGTGTTTTCTAGTCTTGTTGGCTCCACTATCTGCTGGCTTAAGGTGTGTTTTTCGCAGAGACTTAGTAGCTCATGTGTGTGTGACCTTTCATCTGCGCTACCTCCGGGGATTGTTTCAGCTATAACATTATTTGCTACATTCTTCCATTTTGTATGCCTTAGGTTGAAATCACCAAGCAGTAAGATGTTTGGGGATGGAGCTGGAAGGTTTTCCAAACAGTAATCGATTTTCAGTAGCTGTTCCTTGAACTGTTGGGAGGTTGCATCTGGTGGCTTGTATACAACCACAATGACTAGGTTTTGGTTCTCGATCTTTATTGATAGAACTTCAACTACCTCATTTGTGGTGTTCAGCAACTCCGTGCAGATAAGGGACTCTTTGACATACAGGCCAACCCCCCTTGTTGCCTGTTTTTTCTGTCGCATCTAAAAAGGTTGTAACCACTTATCCATATTTCACTGTCAAAGTGATCTTTTGTGTGAGTCTCTGTGAAGGCTGCAAACATTGCATTAGACTCCACTAGAAGTCCACTGATAAAAGGTATTTTGTTGTTGGTGGATGGCTTAAGGCCCTGTATATTAGCAAATATGAACGAGGTTGTATTCTGTGTTTGTTGGGGGGATTTTGTTATTGGCATCAGTAGTTGTAATTCTGGAGGGCCATGGGTGGCCACTGGCTGCGCCTCCAGTCCAACAAGGCTCCAAGGTGGTGGACTATTTTTGTTATTTCCTTCCATTTTCTTTTTTCGTTTCCTGCCACTAAAAAATCACCTGGAGTTGGGTTGTCGTAGCTACTATTGTTTGTCTTGTGGGGTCTGTGCCTCCTGGTCCCTTTTAGATGGTATGCAGGGCACTCGATGTTGTAACACTGCTTCTGGAGGACCGAGGAGTGGCACATTTTTGGGTGAAAGAAAGTACAGGAAGAGGAACGACACACTCCTTTAGACAGGAGGTCGCTACATTTTTTGGGATGGTCAAAGTTGCATGTCCCATTTTTTCCCCCTGTTATTCCATGCTTACAGATGCCCCAAGCATAATATTTGCACAAATTCACCTTTGGTTGAGAATTGTTGGGAGGTGTGTTGTCAATTTCTGCAGGTTCTGGGACTGCACTATAATCCTCAGTATCCAAGCCAGGGCCACCCCGTCCTGGATTCCATCTACTTTCCCCAGTAGAGGAAGGAGGAGACTCCTCTCCAACATCTGTACTGTGGGCCACGGTCTTGTGCAATGATGGTTGTATATTTACTGTTTTTGTGGTGGTTTGGGTAGTGTCCCTAGGAGAGTCTGGGCTGGCAGTAAGGCTGGGGGCTGGGTCTGGGTCAGCACTGGGGCTGGGGGGTGGGGCTGGGTCTGGGTCAGTGGCTGGGCCTGGGCCAGCACTGTGGGTATTAGTGCTATGACTGGGGGAGCCTGGGCCAGCACCAGCACTGTGGGTATTGGTGCTATGCCTGGGGGAGCCTGGGCCAGCACCAGCACTGTGGGTATTAGTGCTATGACTGGGGGATGGGTCTGGCTTAGCACCATGTGGGTGACTAGATAGTTTCGAGTCATCTGTTGTGGTATGGACATTCTGCATTTTTTGATACACTATCTCTTGCTCCCATGTTTTATATATTTTTGGTAGACTATCCAAGAGGTCATCCTTGTTTTCTTGATTATTTTTATCATTTATTACTCTCCTTAGTACCTTTCTGATACCTGCCCAAAGTTCTACATCTTTATTGCACAACCAGAAGCACCTTGCTAGTTCGAGGTCATTTTTTGAGGCTGTATTTAGTCTAGTACAAGAGATATGGTGTTTGGAAGAGCATAGGTTGCATGTGATTCTGGATTTCCTTCCAAGGATTTTTTTACATGTCCCACAGATATGCTGTGCTGACATCCTGTCTGTATCCTACTACACTGTATGCCACGGAAGAAAACTGATTTCCACTTTACCTTTCTCTTGCTGGTGCCAGTAATATGCAAGATGTATTTATACGAACCAAGTTTGCAGTAGTAGGGTGGGTGTAGGGTGGGTGGTGGGTGCAGGGTGGGTGGTGGTGCAAGGTGGGTGGTGGTGCAGGGTGGGTGGTGGGTGTAGGGTGGGTGGTGGTGCAGGGTGGGTGGTGGTGTAGGGTGGGTGGTGGGTGCAGGGTGGGTGGTGGTGTAGGGTGGGTGGTGGGTGCAGGGTGGGTGTGAGCCGGCAGACTTGCCCACACTGCCACACTTCACTTAGTTAGGCCTACGCTAACTTCCCCCTACACTTCTAAGGAAAAGATTATTTCCTGTTTAGTAGAGGTAACGGTAGTATGCTCAATTTATGTATGCTGTGATTCCCTGCACCTCAGTGCTACCATCACTCGTTTCATATCTTATGACTATAGTAGTTACTTATCCGTTATTAACACTTCACTGGACCTCTGGCAATAGTTCGCTAGTGCCAGTCCCTTGTAAGATATTCCCCTTTCTACACTATATATTGTACGCTATACTTGGGGATAATTTAGATTACTCTTATCTACAATTTAGTTCACTATGCCACTGCACATATATATCCTTGTCACTCACTATATTACTTATAGATAGATAGATCGATATTCGTTTATTTCCACTTGTGTCGACACCCGGCAATAATTCACTAGTGCTGGTCAGGTCTATTTCCCACGGTAACCGTTTCTCCACCGGCACTCTCTATGTGACACTATAATCCATATTTTCCTATTTAGCGTTCACTGATATTCCTTTTTTGTTTGTTCAAAGGAGTATATGCACTTTATGGTTGTACACGCTTATTTCCCGCATTCTGTTCCTTCTACTATTATCAAGACACGCAGTTTTTGACGGAGCACAAACGCGCGCGACTGTCCTCTCTGATGAAGCCACACAGTGGCTTCATCAGTCCATACAAAGGAGAAACGTGAAGAACAGGAAGAGAATGAGGTAATCAGTCCCTCAACCTTGAGTCGATGTGGTCAGTCCATCAATCTTGAATAGAATACTGCATATGTGCTGAGAAGTAGCTTATATACCGTAGGCAGGAGAGGTGCAGCAGTCGTAGGTGGTATCACATTTGTCCAATGTGGAAATAGGTCGTGTCCAAGGGTTAGGCAAACGAAGAATTCCCAAGTATTAAGATCCCAAGAAGTTGCAGTGTTTGACAGGTTTGTAGATGAATGGTTCAGAGAACCATGTAGTGTTATTTTCTGTATTAAGCCCCTGGTGGACGAAAAGTCTTTATAAGTAAAATGCCATAACCCGCACATTGTGTCTTATTTACATACGTGCCTGAGAATGTTTCCGGGAAGAACTGAGGTCGCTTCCTGGCTATTAAAGCTTACGCTGGAGTGAGGTCGCTTCTAGCTGTTACAGCTCAGCCTGGGGATTTCCTTAATGGCTGTCTCAAATTTCTTCCTGGGCACTTTCTAACCATTTTTAATGGTGTAGCCCTGTGCCTCGCCGCACCTATCCTCACCGGACACAAGTGTATCTGCAGCAGACCAATTTAGCATACGCAATCTCACCTTCCGTGGAAAGCTGAAGAACGCACGGCTCGTAAGGCTAATGACATCATCAAGAGAAGCCTAGCCACAGCTCGTAACCCATTACAAAGGAAGACCAAACTATGCAGACTTAATGGCATGCAGAATCGTCTAGATGGAGTCACCATGCTACCCCGGACACACCATCTAGATAGTGTCACCATGCTACCCCGGACACATCATCTAGATAGTGTCACCATGCTACCCCGGACACATCATCTTGATGGAGTTACCATGCTACCCTCAACACATCTAGACAGTGTCACCATGCTACCCTCGACACATCATCTAGACAGTGTCACCATGCTACCCTCGACACATCATCTAGACAGTGTCACCATGCTACCCTCGACACATCATCTAGATAATGTCACCATGCTACCTTCGACACATCATCTAGACAGTGTCACCATGCTACCCTCGACATAAAAGTTAATACAAAGTGACTTATGTCCACTAGAGTCCTCATACAGTCGACAACTCAACAAAAGTTCTCAGCAAAAAGACAACAGATGAAAAACTGTACACATCACCCCACTGTGCCTTTTACTTGTTTTGTTTATTTATTATTTTTCCTTGCTAGAGAAAAGAAGGAAAATACTTGAGCAACAACAACAGCAGTTGCCCTGGCTGGCTGCCCTCAGCCACACCAGGAGATCCACGATTTTTCTGGTGTGTGTACTGTTGTGTATAAAAGTGGAAGGGGAACCCACTTTTGTGTATGTACGGAAATAAACCAAGGGAAACATGTGTGCCCCTCTGGTTGTTACAAGGGTCGAGTCATAGCTCCTGACCCCTGCCTTTTAATTGTCAGTCAACTTGATTAATTTATATCAGTAATGCTCTATTATAGGTACTCCTGAAACCGCTGCCTTCACAACTTCTCAATTTGGCACATTCTACCTGCTACCACGAGACTGTTGCTTATATGTTACACATGTTGTAATGTATTATTTCTAGCTCCCTTTCTTCACAACTTATGTACCCTAATTCCGAGAGTATCTTGTACGTTTTGATAATGTCTCCTCTAGCCCTGTTTTCTGAAACAGTTAGCTAAAGACTGCGTTGTTTTTCCTTGTAGCTCCTCCCCTAGGTTCTCGCACCAGTTTCCTCTCAAAGCTTTGCATCTTCTCAAATTTCTTTATATGTTGGATCATTTGTAAGTTTCAGGACTGGCGTTAGTGTGGAGCGTCATACACGATGCTCTGAAGGATTCTGTGGTAAGTTTCTACCAACAGTTCCATGGTTAACGAGAAGTTATATAGATGATATGTACTTGTTATTAAGCGTTCTAGTACTTTAGCTAGTATGCTAGTCAGTGATGCTGGTCTAGCAAGTATGCTAGTCAGTGATGCTGGTCTAGCAAGTATGTTAGTCAGTGATGCTGGTCTAGCTAGTATGTTAGTCAGTGATGCTGGTCTAGCAAGTATGCTAGTCAGTGATGCTGGTCTAGCAAGTATGTTAGTCAGTGATGCTGATCTAGCTAGTATGCTAGTCAGTGATGCTGGTCTAGCTAGTATGTTAGTGATGCTGGTCTATAGTGCAGCGATTCCTCTCTGGTTTCCCTATTTTTATATGTCTGGAATTTTTTTGCAGTTTTCCAGTTATTTGGCAATGTCTCCATTCCGTTTACTTATTGTACGTACCCGAAATTTTATCACACAGTACCTGCAATTCTTGAAGTACCCAAGGTAATGTGAGGGGAACCCCACAGGTTGCAAAAACAAGTTTTTATTGTTAGTTGTACACCATCTGGATCACCCAGAGTGATGTTGTTTCTGCTCCCAGTGTTTAGTTATATCTTTTATTTCTTCGGGGAACTCTTTAGTTCCTCCAGTATTGCTTTAACTTCCTCTAGCCTCTATTGCTCGTCCATTTCTTCCCTTTTCTTACCATGTTCCCTGGTTCTCAGTAAACACCTCTTTGAACTTCGTGTTCAGAGCTTCTCAAACCTCCCTGGCATTGTTAGTTAACTGCAGCAATTATTGAATCTTATTTAGTCTTTTATTGTTATCTTCCTTCTTATGTGGCTCTGAAATAGCTGGCTGGCTGGCTGGCTGGCTGGCTGGCTGGCTGGCTGGCTGGCTGGCTGGCTGGCTGGCTGGCTGGCTGGCTGGCTGGCCGGCTGGCTTTATGGATTGTTTGCTTGTTGGCTGATTGGCTCTTAGATTAATTGGTTGGCTTGCTTGCTTGAGGGCTTGCTGACTTCCTGGATTGCTGGCTGGTTGGTTGGTTGGTTTAGTTTAGTGACTCGTTGCCGTTCTGATAACTGGTTATATAACTGGGTAGTTAACTGACTGACTAGCTGGTTGACTGATTAATTAGCTGACTCTCTGTCTGTCAGAGGGAGTAGCTGACTGGCTGTCCGAGAGAGTAGCTGACTGGTTATGCTAAACGGTCACCAGTATATTCAGAGTACCAAAACTCTAGGTTGCTACATTCATCTCAAAATTAATTTCTATAATATATATATATATATATATATATATATATATATATATATATATATATATATATATATATATATATATATATATATATATATAATGAGAGCATAGGCAATGGGGTCGAAGAGGTATGGGGTAGGTTTAAAAATGTAGTGTTAGAGTGTTCAGCAGAAGTTTGTGGTTACAGGAAAGTGGGTGCGGGAGGGAAGAGGAGCGATTGGTGGAATGATGATGTAAAGAGAGTAGTAAGGGAGAAAAAGTTAGCATATGAAAAGTTTTTACAAAGTAGAAGCGATGCAAGGAGGGAAGAGTATATGGAGAAAAAGAGAGAGGTTAAGAGAGTGGTGAAGCAATGTAAAAAGAGAGCAAATGAGAGAGTGGGTGAGATGTTATCAACAAATTTTGTTGAAAATAGAAAAAGTTTTGGAGTGAGATTAACAAGTTAAGGAAGCCTTGAGAACAAATGGATTTGTCAGTTAAAAATAGGAGAGAAGAGTTATTAAATGGAGAGTTAGAGGTATTGGGAAGATGGAGGGAATATTTTGAGGAATTGTTAAATGTTGATGAAGATAGGGAAGCTGTGATTTCGTGTATAGGGCAAGGAGGAATAACATCTTGTAGGAGTGGGGAAGAGCCAGTTGTGAGTGTGGGGGAAGTTCGTGAGGCAGTAGGTAAAATGAAAGGGGGTAAGGCAGCCGGGATTGATGGGATAAAGATAGAAATGATAAAAGCAGGTGGGGATATAGTTTTGGAGTGGTTGGTGCAATTATTTAATAAATGTATGGAAGAGGGTAAGGTACCTAGGGATTGGCAGAGAGCATGCATAGTTCCTTCGTATAAAAGTAAAGGGGACAAAAGAGAGTGCAAAAATTATTGGGGATAAGTCTGTTGAGTATACCTGGTAAAGTGTATGGTAGAGTTATTATTGAAAGAATTAAGAGTAAGACGGAGAATAGGATAGAAGATGAACAAGGAGGCTTTAGGAAAGGTAGGGGGTGTGTGGACCAGGTGTTTACAGTGAAACATATAAGTGAACAGTATTTAGATAAGGCTAAAGAGGTCTTTGTGGCATTTATGGATTTGGAAAAGGCGTATGACAGGGTGGATAGGGGGGCAATGTGGCAGATGTTGCAGGTGTATGGTGTAGGAGGTAGGTTACTGAAAGCAGTGAAGAGTTTTTATGAGGATAGTGAGGCTCAAGTTAGAGTATGTAGGAAAGAGGGAAATTATTTCCCAGTAAAAGTAGGCCTTAGACAAGGATGTGTGATGTCACCGTGGTTGTTTAATATATTTATAGATGGGGTTGTAAGAGAAGTAAATGCGAGGGTCTTGGCAAGAGGCGTGGAGTTAAAAGATAAAGAATCACACATAAAGTGGGAGTTGTCACAGTTGCTCTTTGCTGATGACACTGTGCTCTTGGGAGATTCTGAAGAGAAGTTGCAGAGATTGGTGGATGAATTTGGTAGGGTGTGCAAAAGAAGAAAATTAAAAGTGAATACAGGAAAGAGTAAGGTTATGAGGATAGGAAAAAGATTAGGTGATGAAAGATTGGATATCAGATTGGAGGGAGAGAGTATGGAGGAGGTGAATGTATTCAGATATTTGGGAGTGGACGTGTCAGCGGATGGGTCTATGAAGGATGAGGTGAATCATAGAACTGATGAGGGGAAAAGCGTGAGTGGTGCACTTAGGAGTCTGTGGAGACAAAGAACTTTGTCCTTGGAGGCAAAGAGGGGAATGTATGAGAGTATAGTTTTACCAACGCTCTTATATGGGTGTGAAGCATGGGTGATGAATGTTGCAGCGAGGAGAAGACTGGAGGCAGTGGAGATGTCATGTCTGAGGGCAATGTGTGGTGTGAATATAATGCAAAGAATTCGTAGTTTGGAAGTTAGGAGGAGGTGCGGGATTACAAAAACTGTTGTCCAGAGGGCTGAGGAAGGGTTGTTGAGGTGGTTCGGACATGTAGAGAGAATGGAGCGGAACAGAGTGACTTCAAGAGTGTATCACTCTGTAGTGGAAGGAAGGCGGGGTAGGGGTCGGCCTAGGAAAGGTTGGAGGGAGGGAGTAAAGGAGGTTTTGTGTGCGAGGGGCTTGGACTTCCAGCAGGCATGCGTGAGCGTGTTTGATAGGAGTGAATGTAGACAAATTGTTTTTAATACTTGACGTGCTGTTGGAGTGTGAGCAAAGTAACATTTATGAAGGGGTTCAGGGAAACCGGCAGGCCGGACTTGAGTCCTGGAGATGGGAAGTACAGTGCCTGCACTCTGAAGGAGGGGTGTTAATGTTGCAGTTTAAAAACTGTAGTGTAAAGCACCCTTCTGGCAACACAGTGATGGAGTGAATGATGGTGAAAGTTTTTCTTTTTCGGGCCACCCTGCCTTGGTGGGAATCGGCCAGTGTGATAATAAAATAATAATAATAATAATAATAATAATAATATATATATATATATATATATATATATATATATATATATATATATATATATATATATATATATATACATATGTATATATATACATACATATTAGAGAGAGAGAGAGAGAGAGAGAAAACAAATGGCAGTAGTTACAATATTATTTTTTCTGTCACGAAAAAAGTGACTTTGATTTGAGAAGATTATAAGATTAAAATAATTAGGAAATTGCGTGAAATACAGCTCTGTAAATTCAGCTTATAATAATAAATTAACAAAATATATATCACTAATAGGCTTATGGCTAAAACATGCCTTGTTAGGAATTATATAAATCAATAATTTATATAGATCAGAGACCCACAACTATTTGATATTCCCTGGAACGCAGGAGGGAGAGATACATGATTATATACACCTGGAAAATCCTAGAGGGACTAGTACCGAACTTGCACACGAAAATCACTCACTACGAAAGCAAAAGACTTGGCAGACGATGCTTCATCCCCCTAATGAAAAGCAGGGGTGTCACTAGCACGTTAAGAGACCATACAATAAGTGTCAGGGGCCCGAGACTGTTCAACTGCCTCCCAGCACACATAAGGGGGATTACCAACAGACCCCTGGCAGTCTTCAAGCTGGCACTGGACAAGCACCTAAAGTCAGTTCCGGATCAGCCGGGCTGTGGCTCGTACGTTGGTTTGCGTGCAGCCAGCAGCAACAGCCTGGTTGATCAGGCTCTGATCCACTAGGAGGCCTGGTCACAGACCGGGCCGCGGGGGCGTTGACCCCCGGAACTCTCTCCAGGTAATATATATATATATATATATATATATATATATATATATATATATATATATATATATATATATATATATATATATATTGCAGACACGAAGTAACTACAGACAAATCACATGAGGAATACCCTTTGCAAGGGCGTACATAACTGTCGTTGAAGAGCGTGCAACAAACAATGGGTCGTTTGTTCATTGCAAAGGAAAAAGCAATTAAAAGTTTTGTATACAAACTGACAAACTGATATATATATATATATATATATATATATATATATATATATATATATATATATATATATATATATATATATATATATGTATATATATATATACACATGTCTGTGTGTGTTTATGTTGTTATAGCTTTATTCTGATTTTTTTCCTGCTGTCGAGAGTTAGCTCTGCCAGTGATTATGAACCATTAGTATCTCTCCCTCTCTCTATTTCTCTCTCTCTCTCTCTAAAAATCTATCTGCATTTTCCAAACTGCCAGACACAACAAAAGCCAGGAAAAAAACAGTTTATTTTTGCTTTCTCTAGTATTTTGTTAGTCAATCTCGGGAAGAGAGAGCAGTGAGGGGGATAACCCGGGATAATAGAACACAGGATAAACACAGAACGATAACACACACCAGGATAAACACAGAACGATAACACAACACAGGATAAACACAGAAAGATAACAACACAGGATAAATGCAGAACGATAACACAACACAGGATAAATACAGAACGCACACGGAACACAGGAAAATCAGGAAATGATAGCAGAATAAACAATAAACGGAGAATAACACAATACACGATAAAAGGAGAATCATAACAAAATACAAGATAAACGGAGAATGATGAAAAAAAACATTTAAAACTTATACAAATTTACTGGATACAGAAAGGGGGGAAAAAATTTTTAAACTCTTTGAAAACTAAAAAAAGAAAATGGGAAGAGGACGATAATTCAAGATAAAATGCAAAAGAATAAACGAAAAAAAATAATTTGAGGAAAAAAAGTGAAGAGCAATATATATATATATATATATATATATATATATATATATATATATATATATATATATATATATATATATATATATATATATATATACATATGTCGTGCCGAATATGTGAAACTGGTCAATTAGCAAGAACTCATTTAAAATTAAGTCCCTTCTAAAATTTTCTCTTATACGTTTAAAGATATATTTTTTTCATTAATGTTAGTGTAAAAATTTTTAATTTTTCTCCAAAAGAATCTTAGAAAACTTACCTAACCTTATTATAACAAGAACAATTTATTTTAGCCTAACCCAACTAAATATATTTTAGATTTGTTTACAATAATTTAATACTAATCAAACACAGTGAAATATATTTTTTCCATTAGGTTCAGAATGATTTTGGCGAAATTATTGCATACACAAATTTTAGCTTGTCCTATATGGCAAGATGAGCGTTGCTATTTAAGCCAAGATCGCAAGTTCTGCCTATTCGGCACGACATATATATATATATATATATATATATATATATATATATATATATATATATATATATATATATATATATATATGAAATAAGAATTTAAATAAAAAATAAAAATATTTATAGATAATAGAACATTATTTGAGAACTTTACAATAATAATAATAAAGGTCAAAAACATCAATTATATATCATAAAAAGCCTAAATATAATAAAATTTAAGTTAATAATTAAGCTGAATCAGAAAATATTAAGTAATTAAACTGAATCACCAGACACAAATTAATTAAAATTTATCAAGAAATGTAATTAAGCTGCGTTATAAAAGAAATAGAGAGACAGACAGACAGAGACAGAGACAGACAGACAGAGACAGAGACAGACAGACAGACAGAGAGAGGTAGAGACAGAGAGACAGACAGACAGAGGGAGCAATTAACAACTAAGAGCTTCAATCTAATGTTAATTGGTTAAATGAAGGTCAACATTAAGTGAAGGGAAGGTGGTAGACAAGTAATGGGCAGGTAATAGTGAGGTAATGGGCACGTGATGGATAGGTAATGGGCAGGAGAGGTGTTTGACCAGGTGTGGGTTCCCTACTGGTGCTGTTAGGGAAGAGGACACAAGTGCAGCTAATGTGACATTTTATTATGGTAACGTTTCGCTCTCCAGGAGCTTTATTAAGCCGTTACAAACAATACATGAACACTGAGTGAGGTGCAAAGCATGATATTATCGTTGTAGGTAGTAGTAGTAGTAGTAGTAGTACTTGTGGTAGTAGTAGTTGTAGTACTTGTGGTGATATTAGTAGTAGCAGTAGTAGTTGTAGTACTTGTTGTGATATTATTATTATTAGTATTAGTACTACTACTAATATTGGGGGTTTATTGCTTTGGCTAGAATTCTTGCTAATTTTTCAGAGATGGACGCAAGTGATAAGTAATTAATGTATTAGTAATAGGTTATTTGGGTAATGTACTAGTAATGGGCGGTTGCAGTGGATGGAATGGGCTGGTGATGAATAGGTGATGGGCAGGTAATGGGCTGGTGATGAACAAGTGATGAGCAGATGGTATCATTCAGGTCTCCTACCACTCAGGTCTCCTACCATTCAGATCTCCTATCACTCAGGTATCCTCTCAATTCCCTCACATCTAACACACACTTCAAGGCGGTCACTTGGTCACTTCAGACGACCTTACGGTCCTGGGCTAATTATCAAAAGGGACCATTATTCAGGAAGGACCGAAAACTCTTTTAAATTTTCGTTGTGAACTGTTGTAGTCATGGTATTGTGGGTTAGTTGTGAATTGTTGTAGTCATTGTACTGTGGGTTAGTTGTGAATTATAGTCATGGTACTGTGCGTTAGTTGTGAATTATAGTCATGGTACTGTGGGTTAGTTGTGAATTATAGTCATGATGCTGTGGGTTAGTTGTGAATTGTTAGTCACAGTACTGTGGGTTAGTTGTGAATTGTTAGTCATGGCACTGTAGGTTGTTTGTGATTTATAGTCATGGTACTGTGGGTTAGTTGTGAATTAGTCATGGTACTGTGGGTTAGTTGTGAATTAGTCATGGTACTGTGGGTTAGTTGTGAATTACAGTCATGATGCTGTGGGTTAGTTGTGAATTGTTAGTCATGGTACTGTGGGTTAGTTGTGAATTACAGTCATGGTACTGTGGGTTAGTTGTGCATTGTTATCATAATCATGGTATTGTGGTTTGAATTCTTCTTTATTGCATCACTTGCCATAATTAGCCTCACTCTACAACGGCCTAATTCTCTATACTCAACAAGAATGTCTTCTTGCACTGACAGGTCGAGTATTTAGGCCCATAATTCTCACAAACAAAATACGTATTAGTAAAAAATGCTTGAATTCACAACCATAAAATATGCTTTTGCTATTTTCTTTAAGAGCGTAATAATATATAAAATAAATGGAAGTTTGCAATTACATAAATTACTCAAGGTAAAAACGCACTCAGCCAGTTACAGACTTGAACCTCAACACACCTCAGACACGCTACCCACAATCGTAAAAATTAAATATATATTAATTATATATATATTAATTAATTAAAATTCACAGGCCACTGCGTTAACCACTCGGCCAGCTGATTAACGCACTGGCATGTGAATTTTTGAACTCACTTGCCATGAGTTGAAACCCCATCCGTTCCCTGGGTTGTTTGCAATCATGTTATTATACATTAATTCAGAGGAAGTCCATGAGCGAGATGCCTCTTTACTCATGGGAATGCTTCGATTGATAACTCAGACATAACAATGCATTCTCAGGTGTGTTAGTCTTTGATGTATCAGCTTCACTCAGTAGCCTCTCCACACTTTGTATTTTGATGAGTATATCTCTCTTGATGTGTATGTGTGTGTGTGTGTACTCACCTAACTGTGGTTGGAGGGGTCGATTCACAGCTCCTGGGACCAGTTCAAACCCCACTCGTTCCGTGGTTTGTTTGCAATCGTGTTATTATGTGTGTGTGTGTGAGTGTTCACTAAGAGCAACACTATATGTATACATGGAGGGGTGTATATCACAGTATATATACACTTCCAAAGTTTACTTTAAACCTTATAGTCCCATATTAAAGAAGTGTTGACTGGTGGTGAACAGTTTGCTTACAGTCTTAATGATCATCGTGTAGTCGATATGCTTAAAACATAATTACCCAATCTAACGACCGGTTTCCTAGTTGTGTGTTCTTTTGTGTGTTTCTTATGTGTGTTTATTATGGATGTGTATTGTGTGTTTACGGAATGTCTCCAGTGTGTTTGTTGTAGGATCACCGCTGGTGTTCTCCATCCCTTTCTTTGTTCACTTTGTTCTCCTTCACTTCAAAAAGAACACGTTAAATAATTTCTTGAACTCACAGAACTCCTTGTCATTCACGGTAAGCACTCATGCTGCATCTCTCGTAAATACACAGACAACATGTCTGCCTCGAGGTGAGCAAACAGAGGTTTGAGACTACATTAGTCTTTGTATAACCCACACTGCTTTAAACTGTAGCATACAAAGTATAAACAATTCTTCTAATTTCTTCAACCTTATCGTGTGTGTGTGTGTGTGTGTGTGTGTGTGTGTGTGTGTGTGTGTGTGTGTGTGTGTGTGTGTGTGTGTTAATCCCGCCTGAGGTTCTTGTCTGTCTATGTCGTGAAAACGTAATGTTTTGGTTACTGTTTTTGTTCTGGGTTCATTCTGAATAACAAAATATATTTTTCCCTGCTTCAAAACAGCAGGTAAATTACATTTTTTGGCGTCCTCATAATCAAGTGATGTAATTGTTCCAGTTACATAGGGTACGGGTGAAGCGTTGCCCTAAATGGGTACGTTTGTAGGGTTTACCCAGTGTGTTTCCTGAGATAACTGACCCCATCATAAAAGTTAGATCTTACTACACACATTATATATATATATATATATATATATATATATATATATATATATATATATATATATATATATATATATATACATATATATATATATATATATATATATATATATATATATATATATATATATATATATATATATAGAAACAGATGATTGCTGATATTATGAATGAAAAGAAATTGGATGTCCTGGCCCTAAGCGAAACAAAGCTGAAGGGGGTAGGGGAGTTTCGGTGGGGGGAAATAAATGGGATTAAATCTGGAGTATCTGAGAGAGTTAGAGCAAAGGAAGGGGTAGCAGTAATGTTGAAGGATCAGTTATGGAAGGAGAAAAGAGAATATGAATGTGTTAATTCAAGAATTATGTGGATTAAAGTAAAGGTTGGATGCGAAAAGTGGGTCATAATAAGCGTGTATGCACCTGGAGAAGAGAGGAATGCAGAGGAGAGATAGAGATTTTGAGAGATGTTAAGTGAATGTATAGGAGCCTTTGAACCAAGTGAGAGAGTAATTGTGGTTGGGGACCTGAATGCTAAAGTAGGAGAAAATTTTAGAGAGGGTGTGGTAGGTAAGTTTGGGGTGCCAGGTGTAAATGATAATGGGAGCCCTTTGATTGAACTTTGTATAGAAAGGGGTTTAGTTATAGGTAATACATATTTTAAGAAAAAGAGGATAAATAAGTATACAAGATATGATGTAGGGCGAAATGACAGTAGTTTGTTGGATTATGTATTGGTAGATAAAAGACTGTTGAGTAGACTTCAGGATGTACATGTTTATAGAGGGGCCACAGATATATCAGATCACTTTCTAGTTGTAGCTACACTGAGAGTAAAAGGTAGATGGGATACAAGGAGAATAGAAGCATCAGGGAAGAAAGAGGTGAAGGTTTATAAACTAAAAGAGGAGGCAGTTAGGGTAAGATAAAAACAGCTATTGGAGGATAGATGGGCTAATGAGAGCATAGGTAATGCGGTCGAAGAGGTATGGGGTAGGTTTAAAGATGTAGTGTTAGAGGGTTCAGCAGAAGTTTGTGGTTACAGGAAAGTGGGTGCGGGAGGGAAGAGGAGCGATTGGTAGAATGATGATGTAAAGATAGTAGTAAGGGAGAAAAAGTTAGCATATGAGAAGTTTTTACAAAGTAGAAGTGATGCAAGGAGGGAAGAGTATATGGAGAAAAAGAGAGAGGTTAAGAGAGTGGTGAAGCAATGCAAAAAGAGAGCAAATGAGAGAGTGGGTGAGATGTTATCAACAAATTTTGTTGAAAATAAAAAAAAGTTTTGGAGTGAGATTAACAAGTTAAGGAAGCCTAGAGAACAAATGGATTTGTCAGTTAAAAATAGGAGAGGAGAGTTATTAAATGGAGAGTTAGAGGTATTGCGAAGATGGAGGGAACATTTTGAGGAATTGTTAAATGTTGATGAAGATAGGGAAGCTGTGATTTCGTGTATAGGGCAAGGAGGAATAACATCTTGTAGGAGTGAGGAAGAGCCAGTTGTGAGTGTGGGGGAAGTTCGTGAGGCAGTAGGTAAAATGAAAGGGGGTAAGGCAGCCGGGATTGATGGGATAAAGATAGAAATGTTAAAAGCAGGTGGGGATATAGTTTTGGAGTGGTTGGTGCAGTTATTTAATAAATGTATGGAAGAGGGTAAGGTACCTAGAGATTGGCAGAGAGCATGCATAGTTCCTTTGTATAAACGCAAAGGGGACAAAAGAGAGTGCAAAAATTATAGGGGGATAAGTCTGTTGAGTATACCTGGTAAAGTGTATGGTAGAGTTATTATTGAAAGAATTAAGAGTAAGACGGAGAATAGGATAGCAGATGAACAAGGAGGCTTTACGAAAGGTAGGGGGTGTGTGGACCAGGTGTTTACAATGAAACCTATAAGTGAACAGTATTTAGATAAGGCTAAAGAGGTCTTTGTGGCATTTATGGATTTGGAAAAGGCGTATAACAGGGTGGATAGGGGGGCAATGTGGCAGATGTTGCAGGTGTATGGTGTAGGAGGTAGGTTACTGAAAGCAGTGAAGAGTTTTTACGAGGATAGTGAGGCTCAAGTTAGAGTATGTAGGAAAGAGGGAAATTATTTCCCAGTAAAAGTAGGCCTTAGACAAGGATGCGTGATGTCACCGTGGTTGTTTAATATATTTATAGATGGGGTTGTAAGAGAAGTAAATGCGTGGGTCTTGGCAAGAGGCGTAGAGTTAAAAGATAAAGAATCACACATAAAGTGGGAGTTGTCACAGTTGCTCTTTGCTGATGACACCGTGCTCTTGGGAGATTCTGAAGAGAAGTTGCAGAGATTGGTGGATGAATTTGGTAGGGTGTGCAAAAGAAGAAAATTAAAAGTGAATACAGGAAAGAGTAAGGTTATGAGGATAACAAAAAGATTAGGTGATGAAAGATTGGATATCAGATTGGAGGGAGAGAGTATGGAGGAGGAGAATGTATTCAGATATTTGGGAGTGGACGTGTCAGCGGATGGGTCTATGAAAGATGAGGTGAATCATAGAATTGATGAGGGGAAAAGGGTGAGTGGTGCACTTAGGAGTCTGTGGAGACAAAGAACTTTGTCCTTGGAGGCAAAGAGGGGAATGTATGAAAGTATAGTTTTACCAACGCTCTTATATGGGTGTGAAGCATGGGTGATGAATGTTGCAGCGAGGAGAAGGCTGGAGGCAGTGGAGATGTCATGTCTGAGGGCAATGTGTGGAGGCAGTGGAGATGTCATGTCTGAGGGCAATGTGTGGAGGCAGTGGAGATGTCATGTCTGAGGGCAATGTGTGGTGTGAATATAATGCAGAGAATTCGTAGTTTGGAAGTTAGGAGGTGGTGCAGGATTACCAAAACTGTTTTCCAGAGGGCTGAGGAAGGGTTGTTGAGGTGGTTCGGACATGTAGAGAGAATGGAGCGAAACAGAGTGACTTCAAGAGTGTATCAGTCTGTAGTGGAAGGAAGGCGGGGTAGGGGTCGGCCTAGGAAAGGTTGGAGGGAGGGGGGAAAAGGAGGTTTTGTGTGCGAGGGGCTTGGACTTCCAGCAGGCATGCGTGAGCGTGTTTGATAGGAGTGAATGGAGACAAACAGTTTTTAATACTTGACGTGCTGTTGGAGTGTGAGCAAAGTAACATTTATGAAGGGGTTCAGGGAAACCGGCAGGCCGGACTTGAGTCCTGGAGATGGGAGGTGCAGTGCCTGCACTCTGAAGGAGGGGTGTTAATGTTGCAGTTTAAAAACTGTAGTGTAGAGCACCCTTCTGGCAAGACAGTGATAGAGTGAATGATGGTGAAAGTTTTTCTTTTTCGGGCAACCCTGCCTTGGTGGGAATCGGCCAGTGTGATAATAAATAATATATATATATATATATATATATATATATATATATATATATATATATATATATATATATATATATATATATATATATATATATATAAATATCTGCAATAAGATCACAGTAAACAGGTGATTTCAAAATATGCAAAACAACCACTCTGAAGGAATAGAGAAATTCCAAGCGCTTTCGTGACTACTCACATTATCAAGGAACTATGAAAGTAAAGCATCCAAGGAAGCTATATAAGGGGTCTGGCCAGCACCTCACTATCAGATCCCACAACGGTTAAACACGTGACGCGCGGCGACCCAACTTGGATAGGTCCTTTGCACAACTCACCCACAAACTATTCTACCCAAGAAAATTTTAAAATTATTATTTGTCCAGTGTATTATTAAATTCTTCCCAAATTCTATTAATTATAAATGGATCTAATTTATATAAACCAAAGGAAATATTCATATTATTGTCAAAACTGCTTTTTATGAAACAAGATTCAATTATATTCCTGTCGACCATGGACTTGCTTGATACTACTTTCTCAACTTTTTGAAAATCAAATGGATGGTTAAAATCTCTTACATGAATAAATAGAGCATTGGAATCTTGTCCAGTTCTAATGCTATATTTATGTTGTTTTAATCTTAGTTCGAGATTTTTACCAGTTTGACCGTAATAAACTTTATCGCAAATTTTACAAGGAATCTTATAGACACATCCATCAGCATTTTGGGGGGAATTCTTTATCAAAAGTTTTTTTACTGTATCAAGATTTTTGAATACAACTTTAATATTAAAAGTCTTAAGAAGAGAAGGCATATCAACCAAGTTTTCATGGTAAGGGAGAACCAACATATTTTTAGTTGAATAAGGCTGGAGTCAAACTGTCTGTTTTCTCATCAATGTTTTTGAGAGCTTTACGAATTTGTAGTCCTGAGTTCATAGATGAGGAAATATCCAAAATTTATGAAATAGGTAATGACTTGAAATACCCAAGAAATGTAATTGATAAATCTTTTAAAGTTGCTAGAAACACTTTTTATAATCCAAAAAGGGACAACCAGCCTTATTCAACTAAAAATATGTTGGTTCTCCCTTACCATGAAAACTTGGTTGATATGCCTTCTCTTCTTAAGACTTTTAATATTAAAGTTGTATTCAAAAATCTTGATACAGTAAAAAAAACTTTTGATATAGAATTCCCCCCAAAATGCTGATGGATGTGTCTATAAGATTCCTTGTAAAATTTGCGATAAAGTTTATTACGGTCAAACTGGTAAAAATCTCGAACTAAGATTAAAACAACATAAATATAGCATTAGAACTGGACAAGATTCCAATGCTCTATTTATTCATGTAAGAGATTTTAACCATCCAATTGATTTTCAAAAAGCTGAGAAAGTAGTATCAAGCAAGTCCATGGTCGATAGGAATATAATTGAATCTTGTTTCATAAAAAGCAGTTTTGACAATAATATGAATATTTCCTTTGGTTTATATAAATTAGATCCATTTATAATTAATAGAATTTGGGAAGAATTTAATAATACACTGGACAAATAATAATTTTTAAATTTTCTTGGGTAGAATAGTTTGTGGGTGAGTTGTGCAAAGGACCTATCCAAGTTGGGTCACCGCGCGTCACGTGTTTAACCCTTGTGGGATCTGACAGTGAGGTGCTGGCCAGACCCCTTATATAGCTTCCTTGGATGCTTTACTTTCATAGTTCCTTGATAATGTGAGTAGTCACGAAAGCGCTTGGAATTTCTCTATTCTTTCAGAGTGGTTGTTTTGCATATATATATATATATATATATATATATATATATATATATATATATATATATATATATATATATATATATATATATATATATATATATATATATATATATGCAAAACAACCACTCTGAAAGAATAGAGAAATTCCAAGCGCTTTCTTTCAGAGTGGTTGTTTTGCATATTCTGAAATCACCTGTTTACTGTGATCTTATTGCATATATATATGTATATATATATATATATATATATATATATATATATATATATATATATATATATATATATATATATATATATATATATATATATATATATATATATATATATATATATATATATATATATATATATATATATATATATAAATTGTCAGAACTCCAAGTTGAAGAATTATGTTGAGTATGGTTGTCAGTGAGCAACATATGAACGAGTCAGCAATGTGGACTTTGAGTGGTCAAATAGCAGGAAGTTTGTGACAGTTGCAGAGTGCAACTGATGCAACAGCCTCACAGAGGCTGCAATCTCGTGTTAATAATCTTTTAGCAACGTGTTCACGGCGCGTTAATCCGAATTATGTGTTGAAGAACTACAAACCTGTATTACATGTGACAGAAACCAAGTAATTTAGGTTATTAGAGGGTTGGTTGGGTACTGTTGTTGTCGTTATTGCTGTTGCTGTCGTCGTTGTTGTTGCTGTTGTCGTCGTTGTTATTTTATATCTAAACATGAATTATTTGTGTTTGGTTTGACCATGTCTTTGAGTCAATTTATATAATATAAACACTTAGCCTACATATACATATATGGTTGCGTTGGGGCTACAGTGGACTAAAGGCTCAACATTTAAAAGAAATTGTAGCGCCAGTTCTGAGCGAGATTAGACACATCCTTGTATCGGAGATCACGAGGTTCGTCAACAACTTTCTGGCTCCTCTGATTCCCGACGAAATTAAACCGTTCTTTTATTGTGTATCCCTTTGTGCCCTGAGAAAGAAAGATGGAGGAATTAGTGCCATTGCCCTGGGCAACACTCTCAGCCGTCTTGTTGCTCAGGCTGATGTCAGTAGCATTCGCACACAGGCAGTCAGGCTGCCTCAACCAAACCAGCTTAGTCTGGGGTCCCTCAAAGGAGAGGCAGTCAGATTGCCTCAACCAAACCAGCTTGGTCTGGGGTTCTTTAAAGAAGAGGCAGTCAGGCTGCCTCAACCAAACCAGCTTGGTCTGGGGTTCTTTAAAGAAGAGGCAGTCAGGCTGCCTCAACCAAACCAGCTTGGTCTGGGGTTCCTCAAAGGAGAGGCAGTCAGGCTGCCTCAACCAAACCAGCTTGGTCTGGGGTTCCTCAAAGGAGAGGCAGTCAGATTGCCTCAACCAAACCAGCTTGGTCTGGGGTTCCTCAAAGAAGAGGCAGTCAGGCTGCCTCAACCAAACCAGCTTGGTCTGGGGTTCCTCAAAGAAGAGGCAGTCAGGCTGCCTCAACCCAACCAGCTTGGTCTGGGGTTCCTCAAGACAGCGACACCTCAAAGACCGCAGTGGAAATAATTGCTTTGTCTGACAGTTTGGGAGTTATCCTAGGTAATTTACACTATGTATGATAATTAAACTTATGTGTACTTATACCTAAATAAACATATTTACTTACAATGAGTGATGCAGCAAGAGCGTATGTCAGTAACCTGTCAGAAAATAATGCAGTATTAAAACAAGACCAAGAATGCATTTAATAATTTGAAAGAGACGGAAAATTAACAGTTCGGAGGGGCATCTGAACTGCGATGTCACCGTGCTTCTGGCAAGATAACGAATAAATGAATGACGGTAAATACGTTTCCTTTTAGTTTGAGTTCCCTTGCCATGGTGGCAGACGGGGAAAGTTCTCCAGGCTCCTCCTTCTTCTTCCTCTAATAACTGATACACCGAAGACTCTTGCTACATGATGCTGATCGCCAATTTGTTGATGCCAATTTTTTATACCAATTTAGTGGTACCTATACAGGATACCTATTTGTGGTTACCTATATATGGATACCTATTTGTAGAAACCAATATATGGATACCTATTTGTAGAAACCAATATCTTGATGCCGATTTGAGGCTACCTATTTCTGGATACCTATTTATAGTAAGAGGAACAGAGTTATGCTCGGGGCGTCCCGTCTTCTCTCTCTTTAATCTTTCACATAAATTTTAATGTGCGTATGTGTGTGTGTGTGTGTGTGTATCCACCTATTTGTGGTTGCAGGGGTCGAATCATAGCTCCTGGTCCCGCCTCTTCGCTAGTCGCCACTAGGTACGCTCCCTGCTCCAGGTGTGTGTACTCGCCTATTTGTGGTTGCAGGGGTTGAGTCACAGTTTCTGGCCGCGCCTTTTCGTTGGTCACCACTAGGTCCACAGTCTCCCTGCTCCATGTGTGCGTGCGTGTGTGCGCGTGCGTATGTGCTCCCATAATATCCCAGGAATCAAAGGCTCACGCGCTGGTAAGCCAAATATAAATATAAAGAATCATACGAAATCAATTAATATTATTTTGAATTACGAGTAGGATTATCTCTATATTTTTTAGTTGAGGAAGATTACACAGAGGAAAGAAGACAATAATAATTAATTAGGGATTAAAATAAAAAGTTAATTAAAATAACACTGATAACTGAAGGAGGCAGGGGAGAGAGGAGGAAGATAGAGGGAGGACGATAGAAGGAGGAGGACGATAGAGGGAGGACGATAGAGGGAGGAGGACGATAGAGGGAGGAGGACGATAGAGGGAGGAGGACGATAGAGGGAGGAGGACGATAGAGGGAGGAGGACGATAGAGGGAGGACGATAGAGGGAGGAGGACGATAGAGGGAGGAGGACGATAGAGGGAGGAGGACGATAGAGGGAGGAGGACGACAGAGGGAGGAGGACGACAGAGGGAGGAGGACGATAGAGGGAGGAGGACGATAGAGGGAGGAAACGATAGAGGGAGGAGGAAGATAGAGGGAGGAAGATAGAGGGAGGAGGACGATAGAGGGAGGACGATAGAGGGAGGAGGACGATACAGG
The DNA here is from genome assembly GCF_038502225.1 of Cherax quadricarinatus. NCBI lineage: Eukaryota > Metazoa > Arthropoda > Malacostraca > Decapoda > Parastacidae > Cherax > Cherax quadricarinatus. The sequence continues at coordinate 5,614,964 of NC_091364.1, read as the reverse complement.
GAGGAGGACGATACAGGGAGGACGATAGAGGGAGGAGAACGATAGAGGGAGGAAGACGATAGAGGGAGGAGGACGATAGAGGGAGGAGGACGATAGAGGGAGGAGAACGATAGAGGGAGGAGGAAGATAGAGGGAAATATACAGGGATGAAGAAGAGAGGCAGAAGGAAAAGGAAAGTACAAGGAATAAGATGGTAGAGAGAGAGGAAAGGCAGATGGAATAGGGAAGTAGAGAGAAGAGAAAAAAGAGTTTAGAGAGAAATAAAAAAAATAGAAGACAAACGAAAAATGAGAAACGAGAGAGAGAGAGAGAGAGAGAGAGAGAGAGAGAGAGAGAGAGAGAGAGAGAGAGAGAGAGAGAGAGAGAGAGAGAGGAGAGAGAGAGAAGGAGAGGAGAGAGAGACAGAGAGAGGAGAGAGAGAGAGAGAGAGAGAGAGAGAGAGAGAGAGAGAGAGAGAGAGAGAAAGTGAGAGAGACGAAGAGAGACTGAGTTTATAGGTTGACCTTCTGGTCACTCAGACAAATTAAGAAGCATTGAAGACTCTCTCTCTCTCTCGCTATCTCTTTACATAAATATATATATATATACATACATATATATATATATATATA
>NC_091364.1:5596853-5599353 GCF_038502225.1 Cherax quadricarinatus | reverse complement strand
ATGATTTGTTTTGTTTAATTGTTACACTATTTCTAGTGTTTTTATCGCATCTTTCCCTTTTCATTGCCTCTTCTACTTGTAGTCTCGTTACCTTCTCTGCTTGTAGTCTCGTTGCCTATTATATTTGTCGTCTCGTTGCCTCTTACATTTGTCTTCTCGTTGCCTCTTCTATTTGTAGTCTCGTTACCTCTTATATTTGTCGTCTCGTTGCCTCTTCTATTTGTAGTCTCGTTACCTCTTGTATTTGTGGTCTCGTTGCCTCTTCCATTTGTAGTCTCGTTGCCTCTTATATTTGCCATCTCATTGCCTCTTATACTTGTCTTCTCGTTGCCTCTTCTATTTGTAGTCTCGCTACCTCTTATATTTGTGGTCTCGTTGCCTCTTCTGTTTATAGTCTCATTGCCTCTTATATTTGCCATCTCGTTGCCAATTCTATTTGTCGTCTCGCTGCCTCTTCTATTTGTCGTCTTGTTGTTTCTTCTATTTGTCGTCTCGTTGCCTCTGCAACCCAGGACAGATGGAATAAAACCTCGCGAGGAGATGCAGCTGAACACTAAAAGTTCAAGACCCAACAGAACGCAGGAAACAATTCCATTAACGTGAACGAAGAGAACAACGAAAATCATTACAAAGACATGGGAAGACAAGACACTCATCACACAAGCTTTTATTGGGGAGGGACAAACGTTTCCATCTCTAAAGAGCTTTATACAAGTGTACATAGAGAGAGAAACTTTATCCTCACTCCCCTCACCAGACACAATTTGGATTCACCAAGAGATGTAGTAGAGGTCAGCTCAACACAGGAATAAAAACTAGTTATGACTGAACTCACAAAAAAAGGCAAAAAGCAAATAACACCAGCAAAATGATGTGTAAGAAAAGGGTCTCCCTCAGACATAAATAAATCAGATGCAATAAAAGACCCATTCAGGCACAATTTACGTAAATTGAAGAGGAAATATGGATCACTGTAATATAGTTTAGTACATCTAGTAAATAGGTGAATACTACCAGAGTACTACAAGGTGAGTACTATTAGATCAGTACACACTCACAATAATAGCAACAAGGGGATAAACCCACCAGTGACAATAGTGTACACGCCTAACTACTGCACCGTCTAGTTCGCGACACAATCCGACTTCATTCTCTCGCGAACTTTGTCCCCTTAGTCAAAATTTATCTCCTTCAACACAAACTTTATTTATGTTTAAGTTTACTTTACTTAATGAGTCTTGAATCTCAAGAGACTTTCACGTATACTCACTTAAATTAACTGGAAGAGTATTATTATTATTATTATTATTATTATTATTATAAATGCAATTAATAGTAGTAGTAGTTGTAGCAGTAAGTAGTAATAGTTGTTGTTGCTATAGTGGTAGGAGCAGTAGGAACAGTAACAGTAGTAGTAGGAGTAGTAGTGATGGTGGTAGTAGTTGCAGTTGCAGTAGTAGTAGTAGTCGTAGTGGTGGTAGTAGTAATAGTAGTAGTAGTAGCAGCAGTAGTAGTGGCAGTAGTAATAGTAGTAGTAGTAGTAGTAGTAGTAGTAGTAGCAGTAGCAGCAGCAGCAGTAGTAGTAGTAGTAGTAGTAGTAGTAGTAGTAGTAGTAGTAGTAGTAGTAGCAGTAGCAGTAGTAGCAATAAGAGTATTAGTACTTTTAATGCATGGTTGTGTGTAGTCAGTGTTGCCAGAATCTCTCATCCTCTATAAATAAAGCGAGTAATTTAAACAAGTGACACATTGTATAAATTGCTTCTCTTTGTAAACAAATAAATACCCTGTGCTGTATGTCCTCCACTGTTTTTATCCTCTAATTTTTTTTTTACGGAATGTCTACAAATATTTTGCTTTAAACCCAGAAATTATTTTCTTGGTAAAAAGAGAAGATGGGTTTCAGAGCAAATTGTAAACAGAACAATATTCCGCTCTGTGTAGAGCTTTATCAAGCCATCTATATATAATCTTAAGGAAGTAGCTCTGACGTATCCTCAGGATTCAGCTCTATGTTGCTACAGTGTGTAGTCAGTGTGTGTCAGTAACAGCTAGTACTGTAACCCGTGTCTCACCTTTACTATGTCGCCAATACAGCATCAAGATCCTATGTGCTTGTTAATATATTTTTTAATTATTACCATAGATTCTCTTTATAGATTGCTCTTTTTGATTATAATGTATGCACTTACAAGGAAGCTTTACTGACGACCTTTCGCCCAGACGGCAGCGTTATCAATGGAGGACCTACTAATTATGGACCTACTGACCCATAATTAATAGATAATCCAATCACAAAATAAATTAATGTACGTGGGAAGACGACAGACACTACTGAACTTAGATTCATACAGCATTATATTCTCACCGCATGCTATGGGAACAAGAGCTATATTCAGACTTTACTGTGGATCCTGGAGGAGGCCTCGGTTCAGATACGCAGTCTAGGGTCACAGTTGGTGACCGCTAATGAAGTTCCCACAACAGTTAGTAGCCAGTGTGC
>NC_091364.1:5589353-5591853 GCF_038502225.1 Cherax quadricarinatus | reverse complement strand
CCAGCAGGCATGCGTGAGCGTGTTTGATAGGAGTGAATGGAGACAAATGGTTTTTAATACTTGACGTGCTGTTGGAGTGTGAGCAAAGTAACATTTATGAAGGGATTCAGGGAAACCGGCAGGCCGGACTTGAGTCCTGGAGATGGGAAGTACAGTGCCTGCACTCTGAAGGAGGGGTGTTAATGTTGCAGTTTAAAAACTGTAGTGTAAAGCACCCTTCTGGCAAGACAGTGATGGAGTGAATGATGGTGAAAGTTTTTCTTTTTCGGGCCACCCTGCCTTGGTGGGAATCGGCCGGTGTGATAATAAAAAAAAAAAAAAATATATATATATATATATATTATATATATATATATATATATATATATATATATATATGTATATATATATATATATATATATATAACAGGGATATCTTGCTACTCCTACTTACACTTTGGTCACACTTCACAAACACGCACATGCATATATATATATACATACATCTAGGTTTTTCTCCTTTTTCTAAATAGCTCTTGTTCTTTTTTATTTCTTCTATTGTCCATGGGGAAGTGGAAAAGAATCTTTCCTCCGTAAGCCATGCGTGTCGTATGAGGCGACTAAAATGCCGGGAGCAATGGGCTAGTAACCCCTTCTCCTGTATACAATTACTAAAAAAGAGAAGAAGAAAAACTTTATAAAACTGGGTTGCTTAAATGTGCGTGGATGTAGTGCGGATGACAAGAAACAGATGATTGCTGATGTTATGAATGAAAAGAAGTTGGATGTCCTGGCCCTAAGCGAAACAAAGCTGAAGGGGGTAGGAGAGTTTCAGTGGGGGGAAATAAATGGGATTAAATCTGGAGTATCTGAGAGAGTTAGAGCAAAGGAAGGGGTAGCAGTAATGTTAAATGATCAGTTATGGAAGGAGAAAAGAGAATATGAATGTGTAAATTCAAGAATTATGTGGATTAAAGTAAAGGTTGGATGCGAGAAGTGGGTCATAATAAGCGTGTATGCACCTGGAGAAGAGAGGAATGCAGAGGAGAGAGAGAGATTTTGGGAGATGTTAAGTGAATGTATAGGAGCCTTTGAACCAAGTGAGAGAGTAATTGTGGTAGGGGACTTGAATGCTAAAGTAGGAGAAACTTTTAGAGAGGGTGTGGTAGGTAAGTTTGGGGTGCCAGGTGTAAATGATAATGGGAGCCCTTTGATTGAACTTTGTATAGAAAGGGGTTTAGTTATAGGTAATACATATTTTAAGAAAAAGAGGATAAATAAGTATACACGATATGATGTAGGGCGAAATGACAGTAGTTTGTTGGATTATGTATTGGTAGATAAAAGACTGTTGAGTAGACTTCAGGATGTACATGTTTATAGAGGGGCCACAGATATATCAGATCACTTTCTAGTTGTAGCTACACTGAGAGTAAAAGGTAGATGGGATACAAGGAGAATAGAAGCATCAGGGAAGAGAGAGGTGAAGGTTTATAAACTAAAAGAGGAGGCAGTTAGGGTAAGATATAAACAGCTATTGGAGGATAGATGGGCTAATGAGAGCATAGGCAATGGGGTCGAAGAGGTATGGGGTAGGTTTAAAAATGTAGTGTTAGAGTGTTCAGCAGAAGTTTGTGGTTACAGGAAAGTGGGTGCAGGAGGGAAGAGGAGCGATTGGTGGAATGATGATGTAAAGAGAGTAGTAAGGGAGAAAAAGTTAGCATATGAGAAGTTTTTACAAAGTAGAAGTGATGCAAGGAGGGAAGAGTATATGGAGAAAAAGAGAGAAGTTAAGAGAGTGGTGAAGCAATGTAAAAAGAGAGCAAATGAGAGAGTGGGTGAGATGTTATCAACAAATTTTGTTGAAAATAAGAAAAAGTTTTGGAGTGAGATTAACAAGTTAAGAAAGCCTAGAGAACAAATGGATTTGTCAGTTAAAAATAGGAGAGGAGAGTTATTAAATGGAGAGTTAGAGGTATTGGGAAGATGGAAGGAATATTTTGAGGAATTGTTAAATGTTGATGAAGATAGGGAAGCTGTGATTTCGTGTATAGGGCAAGGAGGAATAACATCTTGTAGGAGTGAGGAAGAGCCAGTTGTGAGTGTGGGGGAAGTTCGTGAGGCAGTAGGTAAAATGAAAGGGGGTAAGGCAGCCGGGATTGATGGGATAAAGATAGAAATATTAAAAGCAGGTGGGGATATAGTTTTGGAGTGGTTGGTGCAATTATTTAATAAATGTATGGAAGAGGGTAAGGTACCTAGGGATTGGCAGAGAGCATGCATAGTTCCTTTGTATAAAGGCAAAGGGGATAAAAGAGAGTGCAAAAATTATAGGGGGATAAGTCTGTTGAGTGTACCTGGTAAAGTGTATGGTAGAGTTATAATTGAAAGAATTAAGAGTAAGACAGAGAATAGGATAGCAGATGAACAAGGAGGCTTTAGGAAAGGTAGGGGGGTGTGTGGACCAGGTGTTTACAGTGAAACATATAAGTGAACAGTATTTAGATAAGGCTAAAGAGGT
>NC_091364.1:5569353-5584353 GCF_038502225.1 Cherax quadricarinatus | reverse complement strand
AACACAATAACCGCTATATAAAAACAATAAGCACTATATAAACACAATAACCGCTATATAAACACAATAGGCACTATATAAACACAATAAGCACTATATAAACACAATAACCACTATATATACACAATAACCGCTATATAAACACAATAACCGCTATATAAAAACAATAAGCACTATATAAACACAATAACCGCTATATAAACACAATAACCGCTATATAAACAATAAACACTATATAAACACTAACCGCTATATAAACACAATAACCGCTATATAAACAATAAACACTATATAAACACAATAACCGCTATATAAACACAATAACCGCTATATAAACACAATAAGCACTATATAAACACAATAACCGCTATATAAACACAACCACTATATAAACACAATAACCACTATATAAACACAATAACCACTATATAAACACAACCGCTATATAAACACAATAAGCACTATATAAACACAATAACCGCTATATAAACAATAAACACTATATAAACACAATAACCGTTATATAACACAATAACCGCTATATAAACACAATAACCACTATATAAACACAATAACCGCTATATAAAAACAATAAGCACTATAGAAACACAATAACCGCTATATAACACAATAACCGCTATATAAACACAATAAACACTATATAAACACAATAACCACTATATAAACACAATAACCGCTATATAAAAACAATAAGCACTATATAAACACAATAAGCACTATATAAACACAATAACCACTATATAAACACAATAACCACTATATAAACACAATAACCGCTATATAAACACAATAACCGCTATATAAAAACAATAACCACTATATAAACACAATAACCGCTATATAAACACAATAACCACTATATAAATACAATAAGCACTATATAAACACAATAACCACTATATAAACACAATAACCACTATATAAACACAATAACCACTATATAAACACAATAAACACTATATAAACACAATAACCGTTATATAAACACAACCGCTATATAAACACAATAACCACTATATAAACACAATAATCACTATATAAACACAATAACCGCTATATAAAAACAATAACCACTATATAAACACAATAAGCACTATATAAACACAATAAGCACTATATAAACACAATAAGCACTATATAAACACAATAACCGCTATATAAACACTAACCACTATATAAACACAATAACCACTATATAAACACAATAACCACTATATAAACACAATAACCACTATATAAACACAACCACTATATAAACACAATAAGCACTATATAAACACAATAACCACTATATAAACACAATAACCACTATATAAACACAATAACCACTATATAAACACAATAACCACTATATAAACACAATAACCGCTATATAAACATCCCTGAACCAACGGGGTTATTTAGGCAGAACTCTTCCCTTGATACGGACCTCGATCCAATTAATTTTAACAAAGCTTCTTCTGCAGTGGAGTTAAAACCTTATGAGACAACCCGTAGTGTTTGAGGGGTCCTGGATTCTTCTTAATGGTGTTCCCTGTCGTCTATAAATGTTTAATGCGTTTTAAATATACCTTAATGGAGTCCAGAGAGTTTCTTTAATGAATTTTTCTACATGGGTTGAAAGATTTTTATTGAATTATATTTTAAAGATTTTTAATTAGGTTAGGTTAGGTAAAGTTTGTCAGGAAACAAGGCAAGTGTTTCCTGACGCGGGTCTTAGTCATATGATGACCCACCGTTGAGGTTTTGGGTCATCTGACCGAGGCCTTCCACCGGCTTACCGGTCCACCCCTTTAAAAATTGTCATTAATTATAACCATTTGTAATTTTTATTATTTATTATTAAAGATTCGCCGGTATTCTCCCGGCCCGGGCCTTTTCCAAGTGGTGGCCCGGCCTTGGCTCCCTCTTTAGGGAGTGTATGAGACCTAAGTCTCCCATGGGAAGAGGCACAAGTACCTCCTCATCTTTGGGATCAACTGTCCCCAGGCCTAGCCACTAGCTAGGCCTCTCTGGTCTGCCATCCCCGCCCCAAGAGGGCTAATGGGAATGGCAGTCTTGTGAGCTGCAAGCTCTGGCTCAGGCACCTACCCTACCCTAGAAGGGCTGGGCATGGTGTCGATGTTGTAATTTTTATTATTAAAGATTCGCCGGTATTCTCCCGGCCCGGGCCTTTTCCAAGTGGTGGCCCGGCCTTGGCTCCCTCTTTAGGGAGTGTATGAGACCTAAGACTCCCATGGGAGGAGGCACAAGTACCTCCTCATCTTTGGGACCAACTGTCCCCAAGCCTAGCCACAAGCTAGGCCTCTCTGTTCTGCCATCCCCGCCCCAAGGGGGTAAATGGGAATGACAGTTTTGTGAGCTGTAAGCTCGGGCTCAAGCACCTACCCTACCCTAGAAAGGTTAGGCATGGTGTCGATCGTTGTAATTTTTATTTGTATGTATTTAATTAAATTTATTATTTTTTTTTTTACCTTAGTCTTTTATGGGCTTATGTAATTTTTAATAATGTTCGAAGATTTATTACACATTAACCACAATTTTAAATTAATTTAATTTTTATTTTATTTTTTAGTTTAGAAATTTTTTGAGTCTTTTCATTTTAATAAGATTTCAGTTACTTGACATGGATCATTTCCTGGTCTAACAGCAATACTGAGGACCCGATCAACCACACTATTATATGCAACTCGCAGTTCAACAACATGAAGAAGTACAATGAGTTACATCTCAGTGCACTTGTTGTTGTACCTCTACTCTTCACAGTGTACATATTTTTTTCGTATACATGTTAGTAGCGCGTTCACAAGATGGTGGCTCTCTTATACACGTCTTGATCTGGTTTTAATGCTCTGTAATTCGCTCTGATTTATTCAAGCTTGAAATTAAATTTTAAATAGAAAAAAAAGTATGCAGTGTTCAGTTGGTATTTAATTGGTTCACTCTTGATATCTTCATTTGAATTTAATTGCAAGAATATTCTTGTATTTCTCTCGCTCTCTGTATTTCTTTCTCTCTCTCATCACCATTACTGGCATCACTACCATCACCATCAATACCACTTACACTCTCCACCACAACTACCTCTATCACGACTCCTACCGCCACCAATAATACCACCTCTACTACCGTGGTGACTACCATCACTACCACCTCTACTACCATTATCACCACCACCATGACTACTACTACCATTATCACGACCATGACTAATACTGCCACCACTACCACCTCTACTACCATTATCACCACCACCATGACTACTACTACCACCTCTACTACCATTATCACCACCACCATGACTACTATTACCACCTCTACTACCATTATCACCACCACCATGACTACTACTACCACCAAAGGCACTATCCTCGTCATCCAGCAACAAGTAGGAACGTACAAGCCAGCTGACCCGTGTAACCCAGAACTAACTTTTACTGGCTTGCTTTTAAAATATTACTAAGCAAACGTTGGGCTAAACTCTGTGGAAGACCTTGTCAGCCAAGATTAAATGTCTAACTTTGCCAAGTTTTGGCTCGACGAGTTTTAGCAATAAGTTCTCGCTTATATTTGTTCGCTGGGAAGTGTTTGGCTTGCATAGTAAGTTTTCGGTTTTAATTGTTCGCCAGGTTGTGTCTAGTTTATTCAGTAATTTCTGTTATTTTTCTATTTGCCGGGTTGTGTGTGTTTGGAGAATAAGTTCAAAACAAAGAGAGGAAACTCTGGCCTCTTTTTATCTAGCACGATAAAGTGACTTTCATTATTCTTTCTGTTCTATATAGATTGTCTATCAATTCTTGTACCGCGATGCATCACGATATATCACATGCATCATGTGGCCAGACGTAGCCAGCCTTTGTGACGCACACCCAGACGTAGATAATAATTCTGTAATTGAAAGTTCACAGTTCACAACACACGATGAGTATTCTCAGTGACCATTGATCAGGGACTCTCAGAATAACAAGGGAGATGGCGGAGCTCTTGGTCAGACCTAAAGCGAAGAATTTCTCAAGCGTTGGAGAACTGTTTGGCTTGAAATTACTCGAATGATATTTGTATTTCAACTCTGCATTTTTTCCTTGCAACGTGCATTATCAAAGAGATATCACGATGAGGAAAACAAAACAATATACGATTAAAGCAATGGTTTGCTGAGAGTGAAGATATGGGAAACACATTCACAGGGCAGAGTAATGACTTGTTTAAACTACATACCAAAGTAATGTGTGATGCATCTATTTTAAGTTCTGTATGAAAGACGGATAAGACAGGACGGCATCGATACAGTGCCAATGTGATTAAACAGCTGCTGAAAAAGAAATCAATTTCTGAATCATCAAAAAATAATCTCTATTCAATCGGGCGCCTGCCAGGGAAATATTAAAAAAAAAGTGTTCAATTCTTGCTGCTCTGTGTTGTTTGTGAGACATAGGATGAAAGTTTTCACGAATTCCTCAGGTATTAGTACCAGGTCCATCAGCCATCATCATCATCATCATCTAACTGGCAGTCTAAGTTTCGAGACCATGATCTTCTCAGTTGCCTACATAATTGTCAAATATGAGAAATGTATACAATACCGACATGTTCGTAAGTAAGACATATTATGTGCAGCAGTTAGGTATCTTTATTCCGAAATGTTTCTCCTACACAGTAGGCTTCTTCAGTCGAATAAAGAGGAGTTTGCAGAAGCAGTAGAGATGTGAAGAGGACGTAATCAGTCCATCACCCTTCAAGACGTAGTTTTGAGGTGGTCAGTCCCTCAGCCTGGAAAAGAGGTTTGTTCCATAGCCTTGATCTGTCTTCACATACTACGGAATGAACGTAGATGTCTAGGAGAAAATTCAAAGAAGAATGACAAAGTTTATTCTTGCATAAGGAATTTTCTAATAAAGACAGAATGAAAGCTGTAAACCCACACACTATAAGAACGTACAATAAAGGAAGACATGACTGAGCTGTACAAGTGGAAAACAGGTATAGAGCAAGATGCAAATAGGATGCTCAGGATATCTAAGATTTCGAAACAATATATTGAAGAATCAAATATCATCTTAGATCTAGTGGTTAGGATGGCCCTGATCCACCGCTCGGCCTGGGCATGGACCGGGCAACGGGGGCGCTGCCCCTGCTGAACACCCTCCAGGTATGATCATAATCATAAAAGAGTGGACTGGTAAACCAGCTCCAGCTGCTGGTCATCTGAAGCTCCAGCTGCTGGTCATCTGAAGCTCCAGCTGTTGGTTATCTAAAGCTCCAGCTGCTGGTCATCTAAATCTCCAGCTGCTGGTCATCATATGACTAAGGCCAGCGTCAGGAAACACTTGTCCTGTTTCCTGACAAACGTTACCTTACTTAACCTAACCTTATATACTGAAGTTGGGTGAATTTTCATAGATGTTCCACGATTCCTGACAATAGTACATTATTTACACTTACCTTATTTCAGTGGGTCTTTTTTTCAGTAAATGTTCATCCTGTTATTAAACTAAATGAACTAATCCATTTATTATCATTGTTATTATATTTACAAATAACGTTTAACTAACAGTTATTCAACCAGTTTTCCCCTCATTGCTTTGTATACAAACAAATATTCATTTTCTTTAAGTGTTATTACGAGAGTTACATTAATGCTACTTAGAGAGCTACATTAATGCTATTTAATGTAACATGTGGCTCCATGAAGTTCAAAATATTTTGAGGTTAAACTTCACTTCTCTGATCAAACTTGAGTTTCAGTACTTGATCACATGAGGAACGTTCTGTGAGTGAATGAGTGACCGAGAACGTGAGTGAGTGAGTTAGAGCGAGACAACTCCTCACAGCACAGTGGCCAAACCACTACTGTTGCTCCTTCGTTCGTGGACTACTGCCGCTTGTTCCAGCCTTCCCTCACGACCTTCCTCCCTTCCCGTCCTGCAGTCCTCCCTCCCACCACCTTCCCATCCTGCAGTCCTCCCTCCCACCACCTTCCCGTCCTGCAGTCCTCCCTCCCACCACCTTCCCATCCTGCAGTCCTCCCTCCCACCACCTTCCCATCCTGCAGTCCTCCCTCCCACCACCTTCCCATCCTGCAGTTCTCCCTCCCACCACCTTTCTGTCCTGCAGTCCTCCCTCCCACCACCTTTCTGTCCTGCAGTCCTCTCTCCCACCACCTTCCCATCCTGCAGTCCTCCCTCCCACCACCTTCCCATCCTGCAGTCCTCCCTCCCACCACCTTTCTGTCCTGCAGTCTTCCCTCCCACCACCTTCCCATCCTGCAGTCCTTCCTCCCACCACCTTCTCATCCTGCAGTCCTCCCTCCCACCACCTTTCTGTCCTGCAGTCCTCCCTCCCACCACCTTCCCATCCCGCAGTCCTCTCTCCCACCACCTTCCCATCCTGCAGTCCTTCCTCCCACCACCTTCTCATCCTGCAGTCCTCCCTCCCACCACCTTTCTGTCCTGCAGTCCTCCCTCCCACCACCTTCCCATCCTGCAGTCCTCCCTCCCACCACCTTCCCATCCCGCAGTCTTCTCTCCCACCACCTTCCCATCCTGCAGTTCTTCCTCCCACCACCTTCTCATCCTGCAGTCCTCCCTCCCACCACCTTTCCATCCTGCAGTCCTCCCTCCCACCACCTTTCTGTCCCGCAGTCCTCCCTCCCACCACCTTCCCATCCTGCAGTCCTCCCTCCCACCACCTTCCCATCCTGCAGTTCTCCCTCCCACCACCTTTCTGTCCTGCAGTCCTCCCTCCCACCACCTTCCCATCCTGCAGTCCTCCCTCCCACCACCTTCCCGTCCTGCAGTCCTCCCTCCCACCACCTTCCCATCCTGCAGTCCTCCCTCCCACCACCTTCCCGTCCTGCAGTCCTCCCTCCCACCACCTTCCCATCCTGCAGTCCTCCCTCCCACCACCTTCCCATCCTGCAGTCCTTCCTCCCACCACCTTCTCATCCTGCAGTCCTCCCTCCCACCACCTTCTCATCCTGCAGTCCTTCCTCCCACCACCTTCTTATCCTGCAGTCCTCCCTCCCACCACCTTCCCATCCTGCAGTCCTTCCTCCCACCACCTTCTCATCCTGCAGTCCTCCCTCCCACCACCTGCTCATCCTGCAGTCCTCCCTCCCACCACCTTCCCATCCTGCAGTCCTCCCTCCCACCACCTTCCCGTCCTGCAGTCCTCCCTCCCACTACCTTCCCGTCCTGCAATCCTCCCTCCCACCTCCTTCCCGTCCTGCAGTCCTCCCTCCCACCTCCTTCCCGTCCTGCAGTCCTTCCTCCCACCCCTCTCCGTCCCTCAGTGTTTTCTCCCGAGTTCCCACTCCGTCTTCTCCCCTTCTGTTACAACCCATCGAGGGAGGTTCCTTGATGCTGGGGAGGGACTCTTGATCCGAGGAACTGGGCATGTGCTCCAGCTCCATGAATCGAGCCTCAGCGCCTTCCATTACTCCCAGGCGTTGTATGACCCCTTCGGGTTTAACGCTCCCCTCATAAATGTAATAATAAATCCTTCTTACACACAAAGAAAGGACGCACACACACATACACACACACAAACACACACATACAAACACACACACACACACACACACACACACACACACACACAAACACACACACACACACACACACAAACACACACACACAGACACACATATATACTCCAACCCACTCACTGTTCCCTCTGCCACCAACCCCCATATCACAAACCTCACCCCAACAGCTGTCCCTTATGGGCATTCTGACCCCACCCCCATCAACACATACCCCACCTACACCACAGCCCCATATAGGCCCCCACCAAGGCTCTCCCTCCCCCAACCCCAATATACTTGCATGACCACAATGATAGAAAAGAAACTAAAGGTTTGGTACACAAATGCGGATGGAATAATGAATAAACATGAGGAGTGGAATGAAAGAATCAGTGAAAAATCCCCAGACATCATAGCAGTCACAGAAACAAAACTCGCTGAGATAATAACAGACACAATCTTCCCAACAGGATATCAGATCCTGAGGAAAGATAGAAGGAGTAGAGGGGGAGGAGGGGTTGCACTGCTCATAAAACACCAATGGGGATTTGAGGAAATGGAAGGCATGGACATGATTGGAGAAAGAGACTACATTGTAGGTACAATTCAGTCCGGAGAACATAAAGTAGTCATTGGAGTGATGTATAACCCACCACAGAACTGCAGGAGGCCAAGAGAGGAGTACGAAGAAAACAACAGGGTGATGGTGGACACACTGGCTGAGGTGGCAAGAAGAGCTCACTCGAGCAGAGCAAAGTTACTGGTAATGGGCGATTTCAACCACAGGGAGATCGACTGGGAAAACCTGGAGCCACATGGGGGTCCCGAAACATGGAGAGCAAAGATGGTGGATGTGGTACTTGAAAACCTCATGCATCAACATGTCAGGGACACAACCAGAGAGAGAGGGGAGGATGAGCCAGCAAGACTGGATCTTGTGTTCACCCTGAGCAGTTCAGACATCGAGGACATCACTTACGAGAGGCCCCTTGGAGCTAGCGATCATGTGGTTCTGAGTTTTGACTATATAGTAGAGTTACAAGTGGAGAAGGTAACAGGAACTGAAGGAGACAGGCCAAACTATAAAAGGGGGGACTACACAGGTATGAGAAACTTCCTGCAGGAGGTTCAGTGGGACAGAGAAATGGTAGGAAAATCAGTAAACGAGATGATGGAATATGTGGCAACAAAGTGCAAGGAGGCAGAGGAAAGTTTTGTTCCCAAGGGAAACAGAAATAATAGGAAGACCAAGACGAGTCCTTGGTTTACCCGAAGGTGTAGGGAGGCAAAAGCTAAGTGCAACAGAGAATGGAAAAGGTACAGGAGGCATAGGACCCAGGAAAACAAGGAGATTAGTAGAAGAGCCAGAAACGAGTATGCGCAGATAAGGAGGGAGGCCCAGAGACAGTATGAAAACGACATAGCATCGAAAGTCAAATCTGACCCGAAACTGCTGTATAGCCACATTAGGAAGAAGACAACAGTCAAGGACCAGGTGATAAGGCTGAGGAAAGAAGGTGGGGAACTCACAAGAAACGATCAAGAGGTATGTGAGGAGCTCAACACGAGATTTAAGGAAGTATTTACAGTAGAGACAGGAAGGACTCTGGGGGGACAGACCAGATTGGGACACCAACAAGGAATACACCAACAAGTGTTGGACGACATACATACAGATGAGGAGGAGGTGAAGAAACTGCTAAGGGACATCGATACCTCAAAGGCAATGGGACCGGACAACATCTCTCCATGGGTCCTTAGAGAGGGAGCAGATATGTTGTGCGTACCACTTACCACAATCTTCAACACATCCCTGGAAACTGGGCAACTACCTGAGGTATGGAAGACAGCAAATGTAGTTCCCATTTTCAAAAAAGGAGACAGAAAAGAGGCACTAAACTATAGACCTGTGTCATTGACGTGTATAGTATGCAAAATTATGGAGAAGATTATCAGGAGGAGAGTGGTGGAGCACCTGGAACGGAACAGGAGTATAAATGCCAACCAGCACGGATTCACGGAAGGCAAATCCTGTGTCACAAACCTTCTGGAGTTTTATGATAAAATAACAGAAGTAAGACAAGAGAGAGAGGGGTGGGTTGATTGCATCTTCTTGGACTGCAAGAAGGCCTTTGACACAGTTCCTCACAAGAGATTAGTGCAGAAGCTAGAGCATCAGGCGCATATAACAGGAAGGGCACTGCAATGGATCAGAGAATACCTGACAGGGAGGCAACAACGAGTCATGGTACGTAATGATGTATCACAGTGGGCACCTGTGACGAGCGGGGTCCCACAGGGGTCGGTCCTAGGACCAGTGCTATTTTTGGTATATGTGAACGACATGACGGAAGGGTTAGACTCAGAAGTGTCCCTGTTTGCAGATGATGTGAAGTTAATGAGGAGAATTAAATCTGATGAGGACCAGGCAGGACTTCAAAGAGACCTGGACAGACTGGACACCTGGTCCAGCAAATGGCTTCTCGAATTTAATCCTGCCAAATGCAAAGTCATGAAGATAGGGGAAGGGCACAGAAGACCACAGACAGAGTATAGGCTAGGTGGCCAAAGACTGCAAACCTCACTCAAGGAGAAAGATCTTGGGGTGAGTATAACACCGAGCATGTCTCCGGAAGCACACATCAATCAGATAACTGCTGCAGCATATGGGCGCCTGGCAAACCTGAGAACAGCATTCCGACACCTTAGTAAGGAATCATTCAAGACACTGTACACCGTGTATGTCAGGCCCATACTGGAGTATGCAGCACCTGTTTGGAACCCGCACTTGATAAAGCACGTCAAGAAACTAGAGAAAGTACAAAGGTTTGCAACAAGGTTAGTTCCAGAGCTAAGGGGAATGTCCTATGAAGAAAGATTAAGGGAAATCGGCCTGACGACACTGGAGGACAGGAGGGTCAGGGGAGACATGATAACGACATATAAAATACTGCGTGGAATAGACAAGGTGGACAAGGACAGGATGTTCCAGGGAGGGGACACAGAAACAAGAGGCCACAATTGGAAGTTGAAGACACAAATGAGTCAGAGAGATAGTAGGAAGTATTTCTTCAGTCATAGAGTTGTAAGGCAGTGGAATAGCCTAGAAAATGACGTAGTGGAGGCAGGAACCATACACAGTTTTAAGACGAGGTTTGATAAAGCTCATGGAGCGGGGAGAGAGAGGGTCTAGTAGCAACCGGTGAAGAGGCGGGGCCAGGAGCTAGGACTCGACCCCTGCAACCACAAATAGGTGAGTACAAATAGGTGAGTACACACACAATCAGGCTAAGGAAGGAAGGAGGAGAGACAACAAGAAATGACCGTGAAGTATGTGAGGAACTCAACAAGAGATTCAAAGAAGTGTTCACAGAGGAGACAGAAGGGGCTCCAGAAAGACGGAGAGGTGGGGTACACCACCATATGCTGGACACAGTGCACACAACCGAGGAAGAAGTGAAGAGGCTTCTGAGTGAGCTAGATACCTCAAAGGCAATGGGGCCAGATAACATCTCTCCATGGGTCCTGAGAGAGGGAGCAGAGGCGCTATGTGTACCCCTAACAACAATATTCAATACATCTATCGAAACAGAGAGATTGCCTGAGGCATGGAAGACAGCAAATGTAGTCCCAATCTTTAAAAAAGGAGACAGACATGAAGCATTAAACTACAGACCAGTGTCACTGACATGTATAGTACGCAAAATCATGGAGAAGATTATCAGGAGAAGAGTGGTGGAACACCTAGAAAGGAATGATCTCATCAACAGCAGCCAACATGGTTTCAGGGACGGGAAATCCTGTGTCACAAACCTACTGGAGTTCTATGACATGGTGACAGCAGTAAGACAAGAGAGAGAGGGGTGGGTGGATTGCATATTCTTGGACTGCAAGAAGGCGTTTGACACAGTTCCACACAAGAGATTGGTGCAAAAACTGGAGGACCAAGCAGGGATAACAGGGAAGGCACTACAATGGATCAGGGAATACTTGTCAGGAAGACAGCAGCGAGTCATGGTACGTGGCGAGGTGTCAGAGTGGGCACCTGTGACCAGCGGGGTCCCACAGGGGTCAGTCCTAGGACCAGTGCTGTTTCTGGTATTTGTGAACGACATGACAGAAGGAATAGACTCTGAGGTGTCCCTGTTTGCAGATGACGTGAAGTTGATGAGAAGAATTCACTCGATCGAAGACCAGGCAGAACTACAAAGGGATCTGGACAGGCTGCAGACCTGGTCCAGCAATTGGCTCCTGGAGTTCAATCCCACCAAGTGCAAAGTCATGAAGATTGGGGAAGGGCAAAGAAGACCGCAGACGGAGTACAGTCTAGGGGGCCAGAGACTACAAACCTCACTCAAGGAAAAAGATCTTGGGGTGAGTATAACACCAGGCACATCTCCTGAAGCGCACATCAATCAAATAACTGCTGCACCATATGGGCGCCTAGCAAACCTCAGAACAGCATTCCGACATCTTAATAAGGAATCGTTCAGGACCCTGTACACCGTGTACGTTAGGCCCATATTGGAGTATGCAGCACCAGTTTGGAACCCACACCTAGCCAAGCACGTAAAGAAACTAGAGAAAGTGCAAAGGTTTGCAACAAGACTAGTTCCAGAGCTAAGAGGTATGTCCTATGAGGAGAGGTTAAGGGAAATCAACCTGACGACACTGGAGGACAGGAGAGATAGGGGTACATGATAACGACATACAAAATACTGAGAGGAATTGACAAGATGAACAAAGACAGGATGTTCCAGAGATGGGACACAGCAACAAGGGGACACAGTTGGAAGTTGAAGACACAGATGAATCACAGGGATGTTAGGAAGTATTTCTTCAGCCACAGAGTAGTCAGGAAGTGGAATATTTTGGGAAGCGATGTAGTGGAGGCAGGATCCATACATAGCTTTAAGCAGAAGTATGACAAAGCTCACGGTTCAGGGGGAGTGACCTAGTAGCGACCAGTGAAGAGGCGAGGCCAGGAGCTTGGACTCGACCCCTGCAACCTCAGCTAGGTGAGTACAACTAGGTGAGTACACACACACACACACACACACACACACACACGGGCGCCTAGCAAACCTAAGAACAGCATTCCGACATCTCAATAGGACCCTGTACACTGTGTACGTTAGACCTATATTGGAATATGCAGCACCAATTTGGAACCCACACCTAGCCAAGCATATAAAGGAATTACAAAAAGTGAAAAGGTTTGCAACAAGACTAGTCCCGGAGCTGAGGGGAATGTCCTACGAAGAAAGGTTAAGGAAAATCTACCTGACGACACTGGAGGACAAGAGAGGGAGGATATAATAACGACATATAGAATACTGAGAGGAATCGACAGGTTGGACAGAGGCAAGATGTTCCAGAGATGGGACACAGCAACAAGGAGTCACAGTTGGAAGCTGAAGACTCAGATGAATCACAGGGATGTTAGGAAGTATTTCTTCAGTCACAGAGTTGTCAGGAAGTGGAATAGTCTGGGTAGTGATGTAGTGGAAGCAGGATCCATACATACCTTTAAGTAGAGGTATGATAAAGTTCATGGAGCACGAAGAGTGACCTAGTAGAAGCCACCACCACCAGCACCACCAACACCATCACCATCACCACCAGCACCACTAACACCATCACCACCACCACCACCAACACCAGCACCACCATACACCCACCACAATCACCACCATAACCACAATTACCACCACACACCCACCCCACCATAACCATAATCGCCACCACCACCACCATAACCACAATCACCACCACACATCCATCAGCACCACCGTCATAACTACAGTCATTACCACACACCCATCACTACCACAACCACAATCATCAAAACACACCCATCACCACTATAACCACAATCATCACCTCACACCTACTACAACAATCACCACCAGCCCACACACTCACCACCACAACCACTACAATCACCACCAGTCCACACCCCAACCACCACTACAACAATCACCACCAGCCCACACACCCACCACCACTACAGTCACCACCAGCCCAAACCCCAACCACCACTACAACAATCACCACCAGCCCACACACCCACCACCACTACAGTCACCACCAGCCCAAACCCCAACCACCACTACAACAATCACCACCAGCCCACACACCCACCACCACTACAGTCACCACCAGCCCAAACCCCAACCACCACTACAACAATCACCACCAGCCTACAACAATCACCAGCTCACACACACTTTCCACCACTACAACAATCACCACCAGCCCACACACCCACCACCACTACAACAATCACCACCAGCCCACACACCCACCACCACTACAACAATCACCACCAGCCCACACACCCACCACCACTACAACAATCACCACCAGCCCACACACCCACCACCACTACCACTAACGAGGGCTGACCCTACCTTAATAACATTAGTTAACAATGGTTTAATCCCGTTTATGCAAGTACTTATGAAAATTACAGAGTTTTGTGTTAGTTGTTGTTAAGTACTTAATTACCATCACTCTAATGAAGGTTATTATGACCCTCCACTGGGGCAGAAATATAGCAGTCACTCTCTGTACCCATCTTTCTACGGCTCCATAGGTTAGTGGATGGTGTATCAAGCCTCCACCACTCATTGTGGTGAATGACACACACATGGGCGGTGTATCAAGCCTTCACTATTCATTGTGTTGAATAACACATACGGGTTTGTCGCTTAGTATCTTTAAATAAAAATAAAACTTCGTAAATGGAATTCATAAATCTGATTGATATACATTTATGATAAAAATCATTTAAGTTACAAATGATTCTGTAAATCATTTACATTGGTGTATAGAAGGTAATATTCAGACTCTTGTCATGATTTACAGCCATTTGTAAACAGAGAATATGTCTGTAAATGCAATGTTAACTTTAAAACATTTAATTTTTAAGTGAAAAATAAATGAACTACTCTGACCCCTCTCAACTCTTTCTGTGTACTCACTCACACACTCACTCACTCACACACTCACTCACACACTCACTCACTCACACACTCACTCACACACTCACTCACACACTCACTCACACACTCACTCACACACTCACTCACACACTCACTCACTCATACACTCACTCACACGCACACTGACTCACACACTCACTCACTCACTCGATCACTCACTCACACACTCACTCACCCACTCTCTCACTCACTCACACTCACTCACTCACTCACACACTCACTCACACACTCACTCACACACTCACTCACACTCACTCACTCACTCACTCACACTCACTGTCACACTCACTCTCTCACACACTCACTCACTCACTCACACACTCACTCACTCGCACACTCACTCACACACTCACTCACTCACACACTCACTCACATACTCAGTCACTCACTCACACAGACGCACTCACACACTCACACACACTCACTCACACACTCACACACTCACTC